>NW_028327174.1:114828906-115136640 GCF_987537825.1 Furipterus horrens | reverse complement strand
ACCCCTGCTCTCAGTGACATACCCATGTGACCTGCCCTCGGAGACCTTCTTTCTGCAAACTTTCCTCAGGGACTACCCACGGTGAGCCACCCTGTGTGATCTGCCTCAGTGACATGCCCTCTGATAACTTCCCTCTATGACTATCCTTAGGAACATGCTGTCTGAGTCCTCCCTCAGAGACTTGCCCCTGTGACTTGCCCTCGGTGACGTCACTCAGTGACTGGCCCTAGTGACCTTCCCTCAGTCCTGCCCACTGTTATAGGTCCTTTGTGACCTGCGCTGTGTGACCTAAGTGCCTGGCCCTCTGTGACTTCACTACTGTGTCCTGTCTCAGTGAGCTGCATTAGTGACCTTCCCTCAGTCCTGCCATCGGTGAGCAGCTCTGTGTGACCTGCCTCAGTCCCCTGCGTTCCGTGTCCTGCCGTCTCTTACCTGCCCCCTGGGACATGCCCAGTGAGACGTGCCCTCCGTGACCTGGCTCCAGTGACCTTCCCTAGTGACCTGCTGTCTGTGACCTGCCCTCTGAAAGCTTCATTCTGTGACTAGCCTCCCGTGACCTGCCCTCCTTGACCTGCATTTTATGACCTCCCTCAGTAAAAGGCTACGACCGCTGTCTGTGACCTGCTCTCTGTGAACTGCCCTCTGGGACCGTCCGTCTGTGCCCTGTACTCAGTGACTGTCCACTGTGACCAGGCATCTGTGACCTGCTCTAAGTTCTGGCTTCCTTCATGTGGTATTTGTGATCTGCTCCCCATTACATCGCTCAGTGACATGACTTGTGTGACTGGCCCTGGTGACCTACCCTCCGTGACTTGGCCCTATGTCCTCACTCACTGCCCTGCCCTCTTTGTCCTCCCCCATCACCTCCCTCAGTGACCTACCCTAGTGACCTTCCCTCAGTCCCGCCATCAGTGACCAGCCCTCTGTGACCAGCCATCAGTAACCAGCCCTCAATCATCACCTGCCTTCAGTGACCTGCCCTGTGATGCCGGCCCTCTGTGACTGCCTCAGTCACATGCTCTCGTTGACCTCCCTCAGTGTCTTGCCCTGTATGCTCCCCCTCACATCTGTGACCTCCTTCACGACCTGCCCTCTGTCCTCTGTCTTTTGTGACCTGCCGTCTGTGACTTGCCCTCTGTGACCTCGCTCAGTGACTTGCTCTAGTGACCTTCACTCAGTACTTCCACCAGGACCAGCCCTCTGTGACCTACCCTCAGTGATGTGATCTGTGTGTCCTGTCCTCAGTTCTGCCATCTGTGACCCGACCTCTGTGATCTTCCCTAAGGCCTTGCTTTCTTCGCCTGGGATTTGTGATCTGCCCCATATTACCTCCTTCGGTGACATGCCTTGTATGACCTGCCTGTGTGGCCGGCCTTCAGTGACCTGCCTTCTGTGATCCACCCTATGGGACCTCACTTAGTGCCTGACCCTCTGTGACTTCTGGAACCTCCTTCAGAGACCGGCGCTAGTGAACTTCCCTCATCCTGCCATCAGTGCCGGCCCTCTGGGACCGGGCCTTGGCGACATGTGCCCTGCGACCACCCCTCAGGGACTTGTACTCTGCGACTGCCCTCTGTGAGCTGCTTCTGTGACGTAGCAACTGTGACCACCGCTCTGTGACTGCCACTGACCTTGCCCTCTGAGACCTGCTTCAGTGGACCCGCCCCGTGTCACTTCCCCTCAGGTAAGCTGGCCTCGGACTTGTCCTCTGGGACCTACCTCCAGTCCTGCCCTCTGTGACTTGTCCCCCTGTGTCTTCCCTAGGTGACCTGGCTTCAGTGACCTACCTTCTCTGACCTGCTGTCTGAGACCAGCCCTCATTTCTGCCCTCTGCCACGTGCCCTCTGTGACCAGCGGACGCTAAGCTGCCCCATGACCCCTGCTCTCAGTGACATACCCATGTGACCTGCCCTCAGAGACCGTCTTTCTGCAAGCTGTCCTCAGGGACTACCCACGGTGAGCCACCCTGTGTGATCTGCCTCAGTGACTTGCCCTCTGATAACTTCCCTCTGTGACTATCCTTAGGAACATGCTGTCTGAGTCCTCCCTCAGAGACTTGCCCCTGTGACTTGCCCTCTGTGACGTCACTCAGTGACTGGCCCTAGTGACCTTCCCTCAGTCCTGCCCACTGTTATAGGTCCTTTGTGACCTGCGCTGTGTGACCTAAGTGCCTGGCCCTCTGTGACTTCACTACTGTGTCCTGTCTCAGTGAGCTGCATTAGTGACCTTCCCTCAGTCCTGCCATCGGTGAGCAGCTCTGTGTGACCTGCCTCAGTCCCCTGCGTTCCGTGTCCTGCCGTCTCTTACCTGCCCCCTGGGACATGCCCAGTGAGACGTGCCCTCCGTGACCTGGCTCCAGTGACCTTCCCTAGTGACCTGCTATCTGTGACCTGCCCTCTGAAAGCTTCATTCTTTGACTTGCCTCCTGTGACCTGCCCTCCTTGACCTGCATTCTATGACCTCCCTCAGTAACAGGCTACGACCGCTGTCTGTGACCTGCTCTCTGTGAACTGCCCTCTGGGACCGTCCGTCTGTGCCCTGTACTCAGTGACTGTCCACTGTGACCAGGCATCTGTGACCTGCTCTAAGTTCTGGCTTCCTTCATGTGGTATTTGTGATCTGCTCCCCATTACCTCCCTCAGTGACATGACTTGTGTGACTGGCCCTGGTGACCTACCCTCCGTGACTTGGCCCTATGTCCTCACTCACTGCCCTGCCCCCTTTGTCCTCCCCCATCACCTCCCTCAGTGACCTACCCTAGTGACCTTCCCTCAGTCCCGCCATCAGTGACCAGCCCTCTGCGACCAGCCATCAGTAACCAGCCCTCAATCATCACCTGCCTTCAGTGACCTGCCCTGTGATGCCGGCCCTCTGTGACTGCCTCAGTCACATGCTCTCGTTGACCTCCCTCAGTGTCTTGCCCTGTATGCTCCCCCTCACATCTGTGACCTCCTTCACGACCTGCCCTCTGTCCTCTGTCTTTTGTGACCTGCCGTCTGTGACTTGCCCTCTGTGACCTCGCTCAGTGACTTGCTCTAGTGACCTTCACTCAGTACTTCCACCAGGACCAGCCCTCTGTGACCTACCCTCAGTGATGTGATCTGTGTGTCCTGTCCTCAGTTCTGCCATCTGTGACCCGACCTCTGTGATCTGCCCTAAGGCCTTGCTTCCTTCGCCTGGGATTTGTGATCTGCCCCATATTACCTCCTTCGGTGACATGCCTTGTATGACCTGCCTGTGTGGCCGGCCTTCAGTGACCTGCCTTCTGTGATCCACCCTATGGGACCTCACTTAGTGCCTGACCCTCTGTGACTTCTGGAACCTCCTTCAGAGACCGGCGCTAGTGAACTTCCCTCATCCTGCCATCAGTGCCGGCCCTCTGGGACCGGGCCTTGGCGACATGTGCCCTGCGACCACCCCTCAGGGACTTGTACTCTGCGACTGCCCTCTGTGAGCTGCTTCTGTGACGTAGCAACTGTGACCACCGCTCTGTGACTGCCACTGACCTTGCCCTCTGAGACCTGGTTCAGTGGACCCGCCCCGTTTCACTTCCCCTCAGGTAACCTGGCCTCGGACTTGTCCTCTGGGACCTACCTCCAGTCCTGCCCTCTGTGACTTGTCCCCCTGTGTCTTCCCGAGGTGACCTGGCTTCAGTGACCTACCTTCTCTGACCTGCTGTCTGAGACCAGCCCTCATTTCTGCCCTCTGCCACGTGCCCTCTGTGACCAGCGGACGCTAAGCTGCCCCATGACCCCTGCTCTCAGTGACATACCCATGTGACCTGCCCTCAGAGACCGTCTTTCTGCAAGCTGTCCTCAGGGACTACCCACGGTGAGCCACCCTGTGTGATCTGCCTCAGTGACTTGCCCTCTGATAACTTCCCTCTGTGACTATCCTTAGGAACATGCTGTCTGAGTCCTCCCTCAGAGACTTGCCCCTGTGACTTGCCCTCTGTGACGTCACTCAGTGACTGGCCCTAGTGACCTTCCCTCAGTCCTGCCCACTGTTATAGGTCCTTTGTGACCTGCGCTGTGTGACCTAAGTGCCTGGCCCTCTGTGACTTCACTACTGTGTCCTGTCTCAGTGAGCTGCATTAGTGACCTTCCCTCAGTCCTGCCATCGGTGAGCAGCTCTGTGTGACCTGCCTCAGTCCCCTGCGTTCCGTGTCCTGCCGTCTCTTACCTGCCCCCTGGGACATGCCCAGTGAGACGTGCCCTCCGTGACCTGGCTCCAGTGACCTTCCCTAGTGACCTGCTATCTGTGACCTGCCCTCTGAAAGCTTCATTCTTTGACTTGCCTCCTGTGACCTGCCCTCCTTGACCTGCATTCTATGACCTCCCTCAGTAACAGGCTACGACCGCTGTCTGTGACCTGCTCTCTGTGAACTGCCCTCTGGGACCGTCCGTCTGTGCCCTGTACTCAGTGACTGTCCACTGTGACCAGGCATCTGTGACCTGCTCTAAGTTCTGGCTTCCTTCATGTGGTATTTGTGATCTGCTCCCCATTACCTCCCTCAGTGACATGACTTGTGTGACTGGCCCTGGTGACCTACCCTCCGTGACTTGGCCCTATGTCCTCACTCACTGCCCTGCCCTCTTTGTCCTCCCCCATCACCTCCCTCAGTGACCTACCCTAGTGACCTTCCCTCAGTCCCGCCATCAGTGACCAGCCCTCTGCGACCAGCCATCAGTAACCAGCCCTCAATCATCACCTGCCTTCAGTGACCTGCCCTGTGATGCCGGCCCTCTGTGACTGCCTCAGTCACATGCTCTCGTTGACCTCCCTCAGTGTCTTGCCCTGTATGCTCCCCCTCACATCTGTGACCTCCTTCACGACCTGCCCTCTGTCCTCTGTCTTTTGTGACCTGCCGTCTGTGACTTGCCCTCTGTGACCTCGCTCAGTGACTTGCTCTAGTGACCTTCACTCAGTACTTCCACCAGGACCAGCCCTCTGTGACCTACCCTCAGTGATGTGATCTGTGTGTCCTGTCCTCAGTTCTGCCATCTGTGACCCGACCTCTGTGATCTGCCCTAAGGCCTTGCTTCCTTCGCCTGGGATTTGTGATCTGCCCCATATTACCTCCTTCGGTGACATGCCTTGTATGACCTGCCTGTGTGGCCGGCCTTCAGTGACCTGCCTTCTGTGATCCACCCTATGGGACCTCACTTAGTGCCTGACCCTCTGTGACTTCTGGAACCTCCTTCAGAGACCGGCGCTAGTGAACTTCCCTCATCCTGCCATCAGTGCCGGCCCTCTGGGACCGGGCCTTGGCGACATGTGCCCTGCGACCACCCCTCAGGGACTTGTACTCTGCGACTGCCCTCTGTGAGCTGCTTCTGTGACGTAGCAACTGTGACCACCGCTCTGTGACTGCCACTGACCTTGCCCTCTGAGACCTGCTTCAGTGGACCCGCCCCCTGTCACTTCCCATCAGGTAACCTGGCCTCGGACTTGTCCTCTGGGACCTACCTCCAGTCCTGCCCTCTGTGACTTGTCCCCCTGTGTCTTCCCTAGGTGACCTGGCTTCAGTGACCTACCTTCTCTGACCTGCTGTCTGAGACCAGCCCTCATTTCTGCCCTCTGCCACGTGCCCTCTGTGACCAGCGGACGCTAAGCTGCCCCATGACCCCTGCTCTCAGTGACATACCCATGTGACCTGCCCTCGGAGACCTTCTTTCTGCAAGCTGTCCTCAGGGACTACCCACGGTGAGCCACCCTGTGTGATCTGCCTCAGCGACTTGCCCTCTGATAACTTCCCTCTGTGACTATCCTTAGGAACATGCTGTCTGAGTCCTCCCTCAGAGACTTGCCCCTGTGACTTGCCCTCTGTGACGTCACTCAGTGACTGGCCCTAGTGACCTTCCCTCAGTCCTGCCCACTGTTATAGGTCCTTTGTGACTTGCGCTGTGTGACCTAAGTGCCTGGCCCTCTGTGACTTCACTACTGTGTCCTGTCTCAGTGAGCTGCATTAGTGACCTTCCCTCAGTCCTGCCATCGGTGAGCAGCTCTGTGTGACCTGCCTCAGTCCCCTGCGTTCCGTGTCCTGCCGTCTCTTACCTGCCCCCTGGGACATGCCCAGTGAGACGTGCCCTCCGTGACCTGGCTCCAGTGACCTTCCCTAGTGACCTGCTGTCTGTGACCTGCCCTCTGAAAGCTTCATTCTGTGACTAGCCTCCCGTGACCTGCCCTCCTTGACCTGCATTCTATGACCTCCCTCAGTAACAGGCTACGACCGCTGTCTGTGACCTGCTCTCCGTGAACTGCCGTCTGGGACCATCCGTCTGTCCCCTGTACTCAGTGACTGTCCACTGTGACCAGGCATCTGTGACCTGCTCTAAGTTCTGGCTTCCTTCATGTGGTATTTGTGATCTGCTCCCCATTACCTCCCTCAGTGACATGACTTGTGTGACTGGCCCTGGTGACCTACCCTCCGTGACTTGGCCCTATGTCCTCACTCACTGCCCTGCCCTCTTTGTCCTCCCCCATCACCTCCCTCAGTGACCTACCCTAGTGACCTTCCCTCAGTCCCGCCATCACTGACCAGCCCTCTGTGACCAGCCATCAGTAACCAGCCCTCAATCATCACCTGCCTTCAGTGACCTGCCCTGTGATGCCGGCCCTCTGTGACTGCCTCAGTCACATGCTCTCGTTGACCTCCCTCAGTGTCTTGCCCTGTATGCTCCCCCTCACATCTGTGACCTCCTTCACGACCTGCCCTCTGTCCTCTGTCTTTTGTGACCTGCCGTCTGTGACTTGCCCTCTGTGACCTCGCTCAGTGACTTGCTCTAGTGACCTTCACTCAGTACTTCCACCAGGACCAGCCCTCTGTGACCTACCCTCAGTGATGTGATCTGTGTGTCCTGTCCTCAGTTCTGCCATCTGTGACCCGACCTCTGTGATCTGCCCTAAGGCCTTGCTTCCTTCGCCTGGGATTTGTGATCTGCCCCATATTACCTCCTTCGGTGACATGCCTTGTATGACCTGCCTGTGTGGCCGGCCTTCAGTGACCTGCCTTCTGTGATCCACCCTATGGGACCTCACTTAGTGCCTGACCCTCTGTGACTTCTGGAACCTCCTTCAGAGACCGGCGCTAGTGAACTTCCCTCATCCTGCCATCAGTGCCGGCCCTCTGGGACCGGGCCTTGGCGACATGTGCCCTGCGACCACCCCTCAGGGACTTGTACTCTGCGACTGCCCTCTGTGAGCTGCTTCTGTGACGTAGCAACTGTGACCACCGCTCTGTGACTGCCACTGACCTTGCCCTCTGAGACCTGCTTCAGTGGACCCGCCCCGTGTCACTTCCCATCAGGTAACCTGGCCTCGGTCTTGTCCTCTGGGACCTACCTCCAGTCCTGCCCTCTGTGACTTGTCCCCCTGTGTCTTCCCTAGGTGACCTGGCTTCAGTGACCTACCTTCTCTGACCTGCTGTCTGAGACCAGCCCTCATTTCTGCCCTCTGCCACGTGCCCTCTGTGACCAGCGGACGCTAAGCTGCCCCATGACCCCTGCTCTCAGTGACATACCCATGTGACCTGCCCTCGGAGACCTTCTTTCTGCAAGCTGTCCTCAGGGACTACCCACGGTGAGCCACCCTGTGTGATCTGCCTCAGTGACTTGCCCTCTGATAACTTCCCTCTGTGACTATCCTTAGGAACATGCTGTCTGAGTCCTCCCTCAGAGACTTGCCCCTGTGACTTGCCCTCTGTGACGTCACTCAGTGACTGGCCCTAGTGACCTTCCCTCAGTCCTGCCCACTGTTATAGGTCCTTTGTGACTTGCGCTGTGTGACCTAAGTGCCTGGCCCTCTGTGACTTCACTACTGTGTCCTGTCTCAGTGAGCTGCATTAGTGACCTTCCCTCAGTCCTGCCATCGGTGAGCAGCTCTGTGTGACCTGCCTCAGTCCCCTGCGTTCCGTGTCCTGCCGTCTCTTACCTGCCCCCTGGGACATGCCCAGTGAGACGTGCCCTCCGTGACCTGGCTCCAGTGACCTTCCCTAGTGACCTGCTGTCTGTGACCTGCCCTCTGAAAGCTTCATTCTGTGACTAGCCTCCCGTGACCTGCCCTCCTTGACCTTCATTCTATGACCTCCCTCAGTAACGGGCTACGACCGCTGTCTGTGACCTGCTCTCTGTGAACTGCCCTCTGGGACCATCCGTCTGTGCCCTGTACTCAGTGACTGTCCACTGTGACCAGGCATCTGTGACCTGCTCTAAGTTCTGGCTTCCTTCATGTGGTATTTGTGATCTGCTCCCCATTACCTCGCTCAGTGACATGACTTGTGTGACTGGCCCTGGTGACCTACCCTCCGTGACTTGGCCCTATGTCCTCACTCACTGCCCTGCCCTCTTTGTCCTCCCCCATCACCTCCCTCAGTGACCTACCCTAGTGACCTTCCCTCAGTCCCGCCATCACTGACCAGCCCTCTGTGACCAGCCATCAGTAACCAGCCCTCAATCATCACCTGCCTTCAGTGACCTGCCCTGTGATGCCGGCCCTCTGTGACTGCCTCAGTCACATGCTCTCGTTGACCTCCCTCAGTGTCTTGCCCTGTATGCTCCCCCTCACATCTGTGACCTCCTTCATGACCTGCCCTCTGTCCTCTGTCTTTTGTGACCTGCCGTCTGTGACTTGCCCTCTGTGACCTCGCTCAGTGACTTGCTCTAGTGACCTTCACTCAGTACTTCCACCAGGACCAGCCCTCTGTGACCTACCCTCAGTGATGTGATCTGTGTGTCCTGTCCTCAGTTCTGCCATCTGTGACCCGACCTCTGTGATCTGCCCTAAGGCCTTGCTTCCTTCGCCTGGGATTTGTGATCTGCCCCATATTACCTCCTTCGGTGACATGCCTTGTATGACCTGCCTGTGTGGCCGGCCTTCAGTGACCTGCCTTCTGTGATCCACCCTATGGGACCTCACTTAGTGCCTGACCCTCTGTGACTTCTGGAACCTCCTTCAGAGACCGGCGCTAGTGAACTTCCCTCATCCTGCCATCAGTGCCGGCCCTCTGGGACCGGGCCTTGGCGACATGTGCCCTGCGACCACCCCTCAGGGACTTGTACTCTGCGACTGCCCTCTGTGAGCTGCTTCTGTGACGTAGCAACTGTGACCACCGCTCTGTGACTGCCACTGACCTTGCCCTCTGAGACCTGCTTCAGTGGACCCGCCCCGTGTCACTTCCCATCAGGTAACCTGGCCTCGGACTTGTCCTCTGGGACCTACCTCCAGTCCTGCCCTCTGTGACTTGTCCCCCTGTGTCTTCCCTAGGTGACCTGGCTTCAGTGACCTACCTTCTCTGACCTGCTGTCTGAGACCAGCCCTCATTTCTGCCCTCTGCCACGTGCCCTCTGTGACCAGCGGACGCTAAGCTGCCCCATGACCCCTGCTCTCAGTGACATACCCATGTGACCTGCCCTCGGAGACCTTCTTTCTGCAAGCTGTCCTCAGGGACTACCCACGGTGAGCCACCCTCTGTGATCTGCCTCAGCGACTTGCCCTCTGATAACTTCCCTCTGTGACTATCCTTAGGAACATGCTGTCTGAGTCCTCCCTCAGAGACTTGCCCCTGTGACTTGCCCTCTGTGACGTCACTCAGTGACTGGCCCTAGTGACCTTCCCTCAGTCCTGCCCACTGTTATAGGTCCTTTGTGACTTCACTACTGTGTCCTGTCTCAGTGAGCTGCATTAGTGACCTTCCCTCAGTCCTGCCATCGGTGAGCAGCTCTGTGTGACCTGCCTCAGTCCCCTGCGTTCCGTGTCCTGCCGTCTCTTACCTGCCCCCTGGGACATGCCCAGTGAGACGTGCCCTCCTTGACCTGGCTCCAGTGACCTTCCCTACTGACCTGCTGTCTGTGGCCTGCCCTCTGAAAGCTTCATTCTGTGACTAGCCTCCCGTGACCTGCCCTCCTTGACCTGCATTCTATGACCTCCCTCAGTAACAGGCTACGACCGCTGTCTGTGACCTGCTCTCTGTGAACTGCCCTCTGGGACCATCCGTCTGTGCCCTGTACTCAGTGACTGTCCACTGTGACCAGGCATCTGTGACCTGCTCTAAGTTCTGGCTTCCTTCATGTGGTATTTGTGATCTGCTCCCCATTACCTCCCTCAGTGACATGACTTGTGTGACTGGCCCTGGTGACCTACCCTCCGTGACTTGGCCCTATGTCCTCACTCACTGCCCTGCCCTCTTTGTCCTCCCCCATCACCTCCCTCAGTGACCTACCCTAGTGACCTTCCCTCAGTCCCGCCATCACTGACCAGCCCTCTGTGACCAGCCATCAGTAACCAGCCCTCAATCATCACCTGCCTTCAGTGACCTGCCCTGTGATGCCGGCCCTCTGTGACTGCCTCAGTCACATGCTCTCGTTGACCTCCCTCAGTGTCTTGCCCTGTATGCTCCCCCTCACATCTGTGACCTCCTTCACGACCTGCCCTCTGTCCTCTGTCTTTTGTGACCTGCCGTCTGTGACTTGCCCTCTGTGACCTCGCTCAGTGACTTGCTCTAGTGACCTTCACTCAGTACTTCCACCAGGACCAGCCCTCTGTGACCTACCCTCAGTGATGTGATCTGTGTGTCCTGTCCTCAGTTCTGCCATCTGTGACCCGACCTCTGTGATCTGCCCTAAGGCCTTGCTTCCTTCGCCTGGGATTTGTGATCTGCCCCATATTACCTCCTTCGGTGACATGCCTTGTATGACCTGCCTGTGTGGCCGGCCTTCAGTGACCTGCCTTCTGTGATCCACCCTATGGGACCTCACTTAGTGCCTGACCCTCTGTGACTTCTGGAACCTCCTTCAGAGACCGGCGCTAGTGAACTTCCCTCATCCTGCCATCAGTGCCGGCCCTCTGGGACCGGGCCTTGGCGACATGTGCCCTGCGACCACCCCTCAGGGACTTGTACTCTGCGACTGCCCTCTGTGAGCTGCTTCTGTGACGTAGCAACTGTGACCACCGCTCTGTGACTGCCACTGACCTTGCCCTCTGAGACCTGCTTCAGTGGACCCGCCCCGTGTCACTTCCCATCAGGTAACCTGGCCTCGGACTTGTCCTCTGGGACCTACCTCCAGTCCTGCCCTCTGTGACTTGTCCCCCTGTGTCTTCCCTAGGTGACCTGGCTTCAGTGACCTACCTTCTCTGACCTGCTGTCTGAGACCAGCCCTCATTTCTGCCCTCTGCCACGTGCCCTCTGTGACCAGCGGACGCTAAGCTGCCCCATGACCCCTGCTCTCAGTGACATACCCATGTGACCTGCCCTCGGAGACCTTCTTTCTGCAAGCTGTCCTCAGGGACTACCCACGGTGAGCCACCCTGTGTGATCTGCCTCAGTGACTTGCCCTCTGATAACTTCCCTCTGTGACTATCCTTAGGAACATGCTGTCTGAGTCCTCCCTCAGAGACTTGCCCCTGTGACTTGCCCTCTGTGACGTCACTCAGTGACTGGCCCTAGTGACCTTCCCTCAGTCCTGCCCACTGTTATAGGTCCTTTGTGACCTGCGCTGTGTGACCTAAGTGCCTGGCCCTCTGTGACTTCACTACTGTGTCCTGTCTCAGTGAGCTGCATTAGTGACCTTCCCTCAGTCCTGCCATCGGTGAGCAGCTCTGTGTGACCTGCCTCAGTCCCCTGCGTTCCGTGTCCTGCCGTCTCTTACCTGCCCCCTGGGACATGCCCAGTGAGACGTGCCCTCCGTGACCTGGCTCCAGTGACCTTCCCTAGTGACCTGCTATCTGTGACCTGCCCTCTGAAAGCTTCATTCTTTGACTTGCCTCCTGTGACCTGCCCTCCTTGACCTGCATTCTATGACCTCCCTCAGTAACAGGCTACGACCGCTGTCTGTGACCTGCTCTCTGTGAACTGCCCTCTGGGACCGTCCGTCTGTGCCCTGTACTCAGTGACTGTCCACTGTGACCAGGCATCTGTGACCTGCTCTAAGTTCTGGCTTCCTTCATGTGGTATTTGTGATCTGCTCCCCATTACCTCCCTCAGTGACATGACTTGTGTGACTGGCCCTGGTGACCTACCCTCCGTGACTTGGCCCTATGTCCTCACTCTCTGCCCTGCCCTCTTTGTCCTCCCCCATCACCTCCCTCAGTGACCTACCCTAGTGACCTTCCCTCAGTCCCGCCATCAGTGACCAGCCCTCTGCGACCAGCCATCAGTAACCAGCCCTCAATCATCACCTGCCTTCAGTGACCTGCCCTGTGATGCCGGCCCTCTGTGACTGCCTCAGTCACATGCTCTCGTTGACCTCCCTCAGTGTCTTGCCCTGTATGCTCCCCCTCACATCTGTGACCTCCTTCACGACCTGCCCTCTGTCCTCTGTCTTTTGTGACCTGCCGTCTGTGACTTGCCCTCTGTGACCTCGCTCAGTGACTTGCTCTAGTGACCTTCACTCAGTACTTCCACCAGGACCAGCCCTCTGTGACCTACCCTCAGTGATGTGATCTGTGTGTCCTGTCCTCAGTTCTGCCATCTGTGACCCGACCTCTGTGATCTGCCCTAAGGCCTTGCTTCCTTCGCCTGGGATTTGTGATCTGCCCCATATTACCTCCTTCGGTGACATGCCTTGTATGACCTGCCTGTGTGGCCGGCCTTCAGTGACCTGCCTTCTGTGATCCACCCTATGGGACCTCACTTAGTGCCTGACCCTCTGTGACTTCTGGAACCTCCTTCAGAGACCGGCGCTAGTGAACTTCCCTCATCCTGCCATCAGTGCCGGCCCTCTGGGACCGGGCCTTGGCGACATGTGCCCTGCGACCACCCCTCAGGGACTTGTACTCTGCGACTGCCCTCTGTGAGCTGCTTCTGTGACGTAGCAACTGTGACCACCGCTCTGTGACTGCCACTGACCTTGCCCTCTGAGACCTGCTTCAGTGGACCCGCCCCCTGTCACTTCCCATCAGGTAACCTGGCCTCGGACTTGTCCTCTGGGACCTACCTCCAGTCCTGCCCTCTGTGACTTGTCCCCCTGTGTCTTCCCTAGGTGACCTGGCTTCAGTGACCTACCTTCTCTGACCTGCTGTCTGAGACCAGCCCTCATTTCTGCCCTCTGCCACGTGCCCTCTGTGACCAGCGGACGCTAAGCTGCCCCATGACCCCTGCTCTCAGTGACATACCCATGTGACCTGCCCTCGGAGACCTTCTTTCTGCAAGCTGTCCTCAGGGACTACCCACGGTGAGCCACCCTGTGTGATCTGCCTCAGCGACTTGCCCTCTGATAACTTCCCTCTGTGACTATCCTTAGGAACATGCTGTCTGAGTCCTCCCTCAGAGACTTGCCCCTGTGACTTGCCCTCTGTGACGTCACTCAGTGACTGGCCCTAGTGACCTTCCCTCAGTCCTGCCCACTGTTATAGGTCCTTTGTGACTTGCGCTGTGTGACCTAAGTGCCTGGCCCTCTGTGACTTCACTACTGTGTCCTGTCTCAGTGAGCTGCATTAGTGACCTTCCCTCAGTCCTGCCATCGGTGAGCAGCTCTGTGTGACCTGCCTCAGTCCCCTGCGTTCCGTGTCCTGCCGTCTCTTACCTGCCCCCTGGGACATGCCCAGTGAGACGTGCCCTCCGTGACCTGGCTCCAGTGACCTTCCCTAGTGACCTGCTGTCTGTGACCTGCCCTCTGAAAGCTTCATTCTGTGACTAGCCTCCCGTGACCTGCCCTCCTTGACCTGCATTCTATGACCTCCCTCAGTAACAGGCTACGACCGCTGTCTGTGACCTGCTCTCCGTGAACTGCCGTCTGGGACCATCCGTCTGTCCCCTGTACTCAGTGACTGTCCACTGTGACCAGGCATCTGTGACCTGCTCTAAGTTCTGGCTTCCTTCATGTGGTATTTGTGATCTGCTCCCCATTTCCTCGCTCAGTGACATGACTTGTGTGACTGGCCCTGGTGACCTACCCTCCGTGACTTGGCCCTATGTCCTCACTCACTGCCCTGCCCTCTTTGTCCTCCCCCATCACCTCCCTCAGTGACCTACCCTAGTGACCTTCCCTCAGTCCCGCCATCACTGACCAGCCCTCTGTGACCAGCCATCAGTAACCAGCCCTCAATCATCACCTGCCTTCAGTGACCTGCCCTGTGATGCCGGCCCTCTGTGACTGCCTCAGTCACATGCTCTCGTTGACCTCCCTCAGTGTCTTGCCCTGTATGCTCCCCCTCACATCTGTGACCTCCTTCACGACCTGCCCTCTGTCCTCTGTCTTTTGTGACCTGCCGTCTGTGACTTGCCCTCTGTGACCTCGCTCAGTGACTTGCTCTAGTGACCTTCACTCAGTACTTCCACCAGGACCAGCCCTCTGTGACCTACCCTCAGTGATGTGATCTGTGTGTCCTGTCCTCAGTTCTGCCATCTGTGACCCGACCTCTGTGATCTGCCCTAAGGCCTTGCTTCCTTCGCCTGGGATTTGTGATCTGCCCCATATTACCTCCTTCGGTGACATGCCTTGTATGACCTGCCTGTGTGGCCGGCCTTCAGTGACCTGCCTTCTGTGATCCACCCTATGGGACCTCACTTAGTGCCTGACCCTCTGTGACTTCTGGAACCTCCTTCAGAGACCGGCGCTAGTGAACTTCCCTCATCCTGCCATCAGTGCCGGCCCTCTGGGACCGGGCCTTGGCGACATGTGCCCTGCGACCACCCCTCAGGGACTTGTACTCTGCGACTGCCCTCTGTGAGCTGCTTCTGTGACGTAGCAACTGTGACCACCGCTCTGTGACTGCCACTGACCTTGCCCTCTGAGACCTGCTTCAGTGGACCCGCCCCGTGTCACTTCCCATCAGGTAACCTGGCCTCGGACTTGTCCTCTGGGACCTACCTCCAGTCCTGCCCTCTGTGACTTGTCCCCCTGTGTCTTCCCTAGGTGACCTGGCTTCAGTGACCTACCTTCTCTGACCTGCTGTCTGAGACCAGCCCTCATTTCTGCCCTCTGCCACGTGCCCTCTGTGACCAGCGGACGCTAAGCTGCCCCATGACCCCTGCTCTCAGTGACATACCCATGTGACCTGCCCTCGGAGACCTTCTTTCTGCAAGCTGTCCTCAGGGACTACCCACGGTGAGCCACCCTGTGTGATCTGCCTCAGTGACTTGCCCTCTGATAACTTCCCTCTGTGACTATCCTTAGGAACATGCTGTCTGAGTCCTCCCTCAGAGACTTGCCCCTGTGACTTGCCCTCTGTGACGTCACTCAGTGACTGGCCCTAGTGACCTTCCCTCAGTCCTGCCCACTGTTATAGGTCCTTTGTGACTTGCGCTGTGTGACCTAAGTGCCTGGCCCTCTGTGACTTCACTACTGTGTCCTGTCTCAGTGAGCTGCATTAGTGACCTTCCCTCAGTCCTGCCATCGGTGAGCAGCTCTGTGTGACCTGCCTCAGTCCCCTGCGTTCCGTGTCCTGCCGTCTCTTACCTGCCCCCTGGGACATGCCCAGTGAGACGTGCCCTCCGTGACCTGGCTCCAGTGACCTTCCCTAGTGACCTGCTGTCTGTGACCTGCCCTCTGAAAGCTTCATTCTGTGACTAGCCTCCCGTGACCTGCCCTCCTTGACCTTCATTCTATGACCTCCCTCAGTAACGGGCTACGACCGCTGTCTGTGACCTGCTCTCTGTGAACTGCCCTCTGGGACCATCCGTCTGTGCCCTGTACTCAGTGACTGTCCACTGTGACCAGGCATCTGTGACCTGCTCTAAGTTCTGGCTTCCTTCATGTGGTATTTGTGATCTGCTCCCCATTACCTCGCTCAGTGACATGACTTGTGTGACTGGCCCTGGTGACCTACCCTCCGTGACTTGGCCCTATGTCCTCACTCACTGCCCTGCCCTCTTTGTCCTCCCCCATCACCTCCCTCAGTGACCTACCCTAGTGACCTTCCCTCAGTCCCGCCATCACTGACCAGCCCTCTGTGACCAGCCATCAGTAACCAGCCCTCAATCATCACCTGCCTTCAGTGACCTGCCCTGTGATGCCGGCCCTCTGTGACTGCCTCAGTCACATGCTCTCGTTGACCTCCCTCAGTGTCTTGCCCTGTATGCTCCCCCTCACATCTGTGACCTCCTTCACGACCTGCCCTCTGTCCTCTGTCTTTTGTGACCTGCCGTCTGTGACTTGCCCTCTGTGACCTCGCTCAGTGACTTGCTCTAGTGACCTTCACTCAGTACTTCCACCAGGACCAGCCCTCTGTGACCTACCCTCAGTGATGTGATCTGTGTGTCCTGTCCTCAGTTCTGCCATCTGTGACCCGACCTCTGTGATCTGCCCTAAGGCCTTGCTTCCTTCGCCTGGGATTTGTGATCTGCCCCATATTACCTCCTTCGGTGACATGCCTTGTATGACCTGCCTGTGTGGCCGGCCTTCAGTGACCTGCCTTCTGTGATCCACCCTATGGGACCTCACTTAGTGCCTGACCCTCTGTGACTTCTGGAACCTCCTTCAGAGACCGGCGCTAGTGAACTTCCCTCATCCTGCCATCAGTGCCGGCCCTCTGGGACCGGGCCTTGGCGACATGTGCCCTGCGACCACCCCTCAGGGACTTGTACTCTGCGACTGCCCTCTGTGAGCTGCTTCTGTGACGTAGCAACTGTGACCACCGCTCTGTGACTGCCACTGACCTTGCCCTCTGAGACCTGCTTCAGTGGACCCGCCCCGTGTCACTTCCCATCAGGTAACCTGGCCTCGGACTTGTCCTCTGGGACCTACCTCCAGTCCTGCCCTCTGTGACTTGTCCCCCTGTGTCTTCCCTAGGTGACCTGGCTTCAGTGACCTACCTTCTCTGACCTGCTGTCTGAGACCAGCCCTCATTTCTGCCCTCTGCCACGTGCCCTCTGTGACCAGCGGACGCTAAGCTGCCCCATGACCCCTGCTCTCAGTGACATACCCATGTGACCTGCCCTCGGAGACCTTCTTTCTGCAAGCTGTCCTCAGGGACTACCCACGGTGAGCCACCCTCTGTGATCTGCCTCAGCGACTTGCCCTCTGATAACTTCCCTCTGTGACTATCCTTAGGAACATGCTGTCTGAGTCCTCCCTCAGAGACTTGCCCCTGTGACTTGCCCTCTGTGACGTCACTCAGTGACTGGCCCTAGTGACCTTCCCTCAGTCCTGCCCACTGTTATAGGTCCTTTGTGACTTCACTACTGTGTCCTGTCTCAGTGAGCTGCATTAGTGACCTTCCCTCAGTCCTGCCATCGGTGAGCAGCTCTGTGTGACCTGCCTCAGTCCCCTGCGTTCCGTGTCCTGCCGTCTCTTACCTGCCCCCTGGGACATGCCCAGTGAGACGTGCCCTCCTTGACCTGGCTCCAGTGACCTTCCCTACTGACCTGCTGTCTGTGGCCTGCCCTCTGAAAGCTTCATTCTGTGACTAGCCTCCCGTGACCTGCCCTCCTTGACCTTCATTCTATGACCTCCCTCAGTAACAGGCTACGACCGCTGTCTGTGACCTGCTCTCTGTGAACTGCCCTCTGGGACCATCCGTCTGTGCCCTGTACTCAGTGACTGTCCACTGTGACCAGGCATCTGTGACCTGCTCTAAGTTCTGGCTTCCTTCATGTGGTATTTGTGATCTGCTCCCCATTACCTCCCTCAGTGACATGACTTGTGTGACTGGCCCTGGTGACCTACCCTCCGTGACTTGGCCCTATGTCCTCACTCACTGCCCTGCCCTCTTTGTCCTCCCCCATCACCTCCCTCAGTGACCTACCCTAGTGACCTTCCCTCAGTCCCGCCATCAGTGACCAGCCCTCTGTGACCAGCCATCAGTAACCAGCCCTCAATCATCACCTGCCTTCAGTGACCTGCCCTGTGATGCCGGCCCTCTGTGACTGCCTCAGTCACATGCTCTCGTTGACCTCCCTCAGTGTCTTGCCCTGTATGCTCCCCCTCACATCTGTGACCTCCTTCACGACCTGCCCTCTGTCCTCTGTCTTTTGTGACCTGCCGTCTGTGACTTGCCCTCTGTGACCTCGCTCAGTGACTTGCTCTAGTGACCTTCACTCAGTACTTCCACCAGGACCAGCCCTCTGTGACCTACCCTCAGTGATGTGATCTGTGTGTCCTGTCCTCAGTTCTGCCATCTGTGACCCGACCTCTGTGATCTGCCCTAAGGCCTTGCTTCCTTCGCCTGGGATTTGTGATCTGCCCCATATTACCTCCTTCGGTGACATGCCTTGTATGACCTGCCTGTGTGGCCGGCCTTCAGTGACCTGCCTTCTGTGATCCACCCTATGGGACCTCACTTAGTGCCTGACCCTCTGTGACTTCTGGAACCTCCTTCAGAGACCGGCGCTAGTGAACTTCCCTCATCCTGCCATCAGTGCCGGCCCTCTGGGACCGGGCCTTGGCGACATGTGCCCTGCGACCACCCCTCAGGGACTTGTACTCTGCGACTGCCCTCTGTGAGCTGCTTCTGTGACGTAGCAACTGTGACCACCGCTCTGTGACTGCCACTGACCTTGCCCTCTGAGACCTGCTTCAGTGGACCCGCCCCGTGTCACTTCCCATCAGGTAACCTGGCCTCGGACTTGTCCTCTGGGACCTACCTCCAGTCCTGCCCTCTGTGACTTGTCCCCCTGTGTCTTCCCTAGGTGACCTGGCTTCAGTGACCTACCTTCTCTGACCTGCTGTCTGAGACCAGCCCTCATTTCTGCCCTCTGCCACGTGCCCTCTGTGACCAGCGGACGCTAAGCTGCCCCATGACCCCTGCTCTCAGTGACATACCCATGTGACCTGCCCTCGGAGACCTTCTTTCTGCAAGCTGTCCTCAGGGACTACCCACGGTGAGCCACCCTGTGTGATCTGCCTCAGTGACTTGCCCTCTGATAACTTCCCTCTGTGACTATCCTTAGGAACATGCTGTCTGAGTCCTCCCTCAGAGACTTGCCCCTGTGACTTGCCCTCTGTGACGTCACTCAGTGACTGGCCCTAGTGACCTTCCCTCAGTCCTGCCCACTGTTATAGGTCCTTTGTGACCTGCGCTGTGTGACCTAAGTGCCTGGCCCTCTGTGACTTCACTACTGTGTCCTGTCTCAGTGAGCTGCATTAGTGACCTTCCCTCAGTCCTGCCATCGGTGAGCAGCTCTGTGTGACCTGCCTCAGTCCCCTGCGTTCCGTGTCCTGCCGTCTCTTACCTGCCCCCTGGGACATGCCCAGTGAGACGTGCCCTCCGTGACCTGGCTCCAGTGACCTTCCCTAGTGACCTGCTATCTGTGACCTGCCCTCTGAAAGCTTCATTCTTTGACTTGCCTCCTGTGACCTGCCCTCCTTGACCTGCATTCTATGACCTCCCTCAGTAACAGGCTACGACCGCTGTCTGTGACCTGCTCTCTGTGAACTGCCCTCTGGGACCGTCCGTCTGTGCCCTGTACTCAGTGACTGTCCACTGTGACCAGGCATCTGTGACCTGCTCTAAGTTCTGGCTTCCTTCATGTGGTATTTGTGATCTGCTCCCCATTACCTCCCTCAGTGACATGACTTGTGTGACTGGCCCTGGTGACCTACCCTCCGTGACTTGGCCCTATGTCCTCACTCACTGCCCTGCCCTCTTTGTCCTCCCCCATCACCTCCCTCAGTGACCTACCCTAGTGACCTTCCCTCAGTCCCGCCATCAGTGACCAGCCCTCTGCGACCAGCCATCAGTAACCAGCCCTCAATCATCACCTGCCTTCAGTGACCTGCCCTGTGATGCCGGCCCTCTGTGACTGCCTCAGTCACATGCTCTCGTTGACCTCCCTCAGTGTCTTGCCCTGTATGCTCCCCCTCACATCTGTGACCTCCTTCACGACCTGCCCTCTGTCCTCTGTCTTTTGTGACCTGCCGTCTGTGACTTGCCCTCTGTGACCTCGCTCAGTGACTTGCTCTAGTGACCTTCACTCAGTACTTCCACCAGGACCAGCCCTCTGTGACCTACCCTCAGTGATGTGATCTGTGTGTCCTGTCCTCAGTTCTGCCATCTGTGACCCGACCTCTGTGATCTGCCCTAAGGCCTTGCTTCCTTCGCCTGGGATTTGTGATCTGCCCCATATTACCTCCTTCGGTGACATGCCTTGTATGACCTGCCTGTGTGGCCGGCCTTCAGTGACCTGCCTTCTGTGATCCACCCTATGGGACCTCACTTAGTGCCTGACCCTCTGTGACTTCTGGAACCTCCTTCAGAGACCGGCGCTAGTGAACTTCCCTCATCCTGCCATCAGTGCCGGCCCTCTGGGACCGGGCCTTGGCGACATGTGCCCTGCGACCACCCCTCAGGGACTTGTACTCTGCGACTGCCCTCTGTGAGCTGCTTCTGTGACGTAGCAACTGTGACCACCGCTCTGTGACTGCCACTGACCTTGCCCTCTGAGACCTGCTTCAGTGGACCCGCCCCGTGTCACTTCCCATCAGGTAACCTGGCCTCGGACTTGTCCTCTGGGACCTACCTCCAGTCCTGCCCTCTGTGACTTGTCCCCCTGTGTCTTCCCTAGGTGACCTGGCTTCAGTGACCTACCTTCTCTGACCTGCTGTCTGAGACCAGCCCTCATTTCTGCCCTCTGCCACGTGCCCTCTGTGACCAGCGGACGCTAAGCTGCCCCATGACCCCTGCTCTCAGTGACATACCCATGTGACCTGCCCTCGGAGACCTTCTTTCTGCAAGCTGTCCTCAGGGACTACCCACGGTGAGCCACCCTGTGTGATCTGCCTCAGCGACTTGCCCTCTGATAACTTCCCTCTGTGACTATCCTTAGGAACATGCTGTCTGAGTCCTCCCTCAGAGACTTGCCCCTGTGACTTGCCCTCTGTGACGTCACTCAGTGACTGGCCCTAGTGACCTTCCCTCAGTCCTGCCCACTGTTATAGGTCCTTTGTGACTTGCGCTGTGTGACCTAAGTGCCTGGCCCTCTGTGACTTCACTACTGTGTCCTGTCTCAGTGAGCTGCATTAGTGACCTTCCCTCAGTCCTGCCATCGGTGAGCAGCTCTGTGTGACCTGCCTCAGTCCCCTGCGTTCCGTGTCCTGCCGTCTCTTACCTGCCCCCTGGGACATGCCCAGTGAGACGTGCCCTCCGTGACCTGGCTCCAGTGACCTTCCCTAGTGACCTGCTGTCTGTGACCTGCCCTCTGAAAGCTTCATTCTGTGACTAGCCTCCCGTGACCTGCCCTCCTTGACCTGCATTCTATGACCTCCCTCAGTAACAGGCTACGACCGCTGTCTGTGACCTGCTCTCCGTGAACTGCCGTCTGGGACCATCCGTCTGTCCCCTGTACTCAGTGACTGTCCACTGTGACCAGGCATCTGTGACCTGCTCTAAGTTCTGGCTTCCTTCATGTGGTATTTGTGATCTGCTCCCCATTTCCTCGCTCAGTGACATGACTTGTGTGACTGGCCCTGGTGACCTACCCTCCGTGACTTGGCCCTATGTCCTCACTCACTGCCCTGCCCTCTTTGTCCTCCCCCATCACCTCCCTCAGTGACCTACCCTAGTGACCTTCCCTCAGTCCCGCCATCACTGACCAGCCCTCTGTGACCAGCCATCAGTAACCAGCCCTCAATCATCACCTGCCTTCAGTGACCTGCCCTGTGATGCCGGCCCTCTGTGACTGCCTCAGTCACATGCTCTCGTTGACCTCCCTCAGTGTCTTGCCCTGTATGCTCCCCCTCACATCTGTGACCTCCTTCACGACCTGCCCTCTGTCCTCTGTCTTTTGTGACCTGCCGTCTGTGACTTGCCCTCTGTGACCTCGCTCAGTGACTTGCTCTAGTGACCTTCACTCAGTACTTCCACCAGGACCAGCCCTCTGTGACCTACCCTCAGTGATGTGATCTGTGTGTCCTGTCCTCAGTTCTGCCATCTGTGACCCGACCTCTGTGATCTGCCCTAAGGCCTTGCTTCCTTCGCCTGGGATTTGTGATCTGCCCCATATTACCTTCTTCGGTGACATGCCTTGTATGACCTGCCTGTGTGGCCGGCCTTCAGTGACCTGCCTTCTGTGATCCACCCTATGGGACCTCACTTAGTGCCTGACCCTCTGTGACTTCTGGAACCTCCTTCAGAGACCGGCGCTAGTGAACTTCCCTCATCCTGCCATCAGTGCCGGCCCTCTGGGACCGGGCCTTGGCGACATGTGCCCTGCGACCACCCCTCAGGGACTTGTACTCTGCGACTGCCCTCTGTGAGCTGCTTCTGTGACGTAGCAACTGTGACCACCGCTCTGTGACTGCCACTGACCTTGCCCTCTGAGACCTGCTTCAGTGGACCCGCCCCGTTTCACTTCCCCTCAAGTAACCTGGCCTCGGACTTGTCCTCTGGGACCTACCTCCAGTCCTGCCCTCTGTGACTTGTCCCCCTGTGTCTTCCCTAGGTGACCTGGCTTCAGTGACCTACCTTCTCTGACCTGCTGTCTGAGACCAGCCCTCATTTCTGCCCTCTGCCACGTGCCCTCTGTGACCAGCGGACGCTAAGCTGCCCCATGACCCCTGCTCTCAGTGACATACCCATGTGACCTGCCCTCGGAGACCTTCTTTCTGCAAGCTTTCCTCAGGGACTACCCACGGTGAGCCACCCTGTGTGATCTGCCTCAGTGACATGCCCTCTGATAACTTCCCTCTGTGACTATCCTTAGGAACATGCTGTCTGAGTCCTCCCTCAGAGACTTGCCCCTGTGACTTGCCCTCGGTGACGTCACTCAGTGACTGGCCCTAGTGACCTTCCCTCAGTCCTGCCCACTGTTATAGGTCCTTTGTGACCTGCGCTGTGTGACCTAAGTGCCTGGCCCTCTGTGACTTCACTACTGTGTCCTGTCTCAGTGAGCTGCATTAGTGACCTTCCCTCAGTCCTGCCATCGGTGAGCAGCTCTGTGTGACCTGCCTCAGTCCCCTGCGTTCCGTGTCCTGCCGTCTCTTACCTGCCCCCTGGGACATGCCCAGTGAGACGTGCCCTCCGTGACCTGGCTCCAGTGACCTTCCCTAGTGACCTGCTGTCTGTGACCTGCCCTCTGAAAGCTTCATTCTGTGACTAGCCTCCCGTGACCTGCCCTCCTTGACCTGCATTTTATGACCTCCCTCAGTAACAGGCTACGACCGCTGTCTGTGACCTGCTCTCTGTGAACTGCCCTCTGGGACCATCCGTCTGTGCCCTGTACTCAGTGACTGTCCACTGTGACCAGGCATCTGTGACCTGCTCTAAGTTCTGGCTTCCTTCATGTGGTATTTGTGATCTGCTCCCCATTACCTCCCTCAGTGACATGACTTGTGTGACTGGCCCTGGTGACCTACCCTCCGTGACTTGGCCCTATGTCCTCACTCACTGCCCTGCCCTCTTTGTCCTCCCCCATCACCTCCCTCAGTGACCTACCCTAGTGACCTTCCCTCAGTCCCGCCATCAGTGACCAGCCCTCTGTGACCAGCCATCAGTAACCAGCCCTCAATCATCACCTGCCTTCAGTGACCTGCCCTGTGATGCCGGCCCTCTGTGACTGCCTCAGTCACATGCTCTCGTTGACCTCCCTCAGTGTCTTGCCCTGTATGCTCCCCCTCACATCTGTGACCTCCTTCACGACCTGCCCTCTGTCCTCTGTCTTTTGTGACCTGCCGTCTGTGACTTGCCCTCTGTGACCTCGCTCAGTGACTTGCTCTAGTGACCTTCACTCAGTACTTCCACCAGGACCAGCCCTCTGTGACCTACCCTCAGTGATGTGATCTGTGTGTCCTGTCCTCAGTTCTGCCATCTGTGACCCGACCTCTGTGATCTGCCCTAAGGCCTTGCTTCCTTCGCCTGGGATTTGTGATCTGCCCCATATTACCTCCTTCGGTGACATGCCTTGTATGACCTGCCTGTGTGGCCGGCCTTCAGTGACCTGCCTTCTGTGATCCACCCTATGGGACCTCACTTAGTGCCTGACCCTCTGTGACTTCTGGAACCTCCTTCAGAGACCGGCGCTAGTGAACTTCCCTCATCCTGCCATCAGTGCCGGCCCTCTGGGACCGGGCCTTGGCGACATGTGCCCTGCGACCACCCCTCAGGGACTTGTACTCTGCGACTGCCCTCTGTGAGCTGCTTCTGTGACGTAGCAACTGTGACCACCGCTCTGTGACTGCCACTGACCTTGCCCTCTGAGACCTGCTTCAGTGGACCCTCCCCGTTTCACTTCCCCTCAAGTAACCTGGCCTCGGACTTGTCCTCTGGGACCTACCTCCAGTCCTGCCCTCTGTGACTTGTCCCCCTGTGTCTTCCCGAGGTGACCTGGCTTCAGTGACCTACCTTCTCTGACCTGCTGTCTGAGACCAGCCCTCATTTCTGCCCTCTGCCACGTGCCCTCTGTGACCAGCGGACGCTAAGCTGCCCCATGACCCCTGCTCTCAGTGACATACCCATGTGACCTGCCCTCGGAGACCTTCTTTCTGCAAGCTTTCCTCAGGGACTACCCACGGTGAGCCACCCTGTGTGATCTGCCTCAGTGACATGCCCTCTGATAACTTCCCTCTGTGACTATCCTTAGGAACATGCTGTCTGAGTCCTCCCTCAGAGACTTGCCCCTGTGACTTGCCCTCGGTGACGTCACTCAGTGACTGGCCCTAGTGACCTTCCCTCAGTCCTGCCCACTGTTATAGGTCCTTTGTGACCTGCGCTGTGTGACCTAAGTGCCTGGCCCTCTGTGACTTCACTACTGTGTCCTGTCTCAGTGAGCTGCATTAGTGACCTTCCCTCAGTCCTGCCATCGGTGAGCAGCTCTGTGTGACCTGCCTCAGTCCCCTGCGTTCCGTGTCCTGCCGTCTCTTACCTGCCCCCTGGGACATGCCCAGTGAGACGTGCCCTCCGTGACCTGGCTCCAGTGACCTTCCCTACTGACCTGCTGTCTGTGACCTGCCCTCTGAAAGCTTCATTCTGTGACTAGCCTCCCGTGACCTGCCCTCCTTGACCTGCATTTTATGACCTCCCTCAGTAACAGGCTACGACCGCTGTCTGTGACCTGCTCTCTGTGAACTGCCCTCTGGGACCATCCGTCTGTGCCCTGTACTCAGTGACTGTCCACTGTGACCAGGCATCTGTGACCTGCTCTAAGTTCTGGCTTCCTTCATGTGGTATTTGTGATCTGCTCCCCATTACCTCCCTCAGTGACATGACTTGTGTGACTGGCCCTGGTGACCTACCCTCCGTGACTTGGCCCTATGTCCTCACTCACTGCCCTGCCCTCTTTGTCCTCCCCCATCACCTCCCTCAGTGACCTACCCTAGTGACCTTCCCTCAGTCCCGCCATCAGTGACCAGCCCTCTGTGACCAGCCATCAGTAACCAGCCCTCAATCATCACCTGCCTTCAGTGACCTGCCCTGTGATGCCGGCCCTCTGTGACTGCCTCAGTCACATGCTCTCGTTGACCTCCCTCAGTGTCTTGCCCTGTATGCTCCCCCTCACATCTGTGACCTCCTTCACGACCTGCCCTCTGTCCTCTGTCTTTTGTGACCTGCCGTCTGTGACTTGCCCTCTGTGACCTCGCTCAGTGACTTGCTCTAGTGACCTTCACTCAGTACTTCCACCAGGACCAGCCCTCTGTGACCTACCCTCAGTGATGTGATCTGTGTGTCCTGTCCTCAGTTCTGCCATCTGTGACCCGACCTCTGTGATCTGCCCTAAGGCCTTGCTTCCTTCGCCTGGGATTTGTGATCTGCCCCATATTACCTCCTTCGGTGACATGCCTTGTATGACCTGCCTGTGTGGCCGGCCTTCAGTGACCTGCCTTCTGTGATCCACCCTATGGGACCTCACTTAGTGCCTGACCCTCTGTGACTTCTGGAACCTCCTTCAGAGACCGGCGCTAGTGAACTTCCCTCATCCTGCCATCAGTGCCGGCCCTCTGGGACCGGGCCTTGGCGACATGTGCCCTGCGACCACCCCTCAGGGACTTGTACTCTGCGACTGCCCTCTGTGAGCTGCTTCTGTGACGTAGCAACTGTGACCACCGCTCTGTGACTGCCACTGACCTTGCCCTCTGAGACCTGCTTCAGTGGACCCTCCCCGTTTCACTTCCCCTCAAGTAACCTGGCCTCGGACTTGTCCTCTGGGACCTACCTCCAGTCCTGCCCTCTGTGACTTGTCCCCCTGTGTCTTCCCGAGGTGACCTGGCTTCAGTGACCTACCTTCTCTGACCTGCTGTCTGAGACCAGCCCTCATTTCTGCCCTCTGCCACGTGCCCTCTGTGACCAGCGGACGCTAAGCTGCCCCATGACCCCTGCTCTCAGTGACATACCCATGTGACCTGCCCTCGGAGACCTTCTTTCTGCAAGCTTTCCTCAGGGACTACCCACGGTGAGCCACCCTGTGTGATCTGCCTCAGTGACATGCCCTCTGATAACTTCCCTCTGTGACTATCCTTAGGAACATGCTGTCTGAGTCCTCCCTCAGAGACTTGCCCCTGTGACTTGCCCTCGGTGACGTCACTCAGTGACTGGCCCTAGTGACCTTCCCTCAGTCCTGCCCACTGTTATAGGTCCTTTGTGACCTGCGCTGTGTGACCTAAGTGCCTGGCCCTCTGTGACTTCACTACTGTGTCCTGTCTCAGTGAGCTGCATTAGTGACCTTCCCTCAGTCCTGCCATCGGTGAGCAGCTCTGTGTGACCTGCCTCAGTCCCCTGCGTTCCGTGTCCTGCCGTCTCTTACCTGCCCCCTGGGACATGCCCAGTGAGACGTGCCCTCCGTGAACTGGCTCCAGTGACCTTCCCTAGTGACCTGCTGTCTGTGACCTGCCCTCTGAAAGCTTCATTCTGTGACTAGCCTCCCGTGACCTGCCCTCCTTGACCTGCATTTTATGACCTCCCTCAGTAACAGGCTACGACCGCTGTCTGTGACCTGCTCTCTGTGAACTGCCCTCTGGGACCATCTGTCTGTGCCCTGTACTCAGTGACTGTCCACTGTGACCAGGCATCTGTGACCTGCTCTAAGTTCTGGCTTCCTTCATGTGGTATTTGTGATCTGCTCCCCATTACCTCCCTCAGTGACATGACTTGTGTGACTGGCCCTGGTGACCTACCCTCCGTGACTTGGCCCTATGTCCTCACTCACTGCCCTGCCCTCTTTGTCCTCCCCCATCACCTCCCTCAGTGACCTACCCTAGTGACCTTCCCTCAGTCCCGCCATCAGTGACCAGCCCTCTGTGACCAGCCATCAGTAACCAGCCCTCAATCATCACCTGCCTTCAGTGACCTGACCTGTGATGCCGGCCCTCTGTGACTGCCTCAGTCATATGCTCTCGTTGACCTCCCTCAGTGTCTTGCCCTGTATGCTCCCCCTCACATCTGTGACCTCCTTCACGACCTGCCCTCTGTCCTCTGTCTTTTGTGACCTGCCGTCTGTGACTTGCCCTCTGTGACCTCGCTCAGTGACTTGCTCTAGTGACCTTCACTCAGTACTTCCACCAGGACCAGCCCTCTGTGACCTACCCTCAGTGATGTGATCTGTGTGTCCTGTCCTCAGTTCTGCCATCTGTGACCCGACCTCTGTGATCTGCCCTAAGGCCTTGCTTCCTTCGCCTGGGATTTGTGATCTGCCCCATATTACCTCCTTCGGTGACATGCCTTGTATGACCTGCCTGTGTGGCCGGCCTTCAGTGACCTGCCTTCTGTGATCCACCCTATGGGACCTCACTTAGTGCCTGACCCTCTGTGACTTCTGGAACCTCCTTCAGAGACCGGCGCTAGTGAACTTCCCTCATCCTGCCATCAGTGCCGGCCCTCTGGGACCGGGCCTTGGCGACATGTGCCCTGCGACCACCCCTCAGGGACTTGTACTCTGCGACTGCCCTCTGTGAGCTGCTTCTGTGACGTAGCAACTGTGACCACCGCTCTGTGACTGCCACTGACCTTGCCCTCTGAGACCTGCTTCAGTGGACCCGCCCCGTTTCACTTCCCCTCAAGTAACCTGGCCTCGGACTTGTCCTCTGGGACCTACCTCCAGTCCTGCCCTCTGTGACTTGTCCCCCTGTGTCTTCCCGAGGTGACCTGGCTTCAGTGACCTACCTTCTCTGACCTGCTGTCTGAGACCAGCCCTCATTTCTGCCCTCTGCCACGTGCCCTCTGTGACCAGCGGACGCTAAGCTGCCCCATGACCCCTGCTCTCAGTGACATACCCATGTGACCTGCCCTCGGAGACCTTCTTTCTGCAAGCTTTCCTCAGGGACTACCCACGGTGAGCCACCCTGTGTGATCTGCCTCAGTGACATGCCCTCTGATAACTTCCCTCTGTGACTATCCTTAGGAACATGCTGTCTGAGTCCTCCCTCAGAGACTTGCCCCTGTGACTTGCCCTCGGTGACGTCACTCAGTGACTGGCCCTAGTGACCTTCCCTCAGTCCTGCCCACTGTTATAGGTCCTTTGTGACCTGCGCTGTGTGACCTAAGTGCCTGGCCCTCTGTGACTTCACTACTGTGTCCTGTCTCAGTGAGCTGCATTAGTGACCTTCCCTCAGTCCTGCCATCGGTGAGCAGCTCTGTGTGACCTGCCTCAGTCCCCTGCGTTCCGTGTCCTGCCGTCTCTTACCTGCCCCCTGGGACATGCCCAGTGAGACGTGCCCTCCGTGACCTGGCTCCAGTGACCTTCCCTAGTGACCTGCTGTCTGTGACCTGCCCTCTGAAAGCTTCATTCTGTGACTAGCCTCCCGTGACCTGCCCTCCTTGACCTGCATTTTATGACCTCCCTCAGTAACAGGCTACGACCGCTGTCTGTGACCTGCTCTCTGTGAACTGCCCTCTGGGACCATCCGTCTGTGCCCTGTACTCAGTGACTGTCCACTGTGACCAGGCATCTGTGACCTGCTCTAAGTTCTGGCTTCCTTCATGTGGTATTTGTGATCTGCTCCCCATTACCTCCCTCAGTGACATGACTTGTGTGACTGGCCCTGGTGACCTACCCTCCGTGACTTGGCCCTATGTCCTCACTCACTGCCCTGCCCTCTTTGTCCTCCCCCATCACCTCCCTCAGTGACCTACCCTAGTGACCTTCCCTCAGTCCCGCCATCAGTGACCAGCCCTCTGTGACCAGCCATCAGTAACCAGCCCTCAATCATCACCTGCCTTCAGTGACCTGCCCTGTGATGCCGGCCCTCTGTGACTGCCTCAGTCACATGCTCTCATTGACCTCCCTCAGTGTCTTGCCCTGTATGCTCCCCCTCACATCTGTGACCTCCTTCACGACCTGCCCTCTGTCCTCTGTCTTTTGTGACCTGCCGTCTGTGACTTGCCCTCTGTGACCTCGCTCAGTGACTTGCTCTAGTGACCTTCACTCAGTACTTCCACCAGGACCAGCCCTCTGTGACCTACCCTCAGTGATGTGATCTGTGTGTCCTGTCCTCAGTTCTGCCATCTGTGACCCGACCTCTGTGATCTGCCCTAAGGCCTTGCTTCCTTCGCCTGGGATTTGTGATCTGCCCCATATTACCTCCTTCGGTGACATGCCTTGTATGACCTGCCTGTGTGGCCGGCCTTCAGTGACCTGCCTTCTGTGATCCACCCTATGGGACCTCACTTAGTGCCTGACCCTCTGTGACTTCTGGAACCTCCTTCAGAGACCGGCGCTAGTGAACTTCCCTCATCCTGCCATCAGTGCCGGCCCTCTGGGACCGGGCCTTGGCGACATGTGCCCTGCGACCACCCCTCAGGGACTTGTACTCTGCGACTGCCCTCTGTGAGCTGCTTCTGTGACGTAGCAACTGTGACCACCGCTCTGTGACTGCCACTGACCTTGCCCTCTGAGACCTGCTTCAGTGGACCCGCCCCGTTTCACTTCCCCTCAAGTAACCTGGCCTCGGACTTGTCCTCTGGGACCTACCTCCAGTCCTGCCCTCTGTGACTTGTCCCCCTGTGTCTTCCCTAGGTGACCTGGCTTCAGTGACCTACCTTCTCTGACCTGCTGTCTGAGACCAGCCCTCATTTCTGCCCTCTGCCACGTGCCCTCTGTGACCAGCGGACGCTAAGCTGCCCCATGACCCCTGCTCTCAGTGACATACCCATGTGACCTGCCCTCGGAGACCTTCTTTCTGCAAGCTTTCCTCAGGGACTACCCACGGTGAGCCACCCTGTGTGATCTGCCTCAGTGACATGCCCTCTGATAACTTCCCTCTGTGACTATCCTTAGGAACATGCTGTCTGAGTCCTCCCTCAGAGACTTGCCCCTGTGACTTGCCCTCGGTGACGTCACTCAGTGACTGGCCCTAGTGACCTTCCCTCAGTCCTGCCCACTGTTATAGGTCCTTTGTGACCTGCGCTGTGTGACCTAAGTGCCTGGCCCTCTGTGACTTCACTACTGTGTCCTGTCTCAGTGAGCTGCATTAGTGACCTTCCCTCAGTCCTGCCATCGGTGAGCAGCTCTGTGTGACCTGCCTCAGTCCCCTGCGTTCCGTGTCCTGCCGTCTCTTACCTGCCCCCTGGGACATGCCCAGTGAGACGTGCCCTCCGTGACCTGGCTCCAGTGACCTTCCCTAGTGACCTGCTGTCTGTGACCTGCCCTCTGAAAGCTTCATTCTGTGACTAGCCTCCCGTGACCTGCCCTCCTTGACCTGCATTTTATGACCTCCCTCAGTAACAGGCTACGACCGCTGTCTGTGACCTGCTCTCTGTGAACTGCCCTCTGGGACCATCCGTCTGTGCCCTGTACTCAGTGACTGTCCACTGTGACCAGGCATCTGTGACCTGCTCTAAGTTCTGGCTTCCTTCATGTGGTATTTGTGATCTGCTCCCCATTACCTCCCTCAGTGACATGACTTGTGTGACTGGCCCTGGTGACCTACCCTCCGTGACTTGGCCCTATGTCCTCACTCACTGCCCTGCCCTCTTTGTCCTCCCCCATCACCTCCCTCAGTGACCTACCCTAGTGACCTTCCCTCAGTCCCGCCATCAGTGACCAGCCCTCTGTGACCAGCCATCAGTAACCAGCCCTCAATCATCACCTGCCTTCAGTGACCTGCCCTGTGATGCCGGCCCTCTGTGACTGCCTCAGTCACATGCTCTCGTTGACCTCCCTCAGTGTCTTGCCCTGTATGCTCCCCCTCACATCTGTGACCTCCTTCACGACCTGCCCTCTGTCCTCTGTCTTTTGTGACCTGCCGTCTGTGACTTGCCCTCTGTGACCTCGCTCAGTGACTTGCTCTAGTGACCTTCACTCAGTACTTCCACCAGGACCAGCCCTCTGTGACCTACCCTCAGTGATGTGATCTGTGTGTCCTGTCCTCAGTTCTGCCATCTGTGACCCGACCTCTGTGATCTGCCCTAAGGCCTTGCTTCCTTCGCCTGGGATTTGTGATCTGCCCCATATTACCTCCTTCGGTGACATGCCTTGTATGACCTGCCTGTGTGGCCGGCCTTCAGTGACCTGCCTTCTGTGATCCACCCTATGGGACCTCACTTAGTGCCTGACCCTCTGTGACTTCTGGAACCTCCTTCAGAGACCGGCGCTAGTGAACTTCCCTCATCCTGCCATCAGTGCCGGCCCTCTGGGACCGGGCCTTGGCGACATGTGCCCTGCGACCACCCCTCAGGGACTTGTACTCTGCGACTGCCCTCTGTGAGCTGCTTCTGTGACGTAGCAACTGTGACCACCGCTCTGTGACTGCCACTGACCTTGCCCTCTGAGACCTGCTTCAGTGGACCCGCCCCGTGTCACTTCCCATCAGGTAACCTGGCCTCGGACTTGTCCTCTGGGACCTACCTCCAGTCCTGCCCTCTGTGACTTGTCCCCCTGTGTCTTCCCGAGGTGACCTGGCTTCAGTGACCTACCTTCTCTGACCTGCTGTCTGAGACCAGCCCTCATTTCTGCCCTCTGCCACGTGCCCTCTGTGACCAGCGGACGCTAAGCTGCCCCATGACCCCTGCTCTCAGTGACATACCCATGTGACCTGCCCTCGGAGACCTTCTTTCTGCAAGCTGTCCTCAGGGACTACCCACGGTGAGCCACCCTGTGTGATCTGCCTCAGTGACTTGCCCTCTGATAACTTCCCTCTGTGACTATCCTTAGGAACATGCTGTCTGAGTCCTCCCTCAGAGACTTGCCCCTGTGACTTGCCCTCTGTGACGTCACTCAGTGACTGGCCCTAGTGACCTTCCCTCAGTCCTGCCCACTGTTATAGGTCCTTTGTGACTTGCGCTGTGTGACCTAAGTGCCTGGCCCTCTGTGACTTCACTACTGTGTCCTGTCTCAGTGAGCTGCATTAGTGACCTTCCCTCAGTCCTGCCATCGGTGAGCAGCTCTGTGTGACCTGCCTCAGTCCCCTGCGTTCCGTGTCCTGCCGTCTCTTACCTGCCCCCTGGGACATGCCCAGTGAGACGTGCCCTCCGTGACCTGGCTCCAGTGACCTTCCCTAGTGACCTGCTGTCTGTGACCTGCCCTCTGAAAGCTTCATTCTGTGACTAGCCTCCCGTGACCTGCCCTCCTTGACCTTCATTCTATGACCTCCCTCAGTAACAGGCTACGACCGCTGTCTGTGACCTGCTCTCTGTGAACTGCCCTCTGGGACCATCCGTCTGTGCCCTGTACTCAGTGACTGTCCACTGTGACCAGGCATCTGTGACCTGCTCTAAGTTCTGGCTTCCTTCATGTGGTATTTGTGATCTGCTCCCCATTACCTCCCTCAGTGACATGACTTGTGTGACTGGCCCTGGTGACCTACCCTCCGTGACTTGGCCCTATGTCCTCACTCACTGCCCTGCCCTCTTTGTCCTCCCCCATCACCTCCCTCAGTGACCTACCCTAGTGACCTTCCCTCAGTCCCGCCATCAGTGACCAGCCCTCTGTGACCAGCCATCAGTAACCAGCCCTCAATCATCACCTGCCTTCAGTGACCTGCCCTGTGATGCCGGCCCTCTGTGACTGCCTCAGTCACATGCTCTCGTTGACCTCCCTCAGTGTCTTGCCCTGTATGCTCCCCCTCACATCTGTGACCTCCTTCACGACCTGCCCTCTGTCCTCTGTCTTTTGTGACCTGCCGTCTGTGACTTGCCCTCTGTGACCTCGCTCAGTGACTTGCTCTAGTGACCTTCACTCAGTACTTCCACCAGGACCAGCCCTCTGTGACCTACCCTCAGTGATGTGATCTGTGTGTCCTGTCCTCAGTTCTGCCATCTGTGACCCGACCTCTGTGATCTGCCCTAAGGCCTTGCTTCCTTCGCCTGGGATTTGTGATCTGCCCCATATTACCTCCTTCGGTGACATGCCTTGTATGACCTGCCTGTGTGGCCGGCCTTCAGTGACCTGCCTTCTGTGATCCACCCTATGGGACCTCACTTAGTGCCTGACCCTCTGTGACTTCTGGAACCTCCTTCAGAGACCGGCGCTAGTGAACTTCCCTCATCCTGCCATCAGTGCCGGCCCTCTGGGACCGGGCCTTGGCGACATGTGCCCTGCGACCACCCCTCAGGGACTTGTACTCTGCGACTGCCCTCTGTGAGCTGCTTCTGTGACGTAGCAACTGTGACCACCGCTCTGTGACTGCCACTGACCTTGCCCTCTGAGACCTGCTTCAGTGGACCCTCCCCGTTTCACTTCCCCTCAAGTAACCTGGCCTCGGACTTGTCCTCTGGGACCTACCTCCAGTCCTGCCCTCTGTGACTTGTCCCCCTGTGTCTTCCCGAGGTGACCTGGCTTCAGTGACCTACCTTCTCTGACCTGCTGTCTGAGACCAGCCCTCATTTCTGCCCTCTGCCACGTGCCCTCTGTGACCAGCGGACGCTAAGCTGCCCCATGACCCCTGCTCTCAGTGACATACCCATGTGACCTGCCCTCGGAGACCTTCTTTCTGCAAGCTTTCCTCAGGGACTACCCACGGTGAGCCACCCTGTGTGATCTGCCTCAGTGACATGCCCTCTGATAACTTCCCTCTGTGACTATCCTTAGGAACATGCTGTCTGAGTCCTCCCTCAGAGACTTGCCCCTGTGACTTGCCCTCGGTGACGTCACTCAGTGACTGGCCCTAGTGACCTTCCCTCAGTCCTGCCCACTGTTATAGGTCCTTTGTGACCTGCGCTGTGTGACCTAAGTGCCTGGCCCTCTGTGACTTCACTACTGTGTCCTGTCTCAGTGAGCTGCATTAGTGACCTTCCCTCAGTCCTGCCATCGGTGAGCAGCTCTGTGTGACCTGCCTCAGTCCCCTGCGTTCCGTGTCCTGCCGTCTCTTACCTGCCCCCTGGGACATGCCCAGTGAGACGTGCCCTCCGTGACCTGGCTCCAGTGACCTTCCCTAGTGACCTGCTGTCTGTGACCTGCCCTCTGAAAGCTTCATTCTGTGACTAGCCTCCCGTGACCTGCCCTCCTTGACCTGCATTTTATGACCTCCCTCAGTAACAGGCTACGACCGCTGTCTGTGACCTGCTCTCTGTGAACTGCCCTCTGGGACCATCTGTCTGTGCCCTGTACTCAGTGACTGTCCACTGTGACCAGGCATCTGTGACCTGCTCTAAGTTCTGGCTTCCTTCATGTGGTATTTGTGATCTGCTCCCCATTACCTCCCTCAGTGACATGACTTGTGTGACTGGCCCTGGTGACCTACCCTCCGTGACTTGGCCCTATGTCCTCACTCACTGCCCTGCCCTCTTTGTCCTCCCCCATCACCTCCCTCAGTGACCTACCCTAGTGACCTTCCCTCAGTCCCGCCATCAGTGACCAGCCCTCTGTGACCAGCCATCAGTAACCAGCTCTCAATCATCACCTGCCTTCAGTGACCTGCCCTGTGATGCCGGCCCTCTGTGACTGCCTCAGTCATATGCTCTCTTTGACCTCCCTCAGTGTCTTGCCCTGTATGCTCCCCCTCACATCTGTGACCTCCTTCACGACCTGCCCTCTGTCCTCTGTCTTTTGTGACCTGCCGTCTGTGACTTGCCCTCTGTGACCTCGCTCAGTGACTTGCTCTAGTGACCTTCACTCAGTACTTCCACCAGGACCAGCCCTCTGTGACCTACCCTCAGTGATGTGATCTGTGTGTCCTGTCCTCAGTTCTGCCATCTGTGACCCGACCTCTGTGATCTGCCCTAAGGCCTTGCTTCCTTCGCCTGGGATTTGTGATCTGCCCCATATTACCTCCTTCGGTGACATGCCTTGTATGACCTGCTTGTGTGGCCGGCCTTTAGTGACCTGCCTTCTGTGATCCACCCTATGGGACCTCACTTAGTGCCTGACCCTCTGTGACTTCTGGAACCTCCTTCAGAGACCGGCGCTAGTGAACTTCCCTCATCCTGCCATCAGTGCCGGCCCTCTGGGACCGGGCCTTGGCGACATGTGCCCTGCGACCACCCCTCAGGGACTTGTACTCTGCGACTGCCCTCTGTGAGCTGCTTCTGTGACGTAGCAACTGTGACCACCGCTCTGTGACTGCCACTGACCTTGCCCTCTGAGACCTGCTTCAGTGGACCCGCCCCGTTTCACTTCCCCTCAAGTAACCTGGCCTCGGACTTGTCCTCTGGGACCTACCTCCAGTCCTGCCCTCTGTGACTTGTCCCCCTGTGTCTTCCCGAGGTGACCTGGCTTCAGTGACCTACCTTCTCTGACCTGCTGTCTGAGACCAGCCCTCATTTCTGCCCTCTGCCACGTGCCCTCTGTGACCAGCGGACGCTAAGCTGCCCCATGACCCCTGCTCTCAGTGACATACCCATGTGACCTGCCCTCGGAGACCTTCTTTCTGCAAGCTTTCCTCAGGGACTACCCACGGTGAGCCACCCTGTGTGATCTGCCTCAGTGACATGCCCTCTGATAACTTCCCTCTGTGACTATCCTTAGGAACATGCTGTCTGAGTCCTCCCTCAGAGACTTGCCCCTGTGACTTGCCCTCGGTGACGTCACTCAGTGACTGGCCCTAGTGACCTTCCCTCAGTCCTGCCCACTGTTATAGGTCCTTTGTGACCTGCGCTGTGTGACCTAAGTGCCTGGCCCTCTGTGACTTCACTACTGTGTCCTGTCTCAGTGAGCTGCATTAGTGACCTTCCCTCAGTCCTGCCATCGGTGAGCAGCTCTGTGTGACCTGCCTCAGTCCCCTGCGTTCCGTGTCCTGCCGTCTCTTACCTGCCCCCTGGGACATGCCCAGTGAGACGTGCCCTCCGTGACCTGGCTCCAGTGACCTTCCCTAGTGACCTGCTGTCTGTGACCTGCCCTCTGAAAGCTTCATTCTGTGACTAGCCTCCCGTGACCTGCCCTCCTTGACCTGCATTCTATGACCTCCCTCAGTAACAGGCTACGACCGCTGTCTGTGACCTGCTCTCTGTGAACTGCCCTCTGGGACCATCCGTCTGTGCCCTGTACTCAGTGACTGTCCACTGTGACCAGGCATCTGTGACCTGCTCTAAGTTCTGGCTTCCTTCATGTGGTATTTGTGATCTGCTCCCCATTACCTCCCTCAGTGACATGACTTGTGTGACTGGCCCTGGTGACCTACCCTCCGTGACTTGGCCCTATGTCCTCACTCACTGCCCTGCCCTCTTTGTCCTCCCCCATCACCTCCCTCAGTGACCTACCCTAGTGACCTTCCCTCAGTCCCGCCATCAGTGACCAGCCCTCTGTGACCAGCCATCAGTAACCAGCCCTCAATCATCACCTGCCTTCAGTGACCTGCCCTGTGATGCCGGCCCTCTGTGACTGCCTCAGTCACATGCTCTCGTTGACCTCCCTCAGTGTCTTGCCCTGTATGCTCCCCCTCACATCTGTGACCTCCTTCACGACCTGCCCTCTGTCCTCTGTCTTTTGTGACCTGCCGTCTGTGACTTGCCCTCTGTGACCTCGCTCAGTGACTTGCTCTAGTGACCTTCACTCAGTACTTCCACCAGGACCAGCCCTCTGTGACCTACCCTCAGTGATGTGATCTGTGTGTCCTGTCCTCAGTTCTGCCATCTGTGACCCGACCTCTGTGATCTGCCCTAAGGCCTTGCTTCCTTCGCCTGGGATTTGTGATCTGCCCCATATTACCTCCTTCGGTGACATGCCTTGTATGACCTGCCTGTGTGGCCGGCCTTCAGTGACCTGCCTTCTGTGATCCACCCTATGGGACCTCACTTAGTGCCTGACCCTCTGTGACTTCTGGAACCTCCTTCAGAGACCGGCGCTAGTGAACTTCCCTCATCCTGCCATCAGTGCCGGCCCTCTGGGACCGGGCCTTGGCGACATGTGCCCTGCGACCACCCCTCAGGGACTTGTACTCTGCGACTGCCCTCTGTGAGCTGCTTCTGTGACGTAGCAACTGTGACCACCGCTCTGTGACTGCCACTGACCTTGCCCTCTGAGACCTGCTTCAGTGGACCCGCCCCGTTTCACTTCCCCTCAAGTAACCTGGCCTCGGACTTGTCCTCTGGGACCTACCTCCAGTCCTGCCCTCTGTGACTTGTCCCCCTGTGTCTTCCCTAGGTGACCTGGCTTCAGTGACCTACCTTCTCTGACCTGCTGTCTGAGACCAGCCCTCATTTCTGCCCTCTGCCACGTGCCCTCTGTGACCAGCGGACGCTAAGCTGCCCCATGACCCCTGCTCTCAGTGACATACCCATGTGACCTGCCCTCGGAGACCTTCTTTCTGCAAGCTTTCCTCAGGGACTACCCACGGTGAGCCACCCTGTGTGATCTGCCTCAGTGACATGCCCTCTGATAACTTCCCTCTGTGACTATCCTTAGGAACATGCTGTCTGAGTCCTCCCTCAGAGACTTGCCCCTGTGACTTGCCCTCGGTGACGTCACTCAGTGACTGGCCCTAGTGACCTTCCCTCAGTCCTGCCCACTGTTATAGGTCCTTTGTGACCTGCGCTGTGTGACCTAAGTGCCTGGCCCTCTGTGACTTCACTACTGTGTCCTGTCTCAGTGAGCTGCATTAGTGACCTTCCCTCAGTCCTGCCATCGGTGAGCAGCTCTGTGTGACCTGCCTCAGTCCCCTGCGTTCCGTGTCCTGCCGTCTCTTACCTGCCCCCTGGGACATGCCCAGTGAGACGTGCCCTCCGTGACCTGGCTCCAGTGACCTTCCCTAGTGACCTGCTGTCTGTGACCTGCCCTCTGAAAGCTTCATTCTGTGACTAGCCTCCCGTGACCTGCCCTCCTTGACCTGCATTTTATGACCTCCCTCAGTAACAGGCTACGACCGCTGTCTGTGACCTGCTCTCTGTGAACTGCCCTCTGGGACCATCCGTCTGTGCCCTGTACTCAGTGACTGTCCACTGTGACCAGGCATCTGTGACCTGCTCTAAGTTCTGGCTTCCTTCATGTGGTATTTGTGATCTGCTCCCCATTACCTCCCTCAGTGACATGACTTGTGTGACTGGCCCTGGTGACCTACCCTCCGTGACTTGGCCCTATGTCCTCACTCACTGCCCTGCCCTCTTTGTCCTCCCCCATCACCTCCCTCAGTGACCTACCCTAGTGACCTTCCCTCAGTCCCGCCATCAGTGACCAGCCCTCTGTGACCAGCCATCAGTAACCAGCCCTCAATCATCACCTGCCTTCAGTGACCTGCCCTGTGATGCCGGCCCTCTGTGACTGCCTCAGTCACATGCTCTCGTTGACCTCCCTCAGTGTCTTGCCCTGTATGCTCCCCCTCACATCTGTGACCTCCTTCACGACCTGCCCTCTGTCCTCTGTCTTTTGTGACCTGCCGTCTGTGACTTGCCCTCTGTGACCTCGCTCAGTGACTTGCTCTAGTGACCTTCACTCAGTACTTCCACCAGGACCAGCCCTCTGTGACCTACCCTCAGTGATGTGATCTGTGTGTCCTGTCCTCAGTTCTGCCATCTGTGACCCGACCTCTGTGATCTGCCCTAAGGCCTTGCTTCCTTCGCCTGGGATTTGTGATCTGCCCCATATTACCTCCTTCGGTGACATGCCTTGTATGACCTGCCTGTGTGGCCGGCCTTCAGTGACCTGCCTTCTGTGATCCACCCTATGGGACCTCACTTAGTGCCTGACCCTCTGTGACTTCTGGAACCTCCTTCAGAGACCGGCGCTAGTGAACTTCCCTCATCCTGCCATCAGTGCCGGCCCTCTGGGACCGGGCCTTGGCGACATGTGCCCTGCGACCACCCCTCAGGGACTTGTACTCTGCGACTGCCCTCTGTGAGCTGCTTCTGTGACGTAGCAACTGTGACCACCGCTCTGTGACTGCCACTGACCTTGCCCTCTGAGACCTGCTTCAGTGGACCCGCCCCGTTTCACTTCCCCTCAAGTAACCTGGCCTCGGACTTGTCCTCTGGGACCTACCTCCAGTCCTGCCCTCTGTGACTTGTCCCCCTGTGTCTTCCCGAGGTGACCTGGCTTCAGTGACCTACCTTCTCTGACCTGCTGTCTGAGACCAGCCCTCATTTCTGCCCTCTGCCACGTGCCCTCTGTGACCAGCGGACGCTAAGCTGCCCCATGACCCCTGCTCTCAGTGACATACCCATGTGACCTGCCCTCGGAGACCTTCTTTCTGCAAGCTTTCCTCAGGGACTACCCACGGTGAGCCACCCTGTGTGATCTGCCTCAGTGACATGCCCTCTGATAACTTCCCTCTGTGACTATCCTTAGGAACATGCTGTCTGAGTCCTCCCTCAGAGACTTGCCCCTGTGACTTGCCCTCGGTGACGTCACTCAGTGACTGGCCCTAGTGACCTTCCCTCAGTCCTGCCCACTGTTATAGGTCCTTTGTGACCTGCGCTGTGTGACCTAAGTGCCTGGCCCTCTGTGACTTCACTACTGTGTCCTGTCTCAGTGAGCTGCATTAGTGACCTTCCCTCAGTCCTGCCATCGGTGAGCAGCTCTGTGTGACCTGCCTCAGTCCCCTGCGTTCCGTGTCCTGCCGTCTCTTACCTGCCCCCTGGGACATGCCCAGTGAGACGTGCCCTCCGTGACCTGGCTCCAGTGACCTTCCCTAGTGACCTGCTGTCTGTGACCTGCCCTCTGAAAGCTTCATTCTGTGACTAGCCTCCCGTGACCTGCCCTCCTTGACCTGCATTTTATGACCTCCCTCAGTAACAGGCTACGACCGCTGTCTGTGACCTGCTCTCTGTGAACTGCCCTCTGGGACCATCCGTCTGTGCCCTGTACTCAGTGACTGTCCACTGTGACCAGGCATCTGTGACCTGCTCTAAGTTCTGGCTTCCTTCATGTGGTATTTGTGATCTGCTCCCCATTACCTCCCTCAGTGACATGACTTGTGTGACTGGCCCTGGTGACCTACCCTCCGTGACTTGGCCCTATGTCCTCACTCACTGCCCTGCCCTCTTTGTCCTCCCCCATCACCTCCCTCAGTGACCTACCCTAGTGACCTTCCCTCAGTCCCGCCATCAGTGACCAGCCCTCTGTGACCAGCCATCAGTAACCAGCCCTCAATCATCACCTGCCTTCAGTGACCTGCCCTGTGATGCCGGCCCTCTGTGACTGCCTCAGTCACATGCTCTCGTTGACCTCCCTCAGTGTCTTGCCCTGTATGCTCCCCCTCACATCTGTGACCTCCTTCACGACCTGCCCTCTGTCCTCTGTCTTTTGTGACCTGCCGTCTGTGACTTGCCCTCTGTGACCTCGCTCAGTGACTTGCTCTAGTGACCTTCACTCAGTACTTCCACCAGGACCAGCCCTCTGTGACCTACCCTCAGTGATGTGATCTGTGTGTCCTGTCCTCAGTTCTGCCATCTGTGACCCGACCTCTGTGATCTGCCCTAAGGCCTTGCTTCCTTCGCCTGGGATTTGTGATCTGCCCCATATTACCTCCTTCGGTGACATGCCTTGTATGACCTGCCTGTGTGGCCGGCCTTCAGTGACCTGCCTTCTGTGATCCACCCTATGGGACCTCACTTAGTGCCTGACCCTCTGTGACTTCTGGAACCTCCTTCAGAGACCGGCGCTAGTGAACTTCCCTCATCCTGCCATCAGTGCCGGCCCTCTGGGACCGGGCCTTGGCGACATGTGCCCTGCGACCACCCCTCAGGGACTTGTACTCTGCGACTGCCCTCTGTGAGCTGCTTCTGTGACGTAGCAACTGTGACCACCGCTCTGTGACTGCCACTGACCTTGCCCTCTGAGACCTGCTTCAGTGGACCCGCCCCGTTTCACTTCCCCTCAAGTAACCTGGCCTCGGACTTGTCCTCTGGGACCTACCTCCAGTCCTGCCCTCTGTGACTTGTCCCCCTGTGTCTTCCCGAGGTGACCTGGCTTCAGTGACCTACCTTCTCTGACCTGCTGTCTGAGACCAGCCCTCATTTCTGCCCTCTGCCACGTGCCCTCTGTGACCAGCGGACGCTAAGCTGCCCCATGACCCCTGCTCTCAGTGACATACCCATGTGACCTGCCCTCGGAGACCTTCTTTCTGCAAGCTTTCCTCAGGGACTACCCACGGTGAGCCACCCTGTGTGATCTGCCTCAGTGACATGCCCTCTGATAACTTCCCTCTGTGACTATCCTTAGGAACATGCTGTCTGAGTCCTCCCTCAGAGACTTGCCCCTGTGACTTGCCCTCGGTGACGTCACTCAGTGACTGGCCCTAGTGACCTTCCCTCAGTCCTGCCCACTGTTATAGGTCCTTTGTGACCTGCGCTGTGTGACCTAAGTGCCTGGCCCTCTGTGACTTCACTACTGTGTCCTGTCTCAGTGAGCTGCATTAGTGACCTTCCCTCAGTCCTGCCATCGGTGAGCAGCTCTGTGTGACCTGCCTCAGTCCCCTGCGTTCCGTGTCCTGCCGTCTCTTACCTGCCCCCTGGGACATGCCCAGTGAGACGTGCCCTCCGTGACCTGGCTCCAGTGACCTTCCCTAGTGACCTGCTGTCTGTGACCTGCCCTCTGAAAGCTTCATTCTGTGACTAGCCTCCCGTGACCTGCCCTCCTTGACCTGCATTTTATGACCTCCCTCAGTAACAGGCTACGACCGCTGTCTGTGACCTGCTCTCTGTGAACTGCCCTCTGGGACCATCCGTCTGTGCCCTGTACTCAGTGACTGTCCACTGTGACCAGGCATCTGTGACCTGCTCTAAGTTCTGGCTTCCTTCATGTGGTATTTGTGATCTGCTCCCCATTACCTCCCTCAGTGACATGACTTGTGTGACTGGCCCTGGTGACCTACCCTCCGTGACTTGGCCCTATGTCCTCACTCACTGCCCTGCCCTCTTTGTCCTCCCCCATCACCTCCCTCAGTGACCTACCCTAGTGACCTTCCCTCAGTCCCGCCATCACTGACCAGCCCTCTGTGACCAGCCATCAGTAACCAGCCCTCAATCATCACCTGCCTTCAGTGACCTGCCCTGTGATGCCGGCCCTCTGTGACTGCCTCAGTCACATGCTCTCGTTGACCTCCCTCAGTGTCTTGCCCTGTATGCTCCCCCTCACATCTGTGACCTCCTTCACGACCTGCCCTCTGTCCTCTGTCTTTTGTGACCTGCCGTCTGTGACTTGCCCTCTGTGACCTCGCTCAGTGACTTGCTCTAGTGACCTTCACTCAGTACTTCCACCAGGACCAGCCCTCTGTGACCTACCCTCAGTGATGTGATCTGTGTGTCCTGTCCTCAGTTCTGCCATCTGTGACCCGACCTCTGTGATCTGCCCTAAGGCCTTGCTTCCTTCGCCTGGGATTTGTGATCTGCCCCATATTACCTCCTTCGGTGACATGCCTTGTATGACCTGCCTGTGTGGCCGGCCTTCAGTGACCTGCCTTCTGTGATCCACCCTATGGGACCTCACTTAGTGCCTGACCCTCTGTGACTTCTGGAACCTCCTTCAGAGACCGGCGCTAGTGAACTTCCCTCATCCTGCCATCAGTGCCGGCCCTCTGGGACCGGGCCTTGGCGACATGTGCCCTGCGACCACCCCTCAGGGACTTGTACTCTGCGACTGCCCTCTGTGAGCTGCTTCTGTGACGTAGCAACTGTGACCACCGCTCTGTGACTGCCACTGACCTTGCCCTCTGAGACCTGCTTCAGTGGACCCGCCCCGTTTCACTTCCCCTCAAGTAACCTGGCCTCGGACTTGTCCTCTGGGACCTACCTCCAGTCCTGCCCTCTGTGACTTGTCCCCCTGTGTCTTCCCTAGGTGACCTGGCTTCAGTGACCTACCTTCTCTGACCTGCTGTCTGAGACCAGCCCTCATTTCTGCCCTCTGCCACGTGCCCTCTGTGACCAGCGGACGCTAAGCTGCCCCATGACCCCTGCTCTCAGTGACATACCCATGTGACCTGCCCTCGGAGACCTTCTTTCTGCAAGCTTTCCTCAGGGACTACCCACGGTGAGCCACCCTGTGTGATCTGCCTCAGTGACATGCCCTCTGATAACTTCCCTCTGTGACTATCCTTAGGAACATGCTGTCTGAGTCCTCCCTCAGAGACTTGCCCCTGTGACTTGCCCTCGGTGACGTCACTCAGTGACTGGCCCTAGTGACCTTCCCTCAGTCCTGCCCACTGTTATAGGTCCTTTGTGACCTGCGCTGTGTGACCTAAGTGCCTGGCCCTCTGTGACTTCACTACTGTGTCCTGTCTCAGTGAGCTGCATTAGTGACCTTCCCTCAGTCCTGCCATCGGTGAGCAGCTCTGTGTGACCTGCCTCAGTCCCCTGCGTTCCGTGTCCTGCCGTCTCTTACCTGCCCCCTGGGACATGCCCAGTGAGACGTGCCCTCCGTGACCTGGCTCCAGTGACCTTCCCTAGTGACCTGCTGTCTGTGACCTGCCCTCTGAAAGCTTCATTCTGTGACTAGCCTCCCGTGACCTGCCCTCCTTGACCTGCATTTTATGACCTCCCTCAGTAACAGGCTACGACCGCTGTCTGTGACCTGCTCTCTGTGAACTGCCCTCTGGGACCATCCGTCTGTGCCCTGTACTCAGTGACTGTCCACTGTGACCAGGCATCTGTGACCTGCTCTAAGTTCTGGCTTCCTTCATGTGGTATTTGTGATCTGCTCCCCATTACCTCCCTCAGTGACATGACTTGTGTGACTGGCCCTGGTGACCTACCCTCCGTGACTTGGCCCTATGTCCTCACTCACTGCCCTGCCCTCTTTGTCCTCCCCCATCACCTCCCTCAGTGACCTACCCTAGTGACCTTCCCTCAGTCCCGCCATCACTGACCAGCCCTCTGTGACCAGCCATCAGTAACCAGCCCTCAATCATCACCTGCCTTCAGTGACCTGCCCTGTGATGCCGGCCCTCTGTGACTGCCTCAGTCACATGCTCTCGTTGACCTCCCTCAGTGTCTTGCCCTGTATGCTCCCCCTCACATCTGTGACCTCCTTCACGACCTGCCCTCTGTCCTCTGTCTTTTGTGACCTGCCGTCTGTGACTTGCCCTCTGTGACCTCGCTCAGTGACTTGCTCTAGTGACCTTCACTCAGTACTTCCACCAGGACCAGCCCTCTGTGACCTACCCTCAGTGATGTGATCTGTGTGTCCTGTCCTCAGTTCTGCCATCTGTGACCCGACCTCTGTGATCTGCCCTAAGGCCTTGCTTCCTTCGCCTGGGATTTGTGATCTGCCCCATATTACCTCCTTCGGTGACATGCCTTGTATGACCTGCCTGTGTGGCCGGCCTTCAGTGACCTGCCTTCTGTGATCCACCCTATGGGACCTCACTTAGTGCCTGACCCTCTGTGACTTCTGGAACCTCCTTCAGAGACCGGCGCTAGTGAACTTCCCTCATCCTGCCATCAGTGCCGGCCCTCTGGGACCGGGCCTTGGCGACATGTGCCCTGCGACCACCCCTCAGGGACTTGTACTCTGCGACTGCCCTCTGTGAGCTGCTTCTGTGACGTAGCAACTGTGACCACCGCTCTGTGACTGCCACTGACCTTGCCCTCTGAGACCTGCTTCAGTGGACCCGCCCCCTGTCACTTCCCATCAGGTAACCTGGCCTCGGACTTGTCCTCTGGGACCTACCTCCAGTCCTGCTCTCTGTGACTTGTCCCCCTGTGTCTTCCCTAGGTGACCTGGCTTCAGTGACCTACCTTCTCTGACCTGCTGTCTGAGACCAGCCCTCATTTCTGCCCTCTGCCACGTGCCCTCTGTGACCAGCGGACGCTAAGCTGCCCCATGACCCCTGCTCTCAGTGACATACCCATGTGACCTGCCCTCGGAGACCTTCTTTCTGCAAGCTGTCCTCAGGGACTACCCACGGTGAGCCACCCTGTGTGATCTGCCTCAGTGACTTGCCCTCTGATAACTTCCCTCTGTGACTATCCTTAGGAACATGCTGTCTGAGTCCTCCCTCAGAGACTTGCCCCTGTGACTTGCCCTCGGTGACGTCACTCAGTGACTGGCCCTAGTGACCTTCCCTCAGTCCTGCCCACTGTTATAGGTCCTTTGTGACTTGCGCTGTGTGACCTAAGTGCCTGGCCCTCTGTGACTTCACTACTGTGTCCTGTCTCAGTGAGCTGCATTAGTGACCTTCCCTCAGTCCTGCCATCGGTGAGCAGCTCTGTGTGACCTGCCTCAGTCCCCTGCGTTCCGTGTCCTGCCGTCTCTTACCTGCCCCCTGGGACATGCCCAGTGAGACGTGCCCTCCGTGACCTGGCTCCAGTGACCTTCCCTAGTGACCTGCTGTCTGTGACCTGCCCTCTGAAAGCTTCATTCTGTGACTAGCCTCCCGTGACCTGCCCTCCTTGACCTGCATTCTATGACCTCCCTCAGTAACAGGCTACGACCGCTGTCTGTGACCTGCTCTCTGTGAACTGCCCTCTGGGACCATCCGTCTGTGCCCTGTACTCAGTGACTGTCCACTGTGACCAGGCATCTGTGACCTGCTCTAAGTTCTGGCTTCCTTCATGTGGTATTTGTGATCTGCTCCCCATTACCTCGCTCAGTGACATGACTTGTGTGACTGGCCCTGGTGACCTACCCTCCGTGACTTGGCCCTATGTCCTCACTCACTGCCCTGCCCTCTTTGTCCTCCCCCATCACCTCCCTCAGTGACCTACCCTAGTGACCTTCCCTCAGTCCCGCCATCACTGACCAGCCCTCTGTGACCAGCCATCAGTAACCAGCCCTCAATCATCACCTGCCTTCAGTGACCTGCCCTGTGATGCCGGCCCTCTGTGACTGCCTCAGTCACATGCTCTCGTTGACCTCCCTCAGTGTCTTGCCCTGTATGCTCCCCCTCACATCTGTGACCTCCTTCACGACCTGCCCTCTGTCCTCTGTCTTTTGTGACCTGCCGTCTGTGACTTGCCCTCTGTGACCTCGCTCAGTGACTTGCTCTAGTGACCTTCACTCAGTACTTCCACCAGGACCAGCCCTCTGTGACCTACCCTCAGTGATGTGATCTGTGTGTCCTGTCCTCAGTTCTGCCATCTGTGACCCGACCTCTGTGATCTGCCCTAAGGCCTTGCTTCCTTCGCCTGGGATTTGTGATCTGCCCCATATTACCTCCTTCGGTGACATGCCTTGTATGACCTGCCTGTGTGGCCGGCCTTCAGTGACCTGCCTTCTGTGATCCACCCTATGGGACCTCACTTAGTGCCTGACCCTCTGTGACTTCTGGAACCTCCTTCAGAGACCGGCGCTAGTGAACTTCCCTCATCCTGCCATCAGTGCCGGCCCTCTGGGACCGGGCCTTGGCGACATGTGCCCTGCGACCACCCCTCAGGGACTTGTACTCTGCGACTGCCCTCTGTGAGCTGCTTCTGTGACGTAGCAACTGTGACCACCGCTCTGTGACTGCCACTGACCTTGCCCTCTGAGACCTGCTTCAGTGGACCCGCCCCGTGTCACTTCCCCTCAGGTAACCTGGCCTCGGACTTGTCCTCTGGGACCTACCTCCAGTCCTGCCCTCTGTGACTTGTCCCCCTGTGTCTTCCCTAGGTGACCTGGCTTCAGTGACCTACCTTCTCTGACCTGCTGTCTGAGACCAGCCCTCATTTCTGCCCTCTGCCACGTGCCCTCTGTGACCAGCGGACGCTAAGCTGCCCCATGACCCCTGCTCTCAGTGACATACCCATGTGACCTGCCCTCGGAGACCTTCTTTCTGCAAGCTTTCCTCAGGGCCTACCCACGGTGAGCCACCCTGTGTGATCTGCCTCAGTGACATGCCCTCTGATAACTTCCCTCTGTGACTATCCTTAGGAACATGCTGTCCGAGTCCTCCCTCAGAGACTTGCCCCTGTGACTTGCCCTCGGTGACGTCACTCAGTGACTGGCCCTAGTGACCTTCCCTCAGTCCTGCCCACTGTTATAGGTCCTTTGTGACCTGCGCTGTGTGACCTAAGTGCCTGGCCCTCTGTGACTTCACTACTGTGTCCTGTCTCAGTGAGCTGCATTAGTGACCTTCCCTCAGTCCTGCCATCGGTGAGCAGCTCTGTGTGACCTGCCTCAGTCCCCTGCGTTCCGTGTCCTGCCGTCTCTTACCTGCCCCCTGGGACATGCCCAGTGAGACGTGCCCTCCGTGACCTGGCTCCAGTGACCTTCCCTAGTGACCTGCTGTCTGTGACCTGCCCTCTGAAAGCTTCATTCTGTGACTAGCCTCCCGTGACCTGCCCTCCTTGACCTGCATTCTATGACCTCCCTCAGTAACAGGCTACGACCGCTGTCTGTGACCTGCTCTCTGTGAACTGCCCTCTGGGACCATCCGTCTGTGCCCTGTACTCAGTGACTGTCCACTGTGACCAGGCATCTGTGACCTGCTCTAAGTTCTGGCTTCCTTCATGTGGTATTTGTGATCTGCTCCCCATTACCTCCCTCAGTGACATGACTTGTGTGACTGGCCCTGGTGACCTACCCTCCGTGACTTGGCCCTATGTCCTCACTCACTGCCCTGCCCTCTTTGTCCTCCCCCATCACCTCCCTCAGTGACCTACCCTAGTGACCTTCCCTCAGTCCCGCCATCAGTGACCAGCCCTCTGTGACCAGCCATCAGTAACCAGCCCTCAATCATCACCTGCCTTCAGTGACCTGCCCTGTGATGCCGGCCCTCTGTGACTGCCTCAGTCACATGCTCTCGTTGACCTCCCTCAGTGTCTTGCCCTGTATGCTCCCCCTCACATCTGTGACCTCCTTCACGACCTGCCCTCTGTCCTCTGTCTTTTGTGACCTGCCGTCTGTGACTTGCCCTCTGTGACCTCGCTCAGTGACTTGCTCTAGTGACCTTCACTCAGTACTTCCACCAGGACCAGCCCTCTGTGACCTACCCTCAGTGATGTGATCTGTGTGTCCTGTCCTCAGTTCTGCCATCTGTGACCCGACCTCTGTGATCTGCCCTAAGGCCTTGCTTCCTTCGCCTGGGATTTGTGATCTGCCCCATATTACCTCCTTCGGTGACATGCCTTGTATGACCTGCCTGTGTGGCCGGCCTTCAGTGACCTGCCTTCTGTGATCCACCCTATGGGACCTCACTTAGTGCCTGACCCTCTGTGACTTCTGGAACCTCCTTCAGAGACCGGCGCTAGTGAACTTCCCTCATCCTGCCATCAGTGCCGGCCCATGGGACCGGGCCTTGGCGACATGTGCCCTGCGACCACCCCTCAGGGACTTGTACTCTGCGACTGCCCTCTGTGAGCTGCTTCTGTGACGTAGCAACTGTGACCACCGCTCTGTGACTGCCACTGACCTTGCCCTCTGAGACCTGCTTCAGTGGACCCGCCCCGTGTCACTTCCCCTCAGGTAACCTGGCCTCGGACTTGTCCTCTGGGACCTACCTCCAGTCCTGCCCTCTGTGACTTGTCCCCCTGTGTCTTCCCTAGGTGACCTGGCTTCAGTGACCTACCTTCTCTGACCTGCTGTCTGAGACCAGCCCTCATTTCTGCCCTCTGCCACGTGCCCTCTGTGACCAGCGGACGCTAAGCTGCCCCATGACCCCTGCTCTCAGTGACATACCCATGTGACCTGCCCTCGGAGACCTTCTTTCTGCAAGCTTTCCTCAGGGACTACCCACGGTGAGCCACCCTGTGTGATCTGCCTCAGTGACATGCCCTCTGATAACTTCCCTCTGTGACTATCCTTAGGAACATGCTGTCTGAGTCCTCCCTCAGAGACTTGCCCCTGTGACTTGCCCTCGGTGACGTCACTCAGTGACTGGCCCTAGTGACCTTCCCTCAGTCCTGCCCACTGTTATAGGTCCTTTGTGACCTGCGCTGTGTGACCTAAGTGCCTGGCCCTCTGTGACTTCACTACTGTGTCCTGTCTCAGTGAGCTGCATTAGTGACCTTCCCTCAGTCCTGCCATCGGTGAGCAGCTCTGTGTGACCTGCCTCAGTCCCCTGCGTTCCGTGTCCTGCCGTCTCTTACCTGCCCCCTGGGACATGCCCAGTGAGACGTGCCCTCCGTGACCTGGCTCCAGTGACCTTCCCTAGTGACCTGCTGTCTGTGACCTGCCCTCTGAAAGCTTCATTCTGTGACTAGCCTCCCGTGACCTGCCCTCCTTGACCTGCATTTTATGACCTCCCTCAGTAACAGGCTACGACCGCTGTCTGTGACCTGCTCTCTGTGAACTGCCCTCTGGGACCATCCGTCTGTGCCCTGTACTCAGTGACTGTCCACTGTGACCAGGCATCTGTGACCTGCTCTAAGTTCTGGCTTCCTTCATGTGGTATTTGTGATCTGCTCCCCATTACCTCCCTCAGTGACATGACTTGTGTGACTGGCCCTGGTGACCTACCCTCCGTGACTTGGCCCTATGTCCTCACTCACTGCCCTGCCCTCTTTGTCCTCCCCCATCACCTCCCTCAGTGACCTACCCTAGTGACCTTCCCTCAGTCCCGCCATCAGTGACCAGCCCTCTGTGACCAGCCATCAGTAACCAGCCCTCAATCATCACCTGCCTTCAGTGACCTGCCCTGTGATGCCGGCCCTCTGTGACTGCCTCAGTCACATGCTCTCGTTGACCTCCCTCAGTGTCTTGCCCTGTATGCTCCCCCTCACATCTGTGACCTCCTTCACGACCTGCCCTCTGTCCTCTGTCTTTTGTGACCTGCCGTCTGTGACTTGCCCTCTGTGACCTCGCTCAGTGACTTGCTCTAGTGACCTTCACTCAGTACTTCCACCAGGACCAGCCCTCTGTGACCTACCCTCAGTGATGTGATCTGTGTGTCCTGTCCTCAGTTCTGCCATCTGTGACCCGACCTCTGTGATCTGCCCTAAGGCCTTGCTTCCTTCGCCTGGGATTTGTGATCTGCCCCATATTACCTCCTTCGGTGACATGCCTTGTATGACCTGCCTGTGTGGCCGGCCTTCAGTGACCTGCCTTCTGTGATCCACCCTATGGGACCTCACTTAGTGCCTGACCCTCTGTGACTTCTGGAACCTCCTTCAGAGACCGGCGCTAGTGAACTTCCCTCATCCTGCCATCAGTGCCGGCCCTCTGGGACCGGGCCTTGGCGACATGTGCCCTGCGACCACCCCTCAGGGACTTGTACTCTGCGACTGCCCTCTGTGAGCTGCTTCTGTGACGTAGCAACTGTGACCACCGCTCTGTGACTGCCACTGACCTTGCCCTCTGAGACCTGCTTCAGTGGACCCGCCCCGTTTCACTTCCCCTCAAGTAACCTGGCCTCGGACTTGTCCTCTGGGACCTACCTCCAGTCCTGCCCTCTGTGACTTGTCCCCCTGTGTCTTCCCTAGGTGACCTGGCTTCAGTGACCTACCTTCTCTGACCTGCTGTCTGAGACCAGCCCTCATTTCTGCCCTCTGCCACGTGCCCTCTGTGACCAGCGGACGCTAAGCTGCCCCATGACCCCTGCTCTCAGTGACATACCCATGTGACCTGCCCTCGGAGACCTTCTTTCTGCAAGCTTTCCTCAGGGACTACCCACGGTGAGCCACCCTGTGTGATCTGCCTCAGTGACATGCCCTCTGATAACTTCCCTCTGTGACTATCCTTAGGAACATGCTGTCTGAGTCCTCCCTCAGAGACTTGCCCCTGTGACTTGCCCTCGGTGACGTCACTCAGTGACTGGCCCTAGTGACCTTCCCTCAGTCCTGCCCACTGTTATAGGTCCTTTGTGACCTGCGCTGTGTGACCTAAGTGCCTGGCCCTCTGTGACTTCACTACTGTGTCCTGTCTCAGTGAGCTGCATTAGTGACCTTCCCTCAGTCCTGCCATCGGTGAGCAGCTCTGTGTGACCTGCCTCAGTCCCCTGCGTTCCGTGTCCTGCCGTCTCTTACCTGCCCCCTGGGACATGCCCAGTGAGACGTGCCCTCCGTGACCTGGCTCCAGTGACCTTCCCTAGTGACCTGCTGTCTGTGACCTGCCCTCTGAAAGCTTCATTCTGTGACTAGCCTCCCGTGACCTGCCCTCCTTGACCTGCATTTTATGACCTCCCTCAGTAACAGGCTACGACCGCTGTCTGTGACCTGCTCTCTGTGAACTGCCCTCTGGGACCATCCGTCTGTGCCCTGTACTCAGTGACTGTCCACTGTGACCAGGCATCTGTGACCTGCTCTAAGTTCTGGCTTCCTTCATGTGGTATTTGTGATCTGCTCCCCATTACCTCCCTCAGTGACATGACTTGTGTGACTGGCCCTGGTGACCTACCCTCCGTGACTTGGCCCTATGTCCTCACTCACTGCCCTGCCCTCTTTGTCCTCCCCCATCACCTCCCTCAGTGACCTACCCTAGTGACCTTCCCTCAGTCCCGCCATCAGTGACCAGCCCTCTGTGACCAGCCATCAGTAACCAGCCCTCAATCATCACCTGCCTTCAGTGACCTGCCCTGTGATGCCGGCCCTCTGTGACTGCCTCAGTCACATGCTCTCGTTGACCTCCCTCAGTGTCTTGCCCTGTATGCTCCCCCTCACATCTGTGACCTCCTTCACGACCTGCCCTCTGTCCTCTGTCTTTTGTGACCTGCCGTCTGTGACTTGCCCTCTGTGACCTCGCTCAGTGACTTGCTCTAGTGACCTTCACTCAGTACTTCCACCAGGACCAGCCCTCTGTGACCTACCCTCAGTGATGTGATCTGTGTGTCCTGTCCTCAGTTCTGCCATCTGTGACCCGACCTCTGTGATCTGCCCTAAGGCCTTGCTTCCTTCGCCTGGGATTTGTGATCTGCCCCATATTACCTCCTTCGGTGACATGCCTTGTATGACCTGCCTGTGTGGCCGGCCTTCAGTGACCTGCCTTCTGTGATCCACCCTATGGGACCTCACTTAGTGCCTGACCCTCTGTGACTTCTGGAACCTCCTTCAGAGACCGGCGCTAGTGAACTTCCCTCATCCTGCCATCAGTGCCGGCCCTCTGGGACCGGGCCTTGGCGACATGTGCCCTGCGACCACCCCTCAGGGACTTGTACTCTGCGACTGCCCTCTGTGAGCTGCTTCTGTGACGTAGCAACTGTGACCACCGCTCTGTGACTGCCACTGACCTTGCCCTCTGAGACCTGCTTCAGTGGACCCGCCCCCTGTCACTTCCCATCAGGTAACCTGGCCTCGGACTTGTCCTCTGGGACCTACCTCCAGTCCTGCTCTCTGTGACTTGTCCCCCTGTGTCTTCCCTAGGTGACCTGGCTTCAGTGACCTACCTTCTCTGACCTGCTGTCTGAGACCAGCCCTCATTTCTGCCCTCTGCCACGTGCCCTCTGTGACCAGCGGACGCTAAGCTGCCCCATGACCCCTGCTCTCAGTGACATACCCATGTGACCTGCCCTCGGAGACCTTCTTTCTGCAAGCTGTCCTCAGGGACTACCCACGGTGAGCCACCCTGTGTGATCTGCCTCAGTGACTTGCCCTCTGATAACTTCCCTCTGTGACTATCCTTAGGAACATGCTGTCTGAGTCCTCCCTCAGAGACTTGCCCCTGTGACTTGCCCTCTGTGACGTCACTCAGTGACTGGCCCTAGTGACCTTCCCTCAGTCCTGCCCACTGTTATAGGTCCTTTGTGACCTGCGCTGCGTGACCTAAGTGCCTGGCCCTCTGTGACTTCACTACTGTGTCCTGTCTCAGTGAGCTGCATTAGTGACCTTCCCTCAGTCCTGCCATCGGTGAGCAGCTCTGTGTGACCTGCCTCAGTCCCCTGCGTTCCGTGTCCTGCCGTCTCTTACCTGCCCCCTGGGACATGCCCAGTGAGACGTGCCCTCCGTGACCTGGCTCCAGTGACCTTCCCTAGTGACCTGCTGTCTGTGACCTGCCCTCTGAAAGCTTCATTCTGTGACTAGCCTCCCGTGACCTGCCCTCCTTGACCTGCATTCTATGACCTCCCTCAGTAACAGGCTACGACCGCTGTCTGTGACCTGCTCTCTGTGAACTGCCCTCTGGGACCATCCGTCTGTGCCCTGTACTCAGTGACTGTCCACTGTGACCAGGCATCTGTGACCTGCTCTAAGTTCTGGCTTCCTTCATGTGGTATTTGTGATCTGCTCCCCATTACCTCCCTCAGTGACATGACTTGTGTGACTGGCCCTGGTGACCTACCCTCCGTGACTTGGCCCTATGTCCTCACTCACTGCCCTGCCCTCTTTGTCCTCCCCCATCACCTCCCTCAGTGACCTACCCTAGTGACCTTCCCTCAGTCCCGCCATCAGTGACCAGCCCTCTGTGACCAGCCATCAGTAACCAGCCCTCAATCATCACCTGCCTTCAGTGACCTGCCCTGTGATGCCGGCCCTCTGTGACTGCCTCAGTCACATGCTCTCGTTGACCTCCCTCAGTGTCTTGCCCTGTATGCTCCCCCTCACATCTGTGACCTCCTTCACGACCTGCCCTCTGTCCTCTGTCTTTTGTGACCTGCCGTCTGTGACTTGCCCTCTGTGACCTCGCTCAGTGACTTGCTCTAGTGACCTTCACTCAGTACTTCCACCAGGACCAGCCCTCTGTGACCTACCCTCAGTGATGTGATCTGTGTGTCCTGTCCTCAGTTCTGCCATCTGTGACCCGACCTCTGTGATCTGCCCTAAGGCCTTGCTTCCTTCGCCTGGGATTTGTGATCTGCCCCATATTACCTCCTTCGGTGACATGCCTTGTATGACCTGCCTGTGTGGCCGGCCTTCAGTGACCTGCCTTCTGTGATCCACCCTATGGGACCTCACTTAGTGCCTGACCCTCTGTGACTTCTGGAACCTCCTTCAGAGACCGGCGCTAGTGAACTTCCCTCATCCTGCCATCAGTGCCGGCCCTCTGGGACCGGGCCTTGGCGACATGTGCCCTGCGACCACCCCTCAGGGACTTGTACTCTGCGACTGCCCTCTGTGAGCTGCTTCTGTGACGTAGCAACTGTGACCACCGCTCTGTGACTGCCACTGACCTTGCCCTCTGAGACCTGCTTCAGTGGACCCGCCCCGTTTCACTTCCCCTCAAGTAACCTGGCCTCGGACTTGTCCTCTGGGACCTACCTCCAGTCCTGCCCTCTGTGACTTGTCCCCCTGTGTCTTCCCGAGGTGACCTGGCTTCAGTGACCTACCTTCTCTGACCTGCTGTCTGAGACCAGCCCTCATTTCTGCCCTCTGCCACGTGCCCTCTGTGACCAGCGGACGCTAAGCTGCCCCATGACCCCTGCTCTCAGTGACATACCCATGTGACCTGCCCTCGGAGACCTTCTTTCTGCAAGCTTTCCTCAGGGACTACCCACGGTGAGCCACCCTGTGTGATCTGCCTCAGTGACATGCCCTCTGATAACTTCCCTCTGTGACTATCCTTAGGAACATGCTGTCTGAGTCCTCCCTCAGAGACTTGCCCCTGTGACTTGCCCTCGGTGACGTCACTCAGTGACTGGCCCTAGTGACCTTCCCTCAGTCCTGCCCACTGTTATAGGTCCTTTGTGACCTGCGCTGTGTGACCTAAGTGCCTGGCCCTCTGTGACTTCACTACTGTGTCCTGTCTCAGTGAGCTGCATTAGTGACCTTCCCTCAGTCCTGCCATCGGTGAGCAGCTCTGTGTGACCTGCCTCAGTCCCCTGCGTTCCGTGTCCTGCCGTCTCTTACCTGCCCCCTGGGACATGCCCAGTGAGACGTGCCCTCCGTGACCTGGCTCCAGTGACCTTCCCTAGTGACCTGCTGTCTGTGACCTGCCCTCTGAAAGCTTCATTCTGTGACTAGCCTCCCGTGACCTGCCCTCCTTGACCTGCATTTTATGACCTCCCTCAGTAACAGGCTACGACCGCTGTCTGTGACCTGCTCTCTGTGAACTGCCCTCTGGGACCGTCCGTCTGTGCCCTGTACTCAGTGACTGTCCACTGTGACCAAGCATCTGTGACCTGCTCTAAGTTCCGGCTTCCTTCATGTGGTATTTGTGATCTGCTCCCCATTACCTCCCTCAGTGACATGACTTGTGTGACTGGCCCTGGTGACCTACCCTCCGTGACTTGGCCCTATGTCCTCACTCACTGCCCTGCCCTCTTTGTCCTCCCCCATCACCTCCCTCAGTGACCTACCCTAGTGACCTTCCCTCAGTCCCGCCATCAGTGACCAGCCCTCTGTGACCAGCCATCAGTAACCAGCCCTCAATCATTACCTGCCTTCAGTGACCTGCCCTGTGATGCCGGCCCTCTGTGACTGCCTCAGTCACATGCTCTCGTTGACCTCCCTCAGTGTCTTGCCCTGTATGCTCCCCCTCACATCTGTGACCTCCTTCACGACCTGCCCTCTGTCCTCTGTCTTTTGTGACCTGCCGTCTGTGACTTGCCCTCTGTGACCTCGCTCAGTGACTTGCTCTAGTGACCTTCACTCAGTACTTCCACCAGGACCAGCCCTCTGTGACCTACCCTCAGTGATGTGATCTGTGTGTCCTGTCCTCAGTTCTGCCATCTGTGACCCGACCTCTGTGATCTGCCCTAAGGCCTTGCTTCCTTCGCCTGGGATTTGTGATCTGCCCCATATTACCTCCTTCGGTGACATGCCTTGTATGACCTGCCTGTGTGGCCGGCCTTCAGTGACCTGCCTTCTGTGATCCACCCTATGGGACCTCACTTAGTGCCTGACCCTCTGTGACTTCTGGAACCTCCTTCAGAGACCGGCGCTAGTGAACTTCCCTCATCCTGCCATCAGTGCCGGCCCTCTGGGACCGGGCCTTGGCGACATGTGCCCTGCGACCACCCCTCAGGGACTTGTACTCTGCGACTGCCCTCTGTGAGCTGCTTCTGTGACGTAGCAACTGTGACCACCGCTCTGTGACTGCCACTGACCTTGCCCTCTGAGACCTGCTTCAGTGGACCCGCCCCGTTTCACTTCCCCTCAAGTAACCTGGCCTCGGACTTGTCCTCTGGGACCTACCTCCAGTCCTGCCCTCTGTGACTTGTCCCCCTGTGTCTTCCCGAGGTGACCTGGCTTCAGTGACCTACCTTCTCTGACCTGCTGTCTGAGACCAGCCCTCATTTCTGCCCTCTGCCACGTGCCCTCTGTGACCAGCGGACGCTAAGCTGCCCCATGACCCCTGCTCTCAGTGACATACCCATGTGACCTGCCCTCGGAGACCTTCTTTCTGCAAGCTTTCCTCAGGGACTACCCACGGTGAGCCACCCTGTGTGATCTGCCTCAGTGACATGCCCTCTGATAACTTCCCTCTGTGACTATCCTTAGGAACATGCTGTCTGAGTCCTCCCTCAGAGACTTGCCCCTGTGACTTGCCCTCGGTGACGTCACTCAGTGACTGGCCCTAGTGACCTTCCCTCAGTCCTGCCCACTGTTATAGGTCCTTTGTGACTTGCTCTGTGTGACCTAAGTGCCTGGCCCTCTGTGACTTCACTACTGTGTCCTGTCTCAGTGAGCTGCATTAGTGACCTTCCCTCAGTCCTGCCATCGGTGAGCAGCTCTGTGTGACCTGCCTCAGTCCCCTGCGTTCCGTGTCCTGCCGTCTCTTACCTGCCCCCTGGGACATGCCCAGTGAGACGTGCCCTCCGTGACCTGGCTCCAGTGACCTTCCCTAGTGACCTGCTGTCTGTGACCTGCCCTCTGAAAGCTTCATTCTGTGACTAGCCTCCCGTGACCTGCCCTCCTTGACCTGCATTCTATGACCTCCCTCAGTAACAGGCTACGACCGCTGTCTGTGACCTGCTCTCTGTGAACTGCCCTCTGGGACCATCCGTCTGTGCCCTGTACTCAGTGACTGTCCACTGTGACCAGGCATCTGTGACCTGCTCTAAGTTCTGGCTTCCTTCATGTGGTATTTGTGATCTGCTCCCCATTACCTCGCTCAGTGACATGACTTGTGTGACTGGCCCTGGTGACCTACCCTCCGTGACTTGGCCCTATGTCCTCACTCACTGCCCTGCCCTCTTTGTCCTCCCCCATCACCTCCCTCAGTGACCTACCCTAGTGACCTTCCCTCAGTCCCGCCATCAGTGACCAGCCCTCTGTGACCAGCCATCAGTAACCAGCCCTCAATCATCACCTGCCTTCAGTGACCTGCCCTGTGATGCCGGCCCTCTGTGACTGCCTCAGTCACATGCTCTCGTTGACCTCCCTCAGTGTCTTGCCCTGTATGCTCCCCCTCACATCTGTGACCTCCTTCACGACCTGCCCTCTGTCCTCTGTCTTTTGTGACCTGCCGTCTGTGACTTGCCCTCTGTGACCTCGCTCAGTGACTTGCTCTAGTGACCTTCACTCAGTACTTCCACCAGGACCAGCCCTCTGTGACCTACCCTCAGTGATGTGATCTGTGTGTCCTGTCCTCAGTTCTGCCATCTGTGACCCGACCTCTGTGATCTGCCCTAAGGCCTTGCTTCCTTCGCCTGGGATTTGTGATCTGCCCCATATTACCTCCTTCGGTGACATGCCTTGTATGACCTGCCTGTGTGGCCGGCCTTCAGTGACCTGCCTTCTGTGATCCACCCTATGGGACCTCACTTAGTGCCTGACCCTCTGTGACTTCTGGAACCTCCTTCAGAGACCGGCGCTAGTGAACTTCCCTCATCCTGCCATCAGTGCCGGCCCTCTGGGACCGGGCCTTGGCGACATGTGCCCTGCGACCACCCCTCAGGGACTTGTACTCTGCGACTGCCCTCTGTGAGCTGCTTCTGTGACGTAGCAACTGTGACCACCGCTCTGTGACTGCCACTGACCTTGCCCTCTGAGACCTGCTTCAGTGGACCCGCCCCGTGTCACTTCCCCTCAGGTAACCTGGCCTCGGACTTGTCCTCTGGGACCTACCTCCAGTCCTGCCCTCTGTGACTTGTCCCCCTGTGTCTTCCCTAGGTGACCTGGCTTCAGTGACCTACCTTCTCTGACCTGCTGTCTGAGACCAGCCCTCATTTCTGCCCTCTGCCACGTGCCCTCTGTGACCAGCGGACGCTAAGCTGCCCCATGACCCCTGCTCTCAGTGACATACCCATGTGACCTGCCCTCGGAGACCTTCTTTCTGCAAGCTTTCCTCAGGGCCTACCCTCGGTGAGCCACCCTCTGTGATCTGCCTCAGTGACATGCCCTCTGATAACTTCCCTCTGTGACTATCCTTAGGAACATGCTGTCCGAGTCCTCCCTCAGAGACTTGCCCCTGTGACTTGCCCTCGGTGACGTCACTCAGTGACTGGCCCTAGTGACCTTCCCTCAGTCCTGCCCACTGTTATAGGTCCTTTGTGACCTGCGCTGTGTGACCTAAGTGCCTGGCCCTCTGTGACTTCACTACTGTGTCCTGTCTCAGTGAGCTGCATTAGTGACCTTCCCTCAGTCCTGCCATCGGTGAGCAGCTCTGTGTGACCTGCCTCAGTCCCCTGCGTTCCGTGTCCTGCCGTCTCTTACCTGCCCCCTGGGACATGCCCAGTGAGACGTGCCCTCCGTGACCTGGCTCCAGTGACCTTCCCTAGTGACCTGCTGTCTGTGACCTGCCCTCTGAAAGCTTCATTCTGTGACTAGCCTCCCGTGACCTGCCCTCCTTGACCTGCATTCTATGACCTCCCTCAGTAACAGGCTACGACCGCTGTCTGTGACCTGCTCTCTGTGAACTGCCCTCTGGGACCATCCGTCTGTGCCCTGTACTCAGTGACTGTCCACTGTGACCAGGCATCTGTGACCTGCTCTAAGTTCTGGCTTCCTTCATGTGGTATTTGTGATCTGCTCCCCATTACCTCCCTCAGTGACATGACTTGTGTGACTGGCCCTGGTGACCTACCCTCCGTGACTTGGCCCTATGTCCTCACTCACTGCCCTGCCCTCTTTGTCCTCCCCCATCACCTCCCTCAGTGACCTACCCTAGTGACCTTCCCTCAGTCCCGCCATCAGTGACCAGCCCTCTGTGACCAGCCATCAGTAACCAGCCCTCAATCATCACCTGCCTTCAGTGACCTGCCCTGTGATGCCGGCCCTCTGTGACTGCCTCAGTCACATGCTCTCGTTGACCTCCCTCAGTGTCTTGCCCTGTATGCTCCCCCTCACATCTGTGACCTCCTTCACGACCTGCCCTCTGTCCTCTGTCTTTTGTGACCTGCCGTCTGTGACTTGCCCTCTGTGACCTCGCTCAGTGACTTGCTCTAGTGACCTTCACTCAGTACTTCCACCAGGACCAGCCCTCTGTGACCTACCCTCAGTGATGTGATCTGTGTGTCCTGTCCTCAGTTCTGCCATCTGTGACCCGACCTCTGTGATCTGCCCTAAGGCCTTGCTTCCTTCGCCTGGGATTTGTGATCTGCCCCATATTACCTCCTTCGGTGACATGCCTTGTATGACCTGCCTGTGTGGCCGGCCTTCAGTGACCTGCCTTCTGTGATCCACCCTATGGGACCTCACTTAGTGCCTGACCCTCTGTGACTTCTGGAACCTCCTTCAGAGACCGGCGCTAGTGAACTTCCCTCATCCTGCCATCAGTGCCGGCCCTCTGGGACCGGGCCTTGGCGACATGTGCCCTGCGACCACCCCTCAGGGACTTGTACTCTGCGACTGCCCTCTGTGAGCTGCTTCTGTGACGTAGCAACTGTGACCACCGCTCTGTGACTGCCACTGACCTTGCCCTCTGAGACCTGCTTCAGTGGACCCGCCCCCTGTCACTTCCCATCAGGTAACCTGGCCTCGGACTTGTCCTCTGGGACCTACCTCCAGTCCTGCTCTCTGTGACTTGTCCCCCTGTGTCTTCCCTAGGTGACCTGGCTTCAGTGACCTACCTTCTCTGACCTGCTGTCTGAGACCAGCCCTCATTTCTGCCCTCTGCCACGTGCCCTCTGTGACCAGCGGACGCTAAGCTGCCCCATGACCCCTGCTCTCAGTGACATACCCATGTGACCTGCCCTCGGAGACCTTCTTTCTGCAAGCTGTCCTCAGGGACTACCCACGGTGAGCCACCCTGTGTGATCTGCCTCAGTGACTTGCCCTCTGATAACTTCCCTCTGTGACTATCCTTAGGAACATGCTGTCTGAGTCCTCCCTCAGAGACTTGCCCCTGTGACTTGCCCTCTGTGACGTCACTCAGTGACTGGCCCTAGTGACCTTCCCTCAGTCCTGCCCACTGTTATAGGTCCTTTGTGACCTGCGCTGCGTGACCTAAGTGCCTGGCCCTCTGTGACTTCACTACTGTGTCCTGTCTCAGTGAGCTGCATTAGTGACCTTCCCTCAGTCCTGCCATCGGTGAGCAGCTCTGTGTGACCTGCCTCAGTCCCCTGCGTTCCGTGTCCTGCCGTCTCTTACCTGCCCCCTGGGACATGCCCAGTGAGACGTGCCCTCCGTGACCTGGCTCCAGTGACCTTCCCTAGTGACCTGCTGTCTGTGACCTGCCCTCTGAAAGCTTCATTCTGTGACTAGCCTCCCGTGACCTGCCCTCCTTGACCTGCATTCTATGACCTCCCTCAGTAACAGGCTACGACCGCTGTCTGTGACCTGCTCTCTGTGAACTGCCCTCTGGGACCATCCGTCTGTGCCCTGTACTCAGTGACTGTCCACTGTGACCAGGCATCTGTGACCTGCTCTAAGTTCTGGCTTCCTTCATGTGGTATTTGTGATCTGCTCCCCATTACCTCCCTCAGTGACATGACTTGTGTGACTGGCCCTGGTGACCTACCCTCCGTGACTTGGCCCTATGTCCTCACTCACTGCCCTGCCCTCTTTGTCCTCCCCCATCACCTCCCTCAGTGACCTACCCTAGTGACCTTCCCTCAGTCCCGCCATCAGTGACCAGCCCTCTGTGACCAGCCATCAGTAACCAGCCCTCAATCATCACCTGCCTTCAGTGACCTGCCCTGTGATGCCGGCCCTCTGTGACTGCCTCAGTCACATGCTCTCGTTGACCTCCCTCAGTGTCTTGCCCTGTATGCTCCCCCTCACATCTGTGACCTCCTTCACGACCTGCCCTCTGTCCTCTGTCTTTTGTGACCTGCCGTCTGTGACTTGCCCTCTGTGACCTCGCTCAGTGACTTGCTCTAGTGACCTTCACTCAGTACTTCCACCAGGACCAGCCCTCTGTGACCTACCCTCAGTGATGTGATCTGTGTGTCCTGTCCTCAGTTCTGCCATCTGTGACCCGACCTCTGTGATCTGCCCTAAGGCCTTGCTTCCTTCGCCTGGGATTTGTGATCTGCCCCATATTACCTCCTTCGGTGACATGCCTTGTATGACCTGCCTGTGTGGCCGGCCTTCAGTGACCTGCCTTCTGTGATCCACCCTATGGGACCTCACTTAGTGCCTGACCCTCTGTGACTTCTGGAACCTCCTTCAGAGACCGGCGCTAGTGAACTTCCCTCATCCTGCCATCAGTGCCGGCCCTCTGGGACCGGGCCTTGGCGACATGTGCCCTGCGACCACCCCTCAGGGACTTGTACTCTGCGACTGCCCTCTGTGAGCTGCTTCTGTGACGTAGCAACTGTGACCACCGCTCTGTGACTGCCACTGACCTTGCCCTCTGAGACCTGCTTCAGTGGACCCGCCCCGTTTCACTTCCCCTCAAGTAACCTGGCCTCGGACTTGTCCTCTGGGACCTACCTCCAGTCCTGCCCTCTGTGACTTGTCCCCCTGTGTCTTCCCGAGGTGACCTGGCTTCAGTGACCTACCTTCTCTGACCTGCTGTCTGAGACCAGCCCTCATTTCTGCCCTCTGCCACGTGCCCTCTGTGACCAGCGGACGCTAAGCTGCCCCATGACCCCTGCTCTCAGTGACATACCCATGTGACCTGCCCTCGGAGACCTTCTTTCTGCAAGCTTTCCTCAGGGACTACCCACGGTGAGCCACCCTGTGTGATCTGCCTCAGTGACATGCCCTCTGATAACTTCCCTCTGTGACTATCCTTAGGAACATGCTGTCTGAGTCCTCCCTCAGAGACTTGCCCCTGTGACTTGCCCTCGGTGACGTCACTCAGTGACTGGCCCTAGTGACCTTCCCTCAGTCCTGCCCACTGTTATAGGTCCTTTGTGACCTGCGCTGTGTGACCTAAGTGCCTGGCCCTCTGTGACTTCACTACTGTGTCCTGTCTCAGTGAGCTGCATTAGTGACCTTCCCTCAGTCCTGCCATCGGTGAGCAGCTCTGTGTGACCTGCCTCAGTCCCCTGCGTTCCGTGTCCTGCCGTCTCTTACCTGCCCCCTGGGACATGCCCAGTGAGACGTGCCCTCCGTGACCTGGCTCCAGTGACCTTCCCTAGTGACCTGCTGTCTGTGACCTGCCCTCTGAAAGCTTCATTCTGTGACTAGCCTCCCGTGACCTGCCCTCCTTGACCTGCATTTTATGACCTCCCTCAGTAACAGGCTACGACCGCTGTCTGTGACCTGCTCTCTGTGAACTGCCCTCTGGGACCGTCCGTCTGTGCCCTGTACTCAGTGACTGTCCACTGTGACCAAGCATCTGTGACCTGCTCTAAGTTCCGGCTTCCTTCATGTGGTATTTGTGATCTGCTCCCCATTACCTCCCTCAGTGACATGACTTGTGTGACTGGCCCTGGTGACCTACCCTCCGTGACTTGGCCCTATGTCCTCACTCACTGCCCTGCCCTCTTTGTCCTCCCCCATCACCTCCCTCAGTGACCTACCCTAGTGACCTTCCCTCAGTCCCGCCATCAGTGACCAGCCCTCTGTGACCAGCCATCAGTAACCAGCCCTCAATCATCACCTGCCTTCAGTGACCTGCCCTGTGATGCCGGCCCTCTGTGACTGCCTCAGTCACATGCTCTCGTTGACCTCCCTCAGTGTCTTGCCCTGTATGCTCCCCCTCACATCTGTGACCTCCTTCACGACCTGCCCTCTGTCCTCTGTCTTTTGTGACCTGCCGTCTGTGACTTGCCCTCTGTGACCTCGCTCAGTGACTTGCTCTAGTGACCTTCACTCAGTACTTCCACCAGGACCAGCCCTCTGTGACCTACCCTCAGTGATGTGATCTGTGTGTCCTGTCCTCAGTTCTGCCATCTGTGACCCGACCTCTGTGATCTGCCCTAAGGCCTTGCTTCCTTCGCCTGGGATTTGTGATCTGCCCCATATTACCTCCTTCGGTGACATGCCTTGTATGACCTGCCTGTGTGGCCGGCCTTCAGTGACCTGCCTTCTGTGATCCACCCTATGGGACCTCACTTAGTGCCTGACCCTCTGTGACTTCTGGAACCTCCTTCAGAGACCGGCGCTAGTGAACTTCCCTCATCCTGCCATCAGTGCCGGCCCTCTGGGACCGGGCCTTGGCGACATGTGCCCTGCGACCACCCCTCAGGGACTTGTACTCTGCGACTGCCCTCTGTGAGCTGCTTCTGTGACGTAGCAACTGTGACCACCGCTCTGTGACTGCCACTGACCTTGCCCTCTGAGACCTGCTTCAGTGGACCCGCCCCGTTTCACTTCCCCTCAAGTAACCTGGCCTCGGACTTGTCCTCTGGGACCTACCTCCAGTCCTGCCCTCTGTGACTTGTCCCCCTGTGTCTTCCCGAGGTGACCTGGCTTCAGTGACCTACCTTCTCTGACCTGCTGTCTGAGACCAGCCCTCATTTCTGCCCTCTGCCACGTGCCCTCTGTGACCAGCGGACGCTAAGCTGCCCCATGACCCCTGCTCTCAGTGACATACCCATGTGACCTGCCCTCGGAGACCTTCTTTCTGCAAGCTTTCCTCAGGGACTACCCACGGTGAGCCACCCTGTGTGATCTGCCTCAGTGACATGCCCTCTGATAACTTCCCTCTGTGACTATCCTTAGGAACATGCTGTCTGAGTCCTCCCTCAGAGACTTGCCCCTGTGACTTGCCCTCGGTGACGTCACTCAGTGACTGGCCCTAGTGACCTTCCCTCAGTCCTGCCCACTGTTATAGGTCCTTTGTGACTTGCGCTGTGTGACCTAAGTGCCTGGCCCTCTGTGACTTCACTACTGTGTCCTGTCTCAGTGAGCTGCATTAGTGACCTTCCCTCAGTCCTGCCATCGGTGAGCAGCTCTGTGTGACCTGCCTCAGTCCCCTGCGTTCCGTGTCCTGCCGTCTCTTACCTGCCCCCTGGGACATGCCCAGTGAGACGTGCCCTCCGTGACCTGGCTCCAGTGACCTTCCCTAGTGACCTGCTGTCTGTGACCTGCCCTCTGAAAGCTTCATTCTGTGACTAGCCTCCCGTGACCTGCCCTCCTTGACCTGCATTCTATGACCTCCCTCAGTAACAGGCTACGACCGCTGTCTGTGACCTGCTCTCTGTGAACTGCCCTCTGGGACCATCCGTCTGTGCCCTGTACTCAGTGACTGTCCACTGTGACCAGGCATCTGTGACCTGCTCTAAGTTCTGGCTTCCTTCATGTGGTATTTGTGATCTGCTCCCCATTACCTCGCTCAGTGACATGACTTGTGTGACTGGCCCTGGTGACCTACCCTCCGTGACTTGGCCCTATGTCCTCACTCACTGCCCTGCCCTCTTTGTCCTCCCCCATCACCTCCCTCAGTGACCTACCCTAGTGACCTTCCCTCAGTCCCGCCATCAGTGACCAGCCCTCTGTGACCAGCCATCAGTAACCAGCCCTCAATCATCACCTGCCTTCAGTGACCTGCCCTGTGATGCCGGCCCTCTGTGACTGCCTCAGTCACATGCTCTCGTTGACCTCCCTCAGTGTCTTGCCCTGTATGCTCCCCCTCACATCTGTGACCTCCTTCACGACCTGCCCTCTGTCCTCTGTCTTTTGTGACCTGCCGTCTGTGACTTGCCCTCTGTGACCTCGCTCAGTGACTTGCTCTAGTGACCTTCACTCAGTACTTCCACCAGGACCAGCCCTCTGTGACCTACCCTCAGTGATGTGATCTGTGTGTCCTGTCCTCAGTTCTGCCATCTGTGACCCGACCTCTGTGATCTGCCCTAAGGCCTTGCTTCCTTCGCCTGGGATTTGTGATCTGCCCCATATTACCTCCTTCGGTGACATGCCTTGTATGACCTGCCTGTGTGGCCGGCCTTCAGTGACCTGCCTTCTGTGATCCACCCTATGGGACCTCACTTAGTGCCTGACCCTCTGTGACTTCTGGAACCTCCTTCAGAGACCGGCGCTAGTGAACTTCCCTCATCCTGCCATCAGTGCCGGCCCTCTGGGACCGGGCCTTGGCGACATGTGCCCTGCGACCACCCCTCAGGGACTTGTACTCTGCGACTGCCCTCTGTGAGCTGCTTCTGTGACGTAGCAACTGTGACCACCGCTCTGTGACTGCCACTGACCTTGCCCTCTGAGACCTGCTTCAGTGGACCCGCCCCGTGTCACTTCCCCTCAGGTAACCTGGCCTCGGACTTGTCCTCTGGGACCTACCTCCAGTCCTGCCCTCTGTGACTTGTCCCCCTGTGTCTTCCCTAGGTGACCTGGCTTAAGTGACCTACCTTCTCTGACCTGCTGTCTGAGACCAGCCCTCATTTCTGCCCTCTGCCACGTGCCCTCTGTGACCAGCGGACGCTAAGCTGCCCCATGACCCCTGCTCTCAGTGACATACCCATGTGACCTGCCCTCGGAGACCTTCTTTCTGCAAGCTTTCCTCAGGGCCTACCCTCGGTGAGCCACCCTCTGTGATCTGCCTCAGTGACATGCCCTCTGATAACTTCCCTCTGTGACTATCCTTAGGAACATGCTGTCCGAGTCCTCCCTCAGAGACTTGCCCCTGTGACTTGCCCTCGGTGACGTCACTCAGTGACTGGCCCTAGTGACCTTCCCTCAGTCCTGCCCACTGTTATAGGTCCTTTGTGACCTGCGCTGTGTGACCTAAGTGCCTGGCCCTCTGTGACTTCACTACTGTGTCCTGTCTCAGTGAGCTGCATTAGTGACCTTCCCTCAGTCCTGCCATCGGTGAGCAGCTCTGTGTGACCTGCCTCAGTCCCCTGCGTTCCGTGTCCTGCCGTCTCTTACCTGCCCCCTGGGACATGCCCAGTGAGACGTGCCCTCCGTGACCTGGCTCCAGTGACCTTCCCTAGTGACCTGCTGTCTGTGACCTGCCCTCTGAAAGCTTCATTCTGTGACTAGCCTCCCGTGACCTGCCCTCCTTGACCTGCATTCTATGACCTCCCTCAGTAACAGGCTACGACCGCTGTCTGTGACCTGCTCTCTGTGAACTGCCCTCTGGGACCATCCGTCTGTGCCCTGTACTCAGTGACTGTCCACTGTGACCAGGCATCTGTGACCTGCTCTAAGTTCTGGCTTCCTTCATGTGGTATTTGTGATCTGCTCCCCATTACCTCCCTCAGTGACATGACTTGTGTGACTGGCCCTGGTGACCTACCCTCCGTGACTTGGCCCTATGTCCTCACTCACTGCCCTGCCCTCTTTGTCCTCCCCCATCACCTCCCTCAGTGACCTACCCTAGTGACCTTCCCTCAGTCCCGCCATCAGTGACCAGCCCTCTGTGACAAGCCATCAGTAACCAGCCCTCAATCATCACCTGCCTTCAGTGACCTGCCCTGTGATGCCGGCCCTCTGTGACTGCCTCAGTCACATGCTCTCGTTGACCTCCCTCAGTGTCTTGCCCTGTATGCTCCCCCTCACATCTGTGACCTCCTTCACGACCTGCCCTCTGTCCTCTGTCTTTTGTGACCTGCCGTCTGTGACTTGCCCTCTGTGACCTCGCTCAGTGACTTGCTCTAGTGACCTTCACTCAGTACTTCCACCAGGACCAGCCCTCTGTGACCTACCCTCAGTGATGTGATCTGTGTGTCCTGTCCTCAGTTCTGCCATCTGTGACCCGACCTCTGTGATCTGCCCTAAGGCCTTGCTTCCTTCGCCTGGGATTTGTGATCTGCCCCATATTACCTCCTTCGGTGACATGCCTTGTATGACCTGCCTGTGTGGCCGGCCTTCAGTGACCTGCCTTCTGTGATCCACCCTATGGGACCTCACTTAGTGCCTGACCCTCTGTGACTTCTGGAACCTCCTTCAGAGACCGGCGCTAGTGAACTTCCCTCATCCTGCCATCAGTGCCGGCCCATGGGACCGGGCCTTGGCGACATGTGCCCTGCGACCACCCCTCAGGGACTTGTACTCTGCGACTGCCCTCTGTGAGCTGCTTCTGTGACGTAGCAACTGTGACCACCGCTCTGTGACTGCCACTGACCTTGCCCTCTGAGACCTGCTTCAGTGGACCCGCCCCGTGTCACTTCCCCTCAGGTAACCTGGCCTCGGACTTGTCCTCTGGGACCTACCTCCAGTCCTGCCCTCTGTGACTTGTCCCCCTGTGTCTTCCCTAGGTGACCTGGCTTCAGTGACCTACCTTCTCTGACCTGCTGTCTGAGACCAGCCCTCATTTCTGCCCTCTGCCACGTGCCCTCTGTGACCAGCGGACGCTAAGCTGCCCCATGACCCCTGCTCTCAGTGACATACCCATGTGACCTGCCCTCGGAGACCTTCTTTCTGCAAGCTTTCCTCAGGGACTACCCACGGTGAGCCACCCTGTGTGATCTGCCTCAGTGACATGCCCTCTGATAACTTCCCTCTATGACTATCCTTAGGAACATGCTGTCTGAGTCCTCCCTCAGAGACTTGCCCCTGTGACTTGCCCTCGGTGACGTCACTCAGTGACTGGCCCTAGTGACCTTCCCTCAGTCCTGCCCACTGTTATAGGTCCTTTGTGACCTGCGCTGTGTGACCTAAGTGCCTGGCCCTCTGTGACTTCACTACTGTGTCCTGTCTCAGTGAGCTGCATTAGTGACCTTCCCTCAGTCCTGCCATCGGTGAGCAGCTCTGTGTGACCTGCCTCAGTCCCCTGCGTTCCGTGTCCTGCCGTCTCTTACCTGCCCCCTGGGACATGCCCAGTGAGACGTGCCCTCCGTGACCTGGCTCCAGTGACCTTCCCTAGTGACCTGCTGTCTGTGACCTGCCCTCTGAAAGCTTCATTCTGTGACTAGCCTCCCGTGACCTGCCCTCCTTGACCTGCATTTTATGACCTCCCTCAGTAACAGGCTACGACCGCTGTCTGTGACCTGCTCTCTGTGAACTGCCCTCTGGGACCATCCGTCTGTGCCCTGTACGCAGTGACTGTCCACTGTGACCAGGCATCTGTGACCTGCTCTAAGTTCTGGCTTCCTTCATGTGGTATTTGTGATCTGCTCCCCATTACCTCCCTCAGTGACATGACTTGTGTGACTGGCCCTGGTGACCTACCCTCCGTGACTTGGCCCTATGTCCTCACTCACTGCCCTGCCCTCTTTGTCCTCCCCCATCACCTCCCTCAGTGACCTACCCTAGTGACCTTCCCTCAGTCCCGCCATCAGTGACCAGCCCTCTGTGACCAGCCATCAGTAACCAGCCCTCAATCATCACCTGCCTTCAGTGACCTGCCCTGTGATGCCGGCCCTCTGTGACTGCCTCAGTCACATGCTCTCATTGACCTCCCTCAGTGTCTTGCCCTGTATGCTCCCCCTCACATCTGTGACCTCCTTCACGACCTGCCCTCTGTCCTCTGTCTTTTGTGACCTGCCGTCTGTGACTTGCCCTCTGTGACCTCGCTCAGTGACTTGCTCTAGTGACCTTCACTCAGTACTTCCACCAGGACCAGCCCTCTGTGACCTACCCTCAGTGATGTGATCTGTGTGTCCTGTCCTCAGTTCTGCCATCTGTGACCCGACCTCTGTGATCTGCCCTAAGGCCTTGCTTCCTTCGCCTGGGATTTGTGATCTGCCCCATATTACCTCCTTCGGTGACATGCCTTGTATGACCTGCCTGTGTGGCCGGCCTTCAGTGACCTGCCTTCTGTGATCCACCCTATGGGACCTCACTTAGTGCCTGACCCTCTGTGACTTCTGGAACCTCCTTCAGAGACCGGCGCTAGTGAACTTCCCTCATCCTGCCATCAGTGCCGGCCCTCTGGGACCGGGCCTTGGCGACATGTGCCCTGCGACCACCCCTCAGGGACTTGTACTCTGCGACTGCCCTCTGTGAGCTGCTTCTGTGACGTAGCAACTGTGACCACCGCTCTGTGACTGCCACTGACCTTGCCCTCTGAGACCTGCTTCAGTGGACCCGCCCCGTGTCACTTCCCCTCAGGTAACCTGGCCTCGGACTTGTCCTCTGGGACCTACCTCCAGTCCTGCCCTCTGTGACTTGTCCCCCTGTGTCTTCCCTAGGTGACCTGGCTTCAGTGACCTACCTTCTGTGACCTGCTGTCTGAGACCAGCCCTCATTTCTGCCCTCTGCCACGTGCCCTCTGTGACCAGCGGACGCTAAGCTGCCCCATGACCCCTGCTCTCAGTGACATACCCATGTGACCTGCCCTCGGAGACCTTCTTTCTGCAAGCTTTCCTCAGGGCCTACCCACGGTGAGCCACCCTGTGTGATCTGCCTCAGTGACATGCCCTCTGATAACTTCCCTCTGTGACTATCCTTAGGAACATGCTGTCCGAGTCCTCCCTCAGAGACTTGCCCCTGTGACTTGCCCTCGGTGACGTCACTCAGTGACTGGCCCTAGTGACCTTCCCTCAGTCCTGCCCACTGTTATAGGTCCTTTGTGACCTGCGCTGTGTGACCTAAGTGCCTGGCCCTCTGTGACTTCACTACTGTGTCCTGTCTCAGTGAGCTGCATTAGTGACCTTCCCTCAGTCCTGCCATCGGTGAGCAGCTCTGTGTGACCTGCCTCAGTCCCCTGCGTTCCGTGTCCTGCCGTCTCTTACCTGCCCCCTGGGACATGCCCAGTGAGACGTGCCCTCCGTGACCTGGCTCCAGTGACCTTCCCTAGTGACCTGCTGTCTGTGACCTGCCCTCTGAAAGCTTCATTCTGTGACTAGCCTCCCGTGACCTGCCCTCCTTGACCTGCATTCTATGACCTCCCTCAGTAACAGGCTACGACCGCTGTCTGTGACCTGCTCTCTGTGAACTGCCCTCTGGGACCATCCGTCTGTGCCCTGTACTCAGTGACTGTCCACTGTGACCAGGCATCTGTGACCTGCTCTAAGTTCTGGCTTCCTTCATGTGGTATTTGTGATCTGCTCCCCATTACCTCCCTCAGTGACATGACTTGTGTGACTGGCCCTGGTGACCTACCCTCCGTGACTTGGCCCTATGTCCTCACTCACTGCCCTGCCCTCTTTGTCCTCCCCCATCACCTCCCTCAGTGACCTACCCTAGTGACCTTCCCTCAGTCCCGCCATCAGTGACCAGCCCTCTGTGACCAGCCATCAGTAACCAGCCCTCAATCATCACCTGCCTTCAGTGACCTGCCCTGTGATGCCGGCCCTCTGTGACTGCCTCAGTCACATGCTCTCGTTGACCTCCCTCAGTGTCTTGCCCTGTATGCTCCCCCTCACATCTGTGACCTCCTTCACGACCTGCCCTCTGTCCTCTGTCTTTTGTGACCTGCCGTCTGTGACTTGCCCTCTGTGACCTCGCTCAGTGACTTGCTCTAGTGACCTTCACTCAGTACTTCCACCAGGACCAGCCCTCTGTGACCTACCCTCAGTGATGTGATCTGTGTGTCCTGTCCTCAGTTCTGCCATCTGTGACCCGACCTCTGTGATCTGCCCTAAGGCCTTGCTTCCTTCGCCTGGGATTTGTGATCTGCCCCATATTACCTCCTTCGGTGACATGCCTTGTATGACCTGCCTGTGTGGCCGGCCTTCAGTGACCTGCCTTCTGTGATCCACCCTATGGGACCTCACTTAGTGCCTGACCCTCTGTGACTTCTGGAACCTCCTTCAGAGACCGGCGCTAGTGAACTTCCCTCATCCTGCCATCAGTGCCGGCCCTCTGGGACCGGGCCTTGGCGACATGTGCCCTGCGACCACCCCTCAGGGACTTGTACTCTGCGACTGCCCTCTGTGAGCTGCTTCTGTGACGTAGCAACTGTGACCACCGCTCTGTGACTGCCACTGACCTTGCCCTCTGAGACCTGCTTCAGTGGACCCGCCCCGTGTCACTTCCCCTCAGGTAACCTGGCCTCGGACTTGTCCTCTGGGACCTACCTCCAGTCCTGCCCTCTGTGACTTGTCCCCCTGTGTCTTCCCTAGGTGACCTGGCTTCAGTGACCTACCTTCTCTGACCTGCTGTCTGAGACCAGCCCTCATTTCTGCCCTCTGCCACGTGCCCTCTGTGACCAGCGGACGCTAAGCTGCCCCATGACCCCTGCTCTCAGTGACATACCCATGTGACCTGCCCTCGGAGACCTTCTTTCTGCAAGCTTTCCTCAGGGACTACCCACGGTGAGCCACCCTGTGTGATCTGCCTCAGTGACATGCCCTCTGATAACTTCCCTCTGTGACTATCCTTAGGAACATGCTGTCTGAGTCCTCCCTCAGAGACTTGCCCCTGTGACTTGCCCTCGGTGACGTCACTCAGTGACTGGCCCTAGTGACCTTCCCTCAGTCCTGCCCACTGTTATAGGTCCTTTGTGACCTGCGCTGTGTGACCTAAGTGCCTGGCCCTCTGTGACTTCACTACTGTGTCCTGTCTCAGTGAGCTGCATTAGTGACCTTCCCTCAGTCCTGCCATCGGTGAGCAGCTCTGTGTGACCTGCCTCAGTCCCCTGCGTTCCGTGTCCTGCCGTCTCTTACCTGCCCCCTGGGACATGCCCAGTGAGACGTGCCCTCCGTGACCTGGCTCCAGTGACCTTCCCTAGTGACCTGCTGTCTGTGACCTGCCCTCTGAAAGCTTCATTCTGTGACTAGCCTCCCGTGACCTGCCCTCCTTGACCTGCATTTTATGACCTCCCTCAGTAACAGGCTACGACCGCTGTCTGTGACCTGCTCTCTGTGAACTGCCCTCTGGGACCATCCGTCTGTGCCCTGTACTCAGTGACTGTCCACTGTGACCAGGCATCTGTGACCTGCTCTAAGTTCTGGCTTCCTTCATGTGGTATTTGTGATCTGCTCCCCATTACCTCCCTCAGTGACATGACTTGTGTGACTGGCCCTGGTGACCTACCCTCCGTGACTTGGCCCTATGTCCTCACTCACTGCCCTGCCCTCTTTGTCCTCCCCCATCACCTCCCTCAGTGACCTACCCTAGTGACCTTCCCTCAGTCCCGCCATCAGTGACCAGCCCTCTGTGACCAGCCATCAGTAACCAGCCCTCAATCATCACCTGCCTTCAGTGACCTGCCCTGTGATGCCGGCCCTCTGTGACTGCCTCAGTCACATGCTCTCGTTGACCTCCCTCAGTGTCTTGCCCTGTATGCTCCCCCTCACATCTGTGACCTCCTTCACGACCTGCCCTCTGTCCTCTGTCTTTTGTGACCTGCCGTCTGTGACTTGCCCTCTGTGACCTCGCTCAGTGACTTGCTCTAGTGACCTTCACTCAGTACTTCCACCAGGACCAGCCCTCTGTGACCTACCCTCAGTGATGTGATCTGTGTGTCCTGTCCTCAGTTCTGCCATCTGTGACCCGACCTCTGTGATCTGCCCTAAGGCCTTGCTTCCTTCGCCTGGGATTTGTGATCTGCCCCATATTACCTCCTTCGGTGACATGCCTTGTATGACCTGCCTGTGTGGCCGGCCTTCAGTGACCTGCCTTCTGTGATCCACCCTATGGGACCTCACTTAGTGCCTGACCCTCTGTGACTTCTGGAACCTCCTTCAGAGACCGGCGCTAGTGAACTTCCCTCATCCTGCCATCAGTGCCGGCCCTCTGGGACCGGGCCTTGGCGACATGTGCCCTGCGACCACCCCTCAGGGACTTGTACTCTGCGACTGCCCTCTGTGAGCTGCTTCTGTGACGTAGCAACTGTGACCACCGCTCTGTGACTGCCACTGACCTTGCCCTCTGAGACCTGCTTCAGTGGACCCGCCCCGTTTCACTTCCCCTCAAGTAACCTGGCCTCGGACTTGTCCTCTGGGACCTACCTCCAGTCCTGCCCTCTGTGACTTGTCCCCCTGTGTCTTCCCGAGGTGACCTGGCTTCAGTGACCTACCTTCTCTGACCTGCTGTCTGAGACCAGCCCTCATTTCTGCCCTCTGCCACGTGCCCTCTGTGACCAGCGGACGCTAAGCTGCCCCATGACCCCTGCTCTCAGTGACATACCCATGTGACCTGCCCTCGGAGACCTTCTTTCTGCAAGCTTTCCTCAGGGACTACCCACGGTGAGCCACCCTGTGTGATCTGCCTCAGTGACATGCCCTCTGATAACTTCCCTCTGTGACTATCCTTAGGAACATGCTGTCTGAGTCCTCCCTCAGAGACTTGCCCCTGTGACTTGCCCTCGGTGACGTCACTCAGTGACTGGCCCTAGTGACCTTCCCTCAGTCCTGCCCACTGTTATAGGTCCTTTGTGACCTGCGCTGTGTGACCTAAGTGCCTGGCCCTCTGTGACTTCACTACTGTGTCCTGTCTCAGTGAGCTGCATTAGTGACCTTCCCTCAGTCCTGCCATCGGTGAGCAGCTCTGTGTGACCTGCCTCAGTCCCCTGCGTTCCGTGTCCTGCCGTCTCTTACCTGCCCCCTGGGACATGCCCAGTGAGACGTGCCCTCCGTGACCTGGCTCCAGTGACCTTCCCTAGTGACCTGCTGTCTGTGACCTGCCCTCTGAAAGCTTCATTCTGTGACTAGCCTCCCGTGACCTGCCCTCCTTGACCTGCATTTTATGACCTCCCTCAGTAACAGGCTACGACCGCTGTCTGTGACCTGCTCTCTGTGAACTGCCCTCTGGGACCATCCGTCTGTGCCCTGTACTCAGTGACTGTCCACTGTGACCAGGCATCTGTGACCTGCTCTAAGTTCTGGCTTCCTTCATGTGGTATTTGTGATCTGCTCCCCATTACCTCCCTCAGTGACATGACTTGTGTGACTGGCCCTGGTGACCTACCCTCCGTGACTTGGCCCTATGTCCTCACTCACTGCCCTGCCCTCTTTGTCCTCCCCCATCACCTCCCTCAGTGACCTACCCTAGTGACCTTCCCTCAGTCCCGCCATCAGTGACCAGCCCTCTGTGACCAGCCATCAGTAACCAGCCCTCAATCATCACCTGCCTTCAGTGACCTGCCCTGTGATGCCGGCCCTCTGTGACTGCCTCAGTCACATGCTCTCGTTGACCTCCCTCAGTGTCTTGCCCTGTATGCTCCCCCTCACATCTGTGACCTCCTTCACGACCTGCCCTCTGTCCTCTGTCTTTTGTGACCTGCCGTCTGTGACTTGCCCTCTGTGACCTCGCTCAGTGACTTGCTCTAGTGACCTTCACTCAGTACTTCCACCAGGACCAGCCCTCTGTGACCTACCCTCAGTGATGTGATCTGTGTGTCCTGTCCTCAGTTCTGCCATCTGTGACCCGACCTCTGTGATCTGCCCTAAGGCCTTGCTTCCTTCGCCTGGGATTTGTGATCTGCCCCATATTACCTCCTTCGGTGACATGCCTTGTATGACCTGCCTGTGTGGCCAGCCTTCAGTGACCTGCCTTCTGTGATCCACCCTATGGGACCTCACTTAGTGCCTGACCCTCTGTGACTTCTGGAACCTCCTTCAGAGACCGGCGCTAGTGAACTTCCCTCATCCTGCCATCAGTGCCGGCCCTCTGGGACCGGGCCTTGGCGACATGTGCCCTGCGACCACCCCTCAGGGACTTGTACTCTGCGACTGCCCTCTGTGAGCTGCTTCTGTGACGTAGCAACTGTGACCACCGCTCTGTGACTGCCACTGACCTTGCCCTCTGAGACCTGCTTCAGTGGACCCGCCCCCTGTCACTTCCCATCAGGTAACCTGGCCTCGGACTTGTCCTCTGGGACCTACCTCCAGTCCTGCCCTCTGTGACTTGTCCCCCTGTGTCTTCCCTAGGTGACCTGGCTTCAGTGACCTACCTTCTCTGACCTGCTGTCTGAGACCAGCCCTCATTTCTGCCCTCTGCCACGTGCCCTCTGTGACCAGCGGACGCTAAGCTGCCCCATGAACCCTGCTCTCAGTGACATACCCATGTGACCTGCCCTCGGAGACCTTCTTTCTGCAAGCTTTCCTCAGGGCCTACCCTCGGTGAGCCACCCTCTGTGATCTGCCTCAGTGACATGCCCTCTGATAACTTCCCTCTGTGACTATCCTTAGGAACATGCTGTCCGAGTCCTCCCTCAGAGACTTGCCCCTGTGACTTGCCCTCGGTGACGTCACTCAGTGACTGGCCCTAGTGACCTTCCCTCAGTCCTGCCCACTGTTATAGGTCCTTTGTGACCTGCGCTGCGTGACCTAAGTGCCTGGCCCTCTGTGACTTCACTACTGTGTCCTGTCTCAGTGAGCTGCATTAGTGACCTTCCCTCAGTCCTGCCATCGGTGAGCAGCTCTGTGTGACCTGCCTCAGTCCCCTGCGTTCCGTGTCCTGCCGTCTCTTACCTGCCCCCTGGGACATGCCCAGTGAGACGTGCCCTCCGTGACCTGGCTCCAGTGACCTTCCCTAGTGACCTGCTGTCTGTGACCTGCCCTCTGAAAGCTTCATTCTGTGACTAGCCTCCCGTGACCTGCCCTCCTTGACCTGCATTCTATGACCTCCCTCAGTAACAGGCTACGACCGCTGTCTGTGACCTGCTCTCTGTGAACTGCCCTCTGGGACCATCCGTCTGTGCCCTGTACTCAGTGACTGTCCACTGTGACCAGGCATCTGTGACCTGCTCTAAGTTCTGGCTTCCTTCATGTGGTATTTGTGATCTGCTCCCCATTACCTCCCTCAGTGACATGACTTGTGTGACTGGCCCTGGTGACCTACCCTCCGTGACTTGGCCCTATGTCCTCACTCACTGCCCTGCCCTCTTTGTCCTCCCCCATCACCTCCCTCAGTGACCTACCCTAGTGACCTTCCCTCAGTCCCGCCATCAGTGACCAGCCCTCTGTGACAAGCCATCAGTAACCAGCCCTCAATCATCACCTGCCTTCAGTGACCTGCCCTGTGATGCCGGCCCTCTGTGACTGCCTCAGTCACATGCTCTCGTTGACCTCCCTCAGTGTCTTGCCCTGTATGCTCCCCCTCACATCTGTGACCTCCTTCACGACCTGCCCTCTGTCCTCTGTCTTTTGTGACCTGCCGTCTGTGACTTGCCCTCTGTGACCTCGCTCAGTGACTTGCTCTAGTGACCTTCACTCAGTACTTCCACCAGGACCAGCCCTCTGTGACCTACCCTCAGTGATGTGATCTGTGTGTCCTGTCCTCAGTTCTGCCATCTGTGACCCGACCTCTGTGATCTGCCCTAAGGCCTTGCTTCCTTCGCCTGGGATTTGTGATCTGCCCCATATTACCTCCTTCGGTGACATGCCTTGTATGACCTGCCTGTGTGGCCGGCCTTCAGTGACCTGCCTTCTGTGATCCACCCTATGGGACCTCACTTAGTGCCTGACCCTCTGTGACTTCTGGAACCTCCTTCAGAGACCGGCGCTAGTGAACTTCCCTCATCCTGCCATCAGTGCCGGCCCATGGGACCGGGCCTTGGCGACATGTGCCCTGCGACCACCCCTCAGGGACTTGTACTCTGCGACTGCCCTCTGTGAGCTGCTTCTGTGACGTAGCAACTGTGACCACCGCTCTGTGACTGCCACTGACCTTGCCCTCTGAGACCTGCTTCAGTGGACCCGCCCCGTGTCACTTCCCCTCAGGTAACCTGGCCTCGGACTTGTCCTCTGGGACCTACCTCCAGTCCTGCCCTCTGTGACTTGTCCCCCTGTGTCTTCCCTAGGTGACCTGGCTTCAGTGACCTACCTTCTCTGACCTGCTGTCTGAGACCAGCCCTCATTTCTGCCCTCTGCCACGTGCCCTCTGTGACCAGCGGACGCTAAGCTGCCCCATGACCCCTGCTCTCAGTGACATACCCATGTGACCTGCCCTCGGAGACCTTCTTTCTGCAAGCTTTCCTCAGGGACTACCCACGGTGAGCCACCCTGTGTGATCTGCCTCAGTGACATGCCCTCTGATAACTTCCCTCTATGACTATGCTTAGGAACATGCTGTCTGAGTCCTCCCTCAGAGACTTGCCCCTGTGACTTGCCCTCGGTGACGTCACTCAGTGACTGGCCCTAGTGACCTTCCCTCAGTCCTGCCCACTGTTATAGGTCCTTTGTGACCTGCGCTGTGTGACCTAAGTGCCTGGCCCTCTGTGACTTCACTACTGTGTCCTGTCTCAGTGAGCTGCATTAGTGACCTTCCCTCAGTCCTGCCATCGGTGAGCAGCTCTGTGTGACCTGCCTCAGTCCCCTGCGTTCCGTGTCCTGCCGTCTCTTACCTGCCCCCTGGGACATGCCCAGTGAGACGTGCCCTCCGTGACCTGGCTCCAGTGACCTTCCCTAGTGACCTGCTGTCTGTGACCTGCCCTCTGAAAGCTTCATTCTGTGACTAGCCTCCCGTGACCTGCCCTCCTTGACCTGCATTTTATGACCTCCCTCAGTAACAGGCTACGACCGCTGTCTGTGACCTGCTCTCTGTGAACTGCCCTCTGGGACCATCCGTCTGTGCCCTGTACGCAGTGACTGTCCACTGTGACCAGGCATCTGTGACCTGCTCTAAGTTCTGGCTTCCTTCATGTGGTATTTGTGATCTGCTCCCCATTACCTCCCTCAGTGACATGACTTGTGTGACTGGCCCTGGTGACCTACCCTCCGTGACTTGGCCCTATGTCCTCACTCACTGCCCTGCCCTCTTTGTCCTCCCCCATCACCTCCCTCAGTGACCTACCCTAGTGACCTTCCCTCAGTCCCGCCATCAGTGACCAGCCCTCTGTGACCAGCCATCAGTAACCAGCCCTCAATCATCACCTGCCTTCAGTGACCTGCCCTGTGATGCCGGCCCTCTGTGACTGCCTCAGTCACATGCTCTCGTTGACCTCCCTCAGTGTCTTGCCCTGTATGCTCCCCCTCACATCTGTGACCTCCTTCACGACCTGCCCTCTGTCCTCTGTCTTTTGTGACCTGCCGTCTGTGACTTGCCCTCTGTGACCTCGCTCAGTGACTTGCTCTAGTGACCTTCACTCAGTACTTCCACCAGGACCAGCCCTCTGTGACCTACCCTCAGTGATGTGATCTGTGTGTCCTGTCCTCAGTTCTGCCATCTGTGACCCGACCTCTGTGATCTGCCCTAAGGCCTTGCTTCCTTCGCCTGGGATTTGTGATCTGCCCCATATTACCTCCTTCGGTGACATGCCTTGTATGACCTGCCTGTGTGGCCGGCCTTCAGTGACCTGCCTTCTGTGATCCACCCTATGGGACCTCACTTAGTGCCTGACCCTCTGTGACTTCTGGAACCTCCTTCAGAGACCGGCGCTAGTGAACTTCCCTCATCCTGCCATCAGTGCCGGCCCTCTGGGACCGGGCCTTGGCGACATGTGCCCTGCGACCACCCCTCAGGGACTTGTACTCTGCGACTGCCCTCTGTGAGCTGCTTCTGTGACGTAGCAACTGTGACCACCGCTCTGTGACTGCCACTGACCTTGCCCTCTGAGACCTGCTTCAGTGGACCCGCCCCGTGTCACTTCCCCTCAGGTAACCTGGCCTCGGACTTGTCCTCTGGGACCTACCTCCAGTCCTGCCCTCTGTGACTTGTCCCCCTGTGTCTTCCCTAGGTGACCTGGCTTCAGTGACCTACCTTCTCTGACCTGCTGTCTGAGACCAGCCCTCATTTCTGCCCTCTGCCACGTGCCCTCTGTGACCAGCGGACGCTAAGCTGCCCCATGACCCCTGCTCTCAGTGACATACCCATGTGACCTGCCCTCGGAGACCTTCTTTCTGCAAGCTTTCCTCAGGGCCTACCCACAGTGAGCCACCCTGTGTGATCTGCCTCAGTGACATGCCCTCTGATAACTTCCCTCTGTGACTATCCTTAGGAACATGCTGTCCGAGTCCTCCCTCAGAGACTTGCCCCTGTGACTTGCCCTCGGTGACGTCACTCAGTGACTGGCCCTAGTGACCTTCCCTCAGTCCTGCCCACTGTTATAGGTCCTTTGTGACCTGCGCTGTGTGACCTAAGTGCCTGGCCCTCTGTGACTTCACTACTGTGTCCTGTCTCAGTGAGCTGCATTAGTGACCTTCCCTCAGTCCTGCCATCGGTGAGCAGCTCTGTGTGACCTGCCTCAGTCCCCTGCGTTCCGTGTCCTGCCGTCTCTTACCTGCCCCCTGGGACATGCCCAGTGAGACGTGCCCTCCGTGACCTGGCTCCAGTGACCTTCCCTAGTGACCTGCTGTCTGTGACCTGCCCTCTGAAAGCTTCATTCTGTGACTAGCCTCCCGTGACCTGCCCTCCTTGACCTGCATTCTATGACCTCCCTCAGTAACAGGCTACGACCGCTGTCTGTGACCTGCTCTCTGTGAACTGCCCTCTGGGACCATCCGTCTGTGCCCTGTACTCAGTGACTGTCCACTGTGACCAGGCATCTGTGACCTGCTCTAAGTTCTGGCTTCCTTCATGTGGTATTTGTGATCTGCTCCCCATTACCTCCCTCAGTGACATGACTTGTGTGACTGGCCCTGGTGACCTACCCTCCGTGACTTGGCCCTATGTCCTCACTCACTGCCCTGCCCTCTTTGTCCTCCCCCATCACCTCCCTCAGTGACCTACCCTAGTGACCTTCCCTCAGTCCCGCCATCAGTGACCAGCCCTCTGTGACCAGCCATCAGTAACCAGCCCTCAATCATCACCTGCCTTCAGTGACCTGCCCTGTGATGCCGGCCCTCTGTGACTGCCTCAGTCACATGCTCTCGTTGACCTCCCTCAGTGTCTTGCCCTGTATGCTCCCCCTCACATCTGTGACCTCCTTCACGACCTGCCCTCTGTCCTCTGTCTTTTGTGACCTGCCGTCTGTGACTTGCCCTCTGTGACCTCGCTCAGTGACTTGCTCTAGTGACCTTCACTCAGTACTTCCACCAGGACCAGCCCTCTGTGACCTACCCTCAGTGATGTGATCTGTGTGTCCTGTCCTCAGTTCTGCCATCTGTGACCCGACCTCTGTGATCTGCCCTAAGGCCTTGCTTCCTTCGCCTGGGATTTGTGATCTGCCCCATATTACCTCCTTCGGTGACATGCCTTGTATGACCTGCCTGTGTGGCCGGCCTTCAGTGACCTGCCTTCTGTGATCCACCCTATGGGACCTCACTTAGTGCCTGACCCTCTGTGACTTCTGGAACCTCCTTCAGAGACCGGCGCTAGTGAACTTCCCTCATCCTGCCATCAGTGCCGGCCCATGGGACCGGGCCTTGGCGACATGTGCCCTGCGACCACCCCTCAGGGACTTGTACTCTGCGACTGCCCTCTGTGAGCTGCTTCTGTGACGTAGCAACTGTGACCACCGCTCTGTGACTGCCACTGACCTTGCCCTCTGAGACCTGCTTCAGTGGACCCGCCCCGTGTCACTTCCCCTCAGGTAACCTGGCCTCGGACTTGTCCTCTGGGACCTACCTCCAGTCCTGCCCTCTGTGACTTGTCCCCCTGTGTCTTCCCTAGGTGACCTGGCTTCAGTGACCTACCTTCTCTGACCTGCTGTCTGAGACCAGCCCTCATTTCTGCCCTCTGCCACGTGCCCTCTGTGACCAGCGGACGCTAAGCTGCCCCATGACCCCTGCTCTCAGTGACATACCCATGTGACCTGCCCTCGGAGACCTTCTTTCTGCAAGCTTTCCTCAGGGACTACCCACGGTGAGCCACCCTGTGTGATCTGCCTCAGTGACATGCCCTCTGATAACTTCCCTCTGTGACTATCCTTAGGAACATGCTGTCTGAGTCCTCCCTCAGAGACTTGCCCCTGTGACTTGCCCTCGGTGACGTCACTCAGTGACTGGCCCTAGTGACCTTCCCTCAGTCCTGCCCACTGTTATAGGTCCTTTGTGACCTGCGCTGTGTGACCTAAGTGCCTGGCCCTCTGTGACTTCACTACTGTGTCCTGTCTCAGTGAGCTGCATTAGTGACCTTCCCTCAGTCCTGCCATCGGTGAGCAGCTCTGTGTGACCTGCCTCAGTCCCCTGCGTTCCGTGTCCTGCCGTCTCTTACCTGCCCCCTGGGACATGCCCAGTGAGACGTGCCCTCCGTGACCTGGCTCCAGTGACCTTCCCTAGTGACCTGCTGTCTGTGACCTGCCCTCTGAAAGCTTCATTCTGTGACTAGCCTCCCGTGACCTGCCCTCCTTGACCTGCATTTTATGACCTCCCTCAGTAACAGGCTACGACCGCTGTCTGTGACCTGCTCTCTGTGAACTGCCCTCTGGGACCATCCGTCTGTGCCCTGTACTCAGTGACTGTCCACTGTGACCAGGCATCTGTGACCTGCTCTAAGTTCTGGCTTCCTTCATGTGGTATTTGTGATCTGCTCCCCATTACCTCGCTCAGTGACATGACTTGTGTGACTGGCCCTGGTGACCTACCCTCCGTGACTTGGCCCTATGTCCTCACTCACTGCCCTGCCCTCTTTGTCCTCCCCCATCACCTCCCTCAGTGACCTACCCTAGTGACCTTCCCTCAGTCCCGCCATCACTGACCAGCCCTCTGTGACCAGCCATCAGTAACCAGCCCTCAATCATCACCTGCCTTCAGTGACCTGCCCTGTGATGCCGGCCCTCTGTGACTGCCTCAGTCACATGCTCTCGTTGACCTCCCTCAGTGTCTTGCCCTGTATGCTCCCCCTCACATCTGTGACCTCCTTCACGACCTGCCCTCTGTCCTCTGTCTTTTGTGACCTGCCGTCTGTGACTTGCCCTCTGTGACCTCGCTCAGTGACTTGCTCTAGTGACCTTCACTCAGTACTTCCACCAGGACCAGCCCTCTGTGACCTACCCTCAGTGATGTGATCTGTGTGTCCTGTCCTCAGTTCTGCCATCTGTGACCCGACCTCTGTGATCTGCCCTAAGGCCTTGCTTCCTTCGCCTGGGATTTGTGATCTGCCCCATATTACCTCCTTCGGTGACATGCCTTGTATGACCTGCCTGTGTGGCCGGCCTTCAGTGACCTGCCTTCTGTGATCCACCCTATGGGACCTCACTTAGTGCCTGACCCTCTGTGACTTCTGGAACCTCCTTCAGAGACCGGCGCTAGTGAACTTCCCTCATCCTGCCATCAGTGCCGGCCCTCTGGGACCGGGCCTTGGCGACATGTGCCCTGCGACCACCCCTCAGGGACTTGTACTCTGCGACTGCCCTCTGTGAGCTGCTTCTGTGACGTAGCAACTGTGACCACCGCTCTGTGACTGCCACTGACCTTGCCCTCTGAGACCTGCTTCAGTGGACCCGCCCCGTGTCACTTCCCCTCAGGTAACCTGGCCTCGGACTTGTCCTCTGGGACCTACCTCCAGTCCTGCCCTCTGTGACTTGTCCCCCTGTGTCTTCCCTAGGTGACCTGGCTTCAGTGACCTACCTTCTCTGACCTGCTGTCTGAGACCAGCCCTCATTTCTGCCCTCTGCCACGTGCCCTCTGTGACCAGCGGACGCTAAGCTGCCCCATGACCCCTGCTCTCAGTGACATACCCATGTGACCTGCCCTCGGAGACCTTCTTTCTGCAAGCTTTCCTCAGGGCCTACCCACGGTGAGCCACCCTGTGTGATCTGCCTCAGTGACATGCCCTCTGATAACTTCCCTCTGTGACTATCCTTAGGAACATGCTGTCCGAGTCCTCCCTCAGAGACTTGCCCCTGTGACTTGCCCTCGGTGACGTCACTCAGTGACTGGCCCTAGTGACCTTCCCTCAGTCCTGCCCACTGTTATAGGTCCTTTGTGACCTGCGCTGTGTGACCTAAGTGCCTGGCCCTCTGTGACTTCACTACTGTGTCCTGTCTCAGTGAGCTGCATTAGTGACCTTCCCTCAGTCCTGCCATCGGTGAGCAGCTCTGTGTGACCTGCCTCAGTCCCCTGCGTTCCGTGTCCTGCCGTCTCTTACCTGCCCCCTGGGACATGCCCAGTGAGACGTGCCCTCCGTGACCTGGCTCCAGTGACCTTCCCTAGTGACCTGCTGTCTGTGACCTGCCCTCTGAAAGCTTCATTCTGTGACTAGCCTCCCGTGACCTGCCCTCCTTGACCTGCATTCTATGACCTCCCTCAGTAACAGGCTACGACCGCTGTCTGTGACCTGCTCTCTGTGAACTGCCCTCTGGGACCATCCGTCTGTGCCCTGTACTCAGTGACTGTCCACTGTGACCAGGCATCTGTGACCTGCTCTAAGTTCTGGCTTCCTTCATGTGGTATTTGTGATCTGCTCCCCATTACCTCCCTCAGTGACATGACTTGTGTGACTGGCCCTGGTGACCTACCCTCCGTGACTTGGCCCTATGTCCTCACTCACTGCCCTGCCCTCTTTGTCCTCCCCCATCACCTCCCTCAGTGACCTACCCTAGTGACCTTCCCTCAGTCCCGCCATCACTGACCAGCCCTCTGTGACCAGCCATCAGTAACCAGCCCTCAATCATCACCTGCCTTCAGTGACCTGCCCTGTGATGCCGGCCCTCTGTGACTGCCTCAGTCACATGCTCTCGTTGACCTCCCTCAGTGTCTTGCCCTGTATGCTCCCCCTCACATCTGTGACCTCCTTCACGACCTGCCCTCTGTCCTCTGTCTTTTGTGACCTGCCGTCTGTGACTTGCCCTCTGTGACCTCGCTCAGTGACTTGCTCTAGTGACCTTCACTCAGTACTTCCACCAGGACCAGCCCTCTGTGACCTACCCTCAGTGATGTGATCTGTGTGTCCTGTCCTCAGTTCTGCCATCTGTGACCCGACCTCTGTGATCTGCCCTAAGGCCTTGCTTCCTTCGCCTGGGATTTGTGATCTGCCCCATATTACCTCCTTCGGTGACATGCCTTGTATGACCTGCCTGTGTGGCCGGCCTTCAGTGACCTGCCTTCTGTGATCCACCCTATGGGACCTCACTTAGTGCCTGACCCTCTGTGACTTCTGGAACCTCCTTCAGAGACCGGCGCTAGTGAACTTCCCTCATCCTGCCATCAGTGCCGGCCCATGGGACCGGGCCTTGGCGACATGTGCCCTGCGACCACCCCTCAGGGACTTGTACTCTGCGACTGCCCTCTGTGAGCTGCTTCTGTGACGTAGCAACTGTGACCACCGCTCTGTGACTGCCACTGACCTTGCCCTCTGAGACCTGCTTCAGTGGACCCGCCCCGTGTCACTTCCCCTCAGGTAACCTGGCCTCGGACTTGTCCTCTGGGACCTACCTCCAGTCCTGCCCTCTGTGACTTGTCCCCCTGTGTCTTCCCTAGGTGACCTGGCTTCAGTGACCTACCTTCTCTGACCTGCTGTCTGAGACCAGCCCTCATTTCTGCCCTCTGCCACGTGCCCTCTGTGACCAGCGGACGCTAAGCTGCCCCATGACCCCTGCTCTCAGTGACATACCCATGTGACCTGCCCTCGGAGACCTTCTTTCTGCAAGCTTTCCTCAGGGACTACCCACGGTGAGCCACCCTGTGTGATCTGCCTCAGTGACATGCCCTCTGATAACTTCCCTCTGTGACTATCCTTAGGAACATGCTGTCTGAGTCCTCCCTCAGAGACTTGCCCCTGTGACTTGCCCTCGGTGACGTCACTCAGTGACTGGCCCTAGTGACCTTCCCTCAGTCCTGCCCACTGTTATAGGTCCTTTGTGACCTGCGCTGTGTGACCTAAGTGCCTGGCCCTCTGTGACTTCACTACTGTGTCCTGTCTCAGTGAGCTGCATTAGTGACCTTCCCTCAGTCCTGCCATCGGTGAGCAGCTCTGTGTGACCTGCCTCAGTCCCCTGCGTTCCGTGTCCTGCCGTCTCTTACCTGCCCCCTGGGACATGCCCAGTGAGACGTGCCCTCCGTGACCTGGCTCCAGTGACCTTCCCTAGTGACCTGCTGTCTGTGACCTGCCCTCTGAAAGCTTCATTCTGTGACTAGCCTCCCGTGACCTGCCCTCCTTGACCTGCATTTTATGACCTCCCTCAGTAACAGGCTACGACCGCTGTCTGTGACCTGCTCTCTGTGAACTGCCCTCTGGGACCATCCGTCTGTGCCCTGTACTCAGTGACTGTCCACTGTGACCAGGCATCTGTGACCTGCTCTAAGTTCTGGCTTCCTTCATGTGGTATTTGTGATCTGCTCCCCATTACCTCCCTCAGTGACATGACTTGTGTGACTGGCCCTGGTGACCTACCCTCCGTGACTTGGCCCTATGTCCTCACTCACTGCCCTGCCCTCTTTGTCCTCCCCCATCACCTCCCTCAGTGACCTACCCTAGTGACCTTCCCTCAGTCCCGCCATCAGTGACCAGCCCTCTGTGACCAGCCATCAGTAACCAGCCCTCAATCATCACCTGCCTTCAGTGACCTGCCCTGTGATGCCGGCCCTCTGTGACTGCCTCAGTCACATGCTCTCGTTGACCTCCCTCAGTGTCTTGCCCTGTATGCTCCCCCTCACATCTGTGACCTCCTTCACGACCTGCCCTCTGTCCTCTGTCTTTTGTGACCTGCCGTCTGTGACTTGCCCTCTGTGACCTCGCTCAGTGACTTGCTCTAGTGACCTTCACTCAGTACTTCCACCAGGACCAGCCCTCTGTGACCTACCCTCAGTGATGTGATCTGTGTGTCCTGTCCTCAGTTCTGCCATCTGTGACCCGACCTCTGTGATCTGCCCTAAGGCCTTGCTTCCTTCGCCTGGGATTTGTGATCTGCCCCATATTACCTCCTTCGGTGACATGCCTTGTATGACCTGCCTGTGTGGCCGGCCTTCAGTGACCTGCCTTCTGTGATCCACCCTATGGGACCTCACTTAGTGCCTGACCCTCTGTGACTTCTGGAACCTCCTTCAGAGACCGGCGCTAGTGAACTTCCCTCATCCTGCCATCAGTGCCGGCCCTCTGGGACCGGGCCTTGGCGACATGTGCCCTGCGACCACCCCTCAGGGACTTGTACTCTGCGACTGCCCTCTGTGAGCTGCTTCTGTGACGTAGCAACTGTGACCACCGCTCTGTGACTGCCACTGACCTTGCCCTCTGAGACCTGCTTCAGTGGACCCGCCCCGTTTCACTTCCCCTCAAGTAACCTGGCCTCGGACTTGTCCTCTGGGACCTACCTCCAGTCCTGCCCTCTGTGACTTGTCCCCCTGTGTCTTCCCTAGGTGACCTGGCTTCAGTGACCTACCTTCTCTGACCTGCTGTCTGAGACCAGCCCTCATTTCTGCCCTCTGCCACGTGCCCTCTGTGACCAGCGGACGCTAAGCTGCCCCATGACCCCTGCTCTCAGTGACATACCCATGTGACCTGCCCTCGGAGACCTTCTTTCTGCAAGCTTTCCTCAGGGACTACCCACGGTGAGCCACCCTGTGTGATCTGCCTCAGTGACATGCCCTCTGATAACTTCCCTCTGTGACTATCCTTAGGAACATGCTGTCTGAGTCCTCCCTCAGAGACTTGCCCCTGTGACTTGCCCTCGGTGACGTCACTCAGTGACTGGCCCTAGTGACCTTCCCTCAGTCCTGCCCACTGTTATAGGTCCTTTGTGACCTGCGCTGTGTGACCTAAGTGCCTGGCCCTCTGTGACTTCACTACTGTGTCCTGTCTCAGTGAGCTGCATTAGTGACCTTCCCTCAGTCCTGCCATCGGTGAGCAGCTCTGTGTGACCTGCCTCAGTCCCCTGCGTTCCGTGTCCTGCCGTCTCTTACCTGCCCCCTGGGACATGCCCAGTGAGACGTGCCCTCCGTGACCTGGCTCCAGTGACCTTCCCTAGTGACCTGCTGTCTGTGACCTGCCCTCTGAAAGCTTCATTCTGTGACTAGCCTCCCGTGACCTGCCCTCCTTGACCTGCATTTTATGACCTCCCTCAGTAACAGGCTACGACCGCTGTCTGTGACCTGCTCTCTGTGAACTGCCCTCTGGGACCATCCGTCTGTGCCCTGTACTCAGTGACTGTCCACTGTGACCAGGCATCTGTGACCTGCTCTAAGTTCTGGCTTCCTTCATGTGGTATTTGTGATCTGCTCCCCATTACCTCCCTCAGTGACATGACTTGTGTGACTGGCCCTGGTGACCTACCCTCCGTGACTTGGCCCTATGTCCTCACTCACTGCCCTGCCCTCTTTGTCCTCCCCCATCACCTCCCTCAGTGACCTACCCTAGTGACCTTCCCTCAGTCCCGCCATCAGTGACCAGCCCTCTGTGACCAGCCATCAGTAACCAGCCCTCAATCATCACCTGCCTTCAGTGACCTGCCCTGTGATGCCGGCCCTCTGTGACTGCCTCAGTCACATGCTCTCGTTGACCTCCCTCAGTGTCTTGCCCTGTATGCTCCCCCTCACATCTGTGACCTCCTTCACGACCTGCCCTCTGTCCTCTGTCTTTTGTGACCTGCCGTCTGTGACTTGCCCTCTGTGACCTCGCTCAGTGACTTGCTCTAGTGACCTTCACTCAGTACTTCCACCAGGACCAGCCCTCTGTGACCTACCCTCAGTGATGTGATCTGTGTGTCCTGTCCTCAGTTCTGCCATCTGTGACCCGACCTCTGTGATCTGCCCTAAGGCCTTGCTTCCTTCGCCTGGGATTTGTGATCTGCCCCATATTACCTCCTTCGGTGACATGCCTTGTATGACCTGCCTGTGTGGCCGGCCTTCAGTGACCTGCCTTCTGTGATCCACCCTATGGGACCTCACTTAGTGCCTGACCCTCTGTGACTTCTGGAACCTCCTTCAGAGACCGGCGCTAGTGAACTTCCCTCATCCTGCCATCAGTGCCGGCCCTCTGGGACCGGGCCTTGGCGACATGTGCCCTGCGACCACCCCTCAGGGACTTGTACTCTGCGACTGCCCTCTGTGAGCTGCTTCTGTGACGTAGCAACTGTGACCACCGCTCTGTGACTGCCACTGACCTTGCCCTCTGAGACCTGCTTCAGTGGACCCGCCCCCTGTCACTTCCCATCAGGTAACCTGGCCTCGGACTTGTCCTCTGGGACCTACCTCCAGTCCTGCTCTCTGTGACTTGTCCCCCTGTGTCTTCCCTAGGTGACCTGGCTTCAGTGACCTACCTTCTCTGACCTGCTGTCTGAGACCAGCCCTCATTTCTGCCCTCTGCCACGTGCCCTCTGTGACCAGCGGACGCTAAGCTGCCCCATGACCCCTGCTCTCAGTGACATACCCATGTGACCTGCCCTCGGAGACCTTCTTTCTGCAAGCTGTCCTCAGGGACTACCCACGGTGAGCCACCCTGTGTGATCTGCCTCAGTGACTTGCCCTCTGATAACTTCCCTCTGTGACTATCCTTAGGAACATGCTGTCTGAGTCCTCCCTCAGAGACTTGCCCCTGTGACTTGCCCTCTGTGACGTCACTCAGTGACTGGCCCTAGTGACCTTCCCTCAGTCCTGCCCACTGTTATAGGTCCTTTGTGACCTGCGCTGCGTGACCTAAGTGCCTGGCCCTCTGTGACTTCACTACTGTGTCCTGTCTCAGTGAGCTGCATTAGTGACCTTCCCTCAGTCCTGCCATCGGTGAGCAGCTCTGTGTGACCTGCCTCAGTCCCCTGCGTTCCGTGTCCTGCCGTCTCTTACCTGCCCCCTGGGACATGCCCAGTGAGACGTGCCCTCCGTGACCTGGCTCCAGTGACCTTCCCTAGTGACCTGCTGTCTGTGACCTGCCCTCTGAAAGCTTCATTCTGTGACTAGCCTCCCGTGACCTGCCCTCCTTGACCTGCATTCTATGACCTCCCTCAGTAACAGGCTACGACCGCTGTCTGTGACCTGCTCTCTGTGAACTGCCCTCTGGGACCATCCGTCTGTGCCCTGTACTCAGTGACTGTCCACTGTGACCAGGCATCTGTGACCTGCTCTAAGTTCTGGCTTCCTTCATGTGGTATTTGTGATCTGCTCCCCATTACCTCCCTCAGTGACATGACTTGTGTGACTGGCCCTGGTGACCTACCCTCCGTGACTTGGCCCTATGTCCTCACTCACTGCCCTGCCCTCTTTGTCCTCCCCCATCACCTCCCTCAGTGACCTACCCTAGTGACCTTCCCTCAGTCCCGCCATCACTGACCAGCCCTCTGTGACCAGCCATCAGTAACCAGCCCTCAATCATCACCTGCCTTCAGTGACCTGCCCTGTGATGCCGGCCCTCTGTGACTGCCTCAGTCACATGCTCTCGTTGACCTCCCTCAGTGTCTTGCCCTGTATGCTCCCCCTCACATCTGTGACCTCCTTCACGACCTGCCCTCTGTCCTCTGTCTTTTGTGACCTGCCGTCTGTGACTTGCCCTCTGTGACCTCGCTCAGTGACTTGCTCTAGTGACCTTCACTCAGTACTTCCACCAGGACCAGCCCTCTGTGACCTACCCTCAGTGATGTGATCTGTGTGTCCTGTCCTCAGTTCTGCCATCTGTGACCCGACCTCTGTGATCTGCCCTAAGGCCTTGCTTCCTTCGCCTGGGATTTGTGATCTGCCCCATATTACCTCCTTCGGTGACATGCCTTGTATGACCTGCCTGTGTGGCCGGCCTTCAGTGACCTGCCTTCTGTGATCCACCCTATGGGACCTCACTTAGTGCCTGACCCTCTGTGACTTCTGGAACCTCCTTCAGAGACCGGCGCTAGTGAACTTCCCTCATCCTGCCATCAGTGCCGGCCCATGGGACCGGGCCTTGGCGACATGTGCCCTGCGACCACCCCTCAGGGACTTGTACTCTGCGACTGCCCTCTGTGAGCTGCTTCTGTGACGTAGCAACTGTGACCACCGCTCTGTGACTGCCACTGACCTTGCCCTCTGAGACCTGCTTCAGTGGACCCGCCCCGTGTCACTTCCCCTCAGGTAACCTGGCCTCGGACTTGTCCTCTGGGACCTACCTCCAGTCCTGCCCTCTGTGACTTGTCCCCCTGTGTCTTCCCTAGGTGACCTGGCTTCAGTGACCTACCTTCTCTGACCTGCTGTCTGAGACCAGCCCTCATTTCTGCCCTCTGCCACGTGCCCTCTGTGACCAGCGGACGCTAAGCTGCCCCATGACCCCTGCTCTCAGTGACATACCCATGTGACCTGCCCTCGGAGACCTTCTTTCTGCAAGCTTTCCTCAGGGACTACCCACGGTGAGCCACCCTGTGTGATCTGCCTCAGTGACATGCCCTCTGATAACTTCCCTCTGTGACTATCCTTAGGAACATGCTGTCTGAGTCCTCCCTCAGAGACTTGCCCCTGTGACTTGCCCTCGGTGACGTCACTCAGTGACTGGCCCTAGTGACCTTCCCTCAGTCCTGCCCACTGTTATAGGTCCTTTGTGACCTGCGCTGTGTGACCTAAGTGCCTGGCCCTCTGTGACTTCACTACTGTGTCCTGTCTCAGTGAGCTGCATTAGTGACCTTCCCTCAGTCCTGCCATCGGTGAGCAGCTCTGTGTGACCTGCCTCAGTCCCCTGCGTTCCGTGTCCTGCCGTCTCTTACCTGCCCCCTGGGACATGCCCAGTGAGACGTGCCCTCCGTGACCTGGCTCCAGTGACCTTCCCTAGTGACCTGCTGTCTGTGACCTGCCCTCTGAAAGCTTCATTCTGTGACTAGCCTCCCGTGACCTGCCCTCCTTGACCTGCATTTTATGACCTCCCTCAGTAACAGGCTACGACCGCTGTCTGTGACCTGCTCTCTGTGAACTGCCCTCTGGGACCATCCGTCTGTGCCCTGTACTCAGTGACTGTCCACTGTGACCAGGCATCTGTGACCTGCTCTAAGTTCCGGCTTCCTTCATGTGGTATTTGTGATCTGCTCCCCATTACCTCCCTCAGTGACATGACTTGTGTGACTGGCCCTGGTGACCTACCCTCCGTGACTTGGCCCTATGTCCTCACTCACTGCCCTGCCCTCTTTGTCCTCCCCCATCACCTCCCTCAGTGACCTACCCTAGTGACCTTCCCTCAGTCCCGCCATCAGTGACCAGCCCTCTGTGACCAGCCATCAGTAACCAGCCCTCAATCATCACCTGCCTTCAGTGACCTGCCCTGTGATGCCGGCCCTCTGTGACTGCCTCAGTCACATGCTCTCGTTGACCTCCCTCAGTGTCTTGCCCTGTATGCTCCCCCTCACATCTGTGACCTCCTTCACGACCTGCCCTCTGTCCTCTGTCTTTTGTGACCTGCCGTCTGTGACTTGCCCTCTGTGACCTCGCTCAGTGACTTGCTCTAGTGACCTTCACTCAGTACTTCCACCAGGACCAGCCCTCTGTGACCTACCCTCAGTGATGTGATCTGTGTGTCCTGTCCTCAGTTCTGCCATCTGTGACCCGACCTCTGTGATCTGCCCTAAGGCCTTGCTTCCTTCGCCTGGGATTTGTGATCTGCCCCATATTACCTCCTTCGGTGACATGCCTTGTATGACCTGCCTGTGTGGCCGGCCTTCAGTGACCTGCCTTCTGTGATCCACCCTATGGGACCTCACTTAGTGCCTGACCCTCTGTGACTTCTGGAACCTCCTTCAGAGACCGGCGCTAGTGAACTTCCCTCATCCTGCCATCAGTGCCGGCCCTCTGGGACCGGGCCTTGGCGACATGTGCCCTGCGACCACCCCTCAGGGACTTGTACTCTGCGACTGCCCTCTGTGAGCTGCTTCTGTGACGTAGCAACTGTGACCACCGCTCTGTGACTGCCACTGACCTTGCCCTCTGAGACCTGCTTCAGTGGACCCGCCCCGTTTCACTTCCCCTCAAGTAACCTGGCCTCGGACTTGTCCTCTGGGACCTACCTCCAGTCCTGCCCTCTGTGACTTGTCCCCCTGTGTCTTCCCGAGGTGACCTGGCTTCAGTGACCTACCTTCTCTGACCTGCTGTCTGAGACCAGCCCTCATTTCTGCCCTCTGCCACGTGCCCTCTGTGACCAGCGGACGCTAAGCTGCCCCATGACCCCTGCTCTCAGTGACATACCCATGTGACCTGCCCTCGGAGACCTTCTTTCTGCAAGCTTTCCTCAGGGACTACCCACGGTGAGCCACCCTGTGTGATCTGCCTCAGTGACATGCCCTCTGATAACTTCCCTCTGTGACTATCCTTAGGAACATGCTGTCTGAGTCCTCCCTCAGAGACTTGCCCCTGTGACTTGCCCTCGGTGACGTCACTCAGTGACTGGCCCTAGTGACCTTCCCTCAGTCCTGCCCACTGTTATAGGTCCTTTGTGACTTGCTCTGTGTGACCTAAGTGCCTGGCCCTCTGTGACTTCACTACTGTGTCCTGTCTCAGTGAGCTGCATTAGTGACCTTCCCTCAGTCCTGCCATCGGTGAGCAGCTCTGTGTGACCTGCCTCAGTCCCCTGCGTTCCGTGTCCTGCCGTCTCTTACCTGCCCCCTGGGACATGCCCAGTGAGACGTGCCCTCCGTGACCTGGCTCCAGTGACCTTCCCTAGTGACCTGCTGTCTGTGACCTGCCCTCTGAAAGCTTCATTCTGTGACTAGCCTCCCGTGACCTGCCCTCCTTGACCTGCATTCTATGACCTCCCTCAGTAACAGGCTACGACCGCTGTCTGTGACCTGCTCTCTGTGAACTGCCCTCTGGGACCATCCGTCTGTGCCCTGTACTCAGTGACTGTCCACTGTGACCAGGCATCTGTGACCTGCTCTAAGTTCTGGCTTCCTTCATGTGGTATTTGTGATCTGCTCCCCATTACCTCGCTCAGTGACATGACTTGTGTGACTGGCCCTGGTGACCTACCCTCCGTGACTTGGCCCTATGTCCTCACTCACTGCCCTGCCCTCTTTGTCCTCCCCCATCACCTCCCTCAGTGACCTACCCTAGTGACCTTCCCTCAGTCCCGCCATCAGTGACCAGCCCTCTGTGACCAGCCATCAGTAACCAGCCCTCAATCATCACCTGCCTTCAGTGACCTGCCCTGTGATGCCGGCCCTCTGTGACTGCCTCAGTCACATGCTCTCGTTGACCTCCCTCAGTGTCTTGCCCTGTATGCTCCCCCTCACATCTGTGACCTCCTTCACGACCTGCCCTCTGTCCTCTGTCTTTTGTGACCTGCCGTCTGTGACTTGCCCTCTGTGACCTCGCTCAGTGACTTGCTCTAGTGACCTTCACTCAGTACTTCCACCAGGACCAGCCCTCTGTGACCTACCCTCAGTGATGTGATCTGTGTGTCCTGTCCTCAGTTCTGCCATCTGTGACCCGACCTCTGTGATCTGCCCTAAGGCCTTGCTTCCTTCGCCTGGGATTTGTGATCTGCCCCATATTACCTCCTTCGGTGACATGCCTTGTATGACCTGCCTGTGTGGCCGGCCTTCAGTGACCTGCCTTCTGTGATCCACCCTATGGGACCTCACTTAGTGCCTGACCCTCTGTGACTTCTGGAACCTCCTTCAGAGACCGGCGCTAGTGAACTTCCCTCATCCTGCCATCAGTGCCGGCCCTCTGGGACCGGGCCTTGGCGACATGTGCCCTGCGACCACCCCTCAGGGACTTGTACTCTGCGACTGCCCTCTGTGAGCTGCTTCTGTGACGTAGCAACTGTGACCACCGCTCTGTGACTGCCACTGACCTTGCCCTCTGAGACCTGCTTCAGTGGACCCGCCCCGTGTCACTTCCCCTCAGGTAACCTGGCCTCGGACTTGTCCTCTGGGACCTACCTCCAGTCCTGCCCTCTGTGACTTGTCCCCCTGTGTCTTCCCTAGGTGACCTGGCTTCAGTGACCTACCTTCTCTGACCTGCTGTCTGAGACCAGCCCTCATTTCTGCCCTCTGCCACGTGCCCTCTGTGACCAGCGGACGCTAAGCTGCCCCATGACCCCTGCTCTCAGTGACATACCCATGTGACCTGCCCTCGGAGACCTTCTTTCTGCAAGCTTTCCTCAGGGCCTACCCTCGGTGAGCCACCCTCTGTGATCTGCCTCAGTGACATGCCCTCTGATAACTTCCCTCTGTGACTATCCTTAGGAACATGCTGTCCGAGTCCTCCCTCAGAGACTTGCCCCTGTGACTTGCCCTCGGTGACGTCACTCAGTGACTGGCCCTAGTGACCTTCCCTCAGTCCTGCCCACTGTTATAGGTCCTTTGTGACCTGCGCTGTGTGACCTAAGTGCCTGGCCCTCTGTGACTTCACTACTGTGTCCTGTCTCAGTGAGCTGCATTAGTGACCTTCCCTCAGTCCTGCCATCGGTGAGCAGCTCTGTGTGACCTGCCTCAGTCCCCTGCGTTCCGTGTCCTGCCGTCTCTTACCTGCCCCCTGGGACATGCCCAGTGAGACGTGCCCTCCGTGACCTGGCTCCAGTGACCTTCCCTAGTGACCTGCTGTCTGTGACCTGCCCTCTGAAAGCTTCATTCTGTGACTAGCCTCCCGTGACCTGCCCTCCTTGACCTGCATTCTATGACCTCCCTCAGTAACAGGCTACGACCGCTGTCTGTGACCTGCTCTCTGTGAACTGCCCTCTGGGACCATCCGTCTGTGCCCTGTACTCAGTGACTGTCCACTGTGACCAGGCATCTGTGACCTGCTCTAAGTTCTGGCTTCCTTCATGTGGTATTTGTGATCTGCTCCCCATTACCTCCCTCAGTGACATGACTTGTGTGACTGGCCCTGGTGACCTACCCTCCGTGACTTGGCCCTATGTCCTCACTCACTGCCCTGCCCTCTTTGTCCTCCCCCATCACCTCCCTCAGTGACCTACCCTAGTGACCTTCCCTCAGTCCCGCCATCAGTGACCAGCCCTCTGTGACCAGCCATCAGTAACCAGCCCTCAATCATCACCTGCCTTCAGTGACCTGCCCTGTGATGCCGGCCCTCTGTGACTGCCTCAGTCACATGCTCTCGTTGACCTCCCTCAGTGTCTTGCCCTGTATGCTCCCCCTCACATCTGTGACCTCCTTCACGACCTGCCCTCTGTCCTCTGTCTTTTGTGACCTGCCGTCTGTGACTTGCCCTCTGTGACCTCGCTCAGTGACTTGCTCTAGTGACCTTCACTCAGTACTTCCACCAGGACCAGCCCTCTGTGACCTACCCTCAGTGATGTGATCTGTGTGTCCTGTCCTCAGTTCTGCCATCTGTGACCCGACCTCTGTGATCTGCCCTAAGGCCTTGCTTCCTTCGCCTGGGATTTGTGATCTGCCCCATATTACCTCCTTCGGTGACATGCCTTGTATGACCTGCCTGTGTGGCCGGCCTTCAGTGACCTGCCTTCTGTGATCCACCCTATGGGACCTCACTTAGTGCCTGACCCTCTGTGACTTCTGGAACCTCCTTCAGAGACCGGCGCTAGTGAACTTCCCTCATCCTGCCATCAGTGCCGGCCCTCTGGGACCGGGCCTTGGCGACATGTGCCCTGCGACCACCCCTCAGGGACTTGTACTCTGCGACTGCCCTCTGTGAGCTGCTTCTGTGACGTAGCAACTGTGACCACCGCTCTGTGACTGCCACTGACCTTGCCCTCTGAGACCTGCTTCAGTGGACCCGCCCCCTGTCACTTCCCATCAGGTAACCTGGCCTCGGACTTGTCCTCTGGGACCTACCTCCAGTCCTGCTCTCTGTGACTTGTCCCCCTGTGTCTTCCCTAGGTGACCTGGCTTCAGTGACCTACCTTCTCTGACCTGCTGTCTGAGACCAGCCCTCATTTCTGCCCTCTGCCACGTGCCCTCTGTGACCAGCGGACGCTAAGCTGCCCCATGACCCCTGCTCTCAGTGACATACCCATGTGACCTGCCCTCGGAGACCTTCTTTCTGCAAGCTGTCCTCAGGGACTACCCACGGTGAGCCACCCTGTGTGATCTGCCTCAGTGACTTGCCCTCTGATAACTTCCCTCTGTGACTATCCTTAGGAACATGCTGTCTGAGTCCTCCCTCAGAGACTTGCCCCTGTGACTTGCCCTCTGTGACGTCACTCAGTGACTGGCCCTAGTGACCTTCCCTCAGTCCTGCCCACTGTTATAGGTCCTTTGTGACCTGCGCTGCGTGACCTAAGTGCCTGGCCCTCTGTGACTTCACTACTGTGTCCTGTCTCAGTGAGCTGCATTAGTGACCTTCCCTCAGTCCTGCCATCGGTGAGCAGCTCTGTGTGACCTGCCTCAGTCCCCTGCGTTCCGTGTCCTGCCGTCTCTTACCTGCCCCCTGGGACATGCCCAGTGAGACGTGCCCTCCGTGACCTGGCTCCAGTGACCTTCCCTAGTGACCTGCTGTCTGTGACCTGCCCTCTGAAAGCTTCATTCTGTGACTAGCCTCCCGTGACCTGCCCTCCTTGACCTGCATTCTATGACCTCCCTCAGTAACAGGCTACGACCGCTGTCTGTGACCTGCTCTCTGTGAACTGCCCTCTGGGACCATCCGTCTGTGCCCTGTACTCAGTGACTGTCCACTGTGACCAGGCATCTGTGACCTGCTCTAAGTTCTGGCTTCCTTCATGTGGTATTTGTGATCTGCTCCCCATTACCTCGCTCAGTGACATGACTTGTGTGACTGGCCCTGGTGACCTACCCTCCGTGACTTGGCCCTATGTCCTCACTCACTGCCCTGCCCTCTTTGTCCTCCCCCATCACCTCCCTCAGTGACCTACCCTAGTGACCTTCCCTCAGTCCCGCCATCAGTGACCAGCCCTCTGTGACCAGCCATCAGTAACCAGCCCTCAATCATCACCTGCCTTCAGTGACCTGCCCTGTGATGCCGGCCCTCTGTGACTGCCTCAGTCACATGCTCTCGTTGACCTCCCTCAGTGTCTTGCCCTGTATGCTCCCCCTCACATCTGTGACCTCCTTCACGACCTGCCCTCTGTCCTCTGTCTTTTGTGACCTGCCGTCTGTGACTTGCCCTCTGTGACCTCGCTCAGTGACTTGCTCTAGTGACCTTCACTCAGTACTTCCACCAGGACCAGCCCTCTGTGACCTACCCTCAGTGATGTGATCTGTGTGTCCTGTCCTCAGTTCTGCCATCTGTGACCCGACCTCTGTGATCTGCCCTAAGGCCTTGCTTCCTTCGCCTGGGATTTGTGATCTGCCCCATATTACCTCCTTCGGTGACATGCCTTGTATGACCTGCCTGTGTGGCCGGCCTTCAGTGACCTGCCTTCTGTGATCCACCCTATGGGACCTCACTTAGTGCCTGACCCTCTGTGACTTCTGGAACCTCCTTCAGAGACCGGCGCTAGTGAACTTCCCTCATCCTGCCATCAGTGCCGGCCCTCTGGGACCGGGCCTTGGCGACATGTGCCCTGCGACCACCCCTCAGGGACTTGTACTCTGCGACTGCCCTCTGTGAGCTGCTTCTGTGACGTAGCAACTGTGACCACCGCTCTGTGACTGCCACTGACCTTGCCCTCTGAGACCTGCTTCAGTGGACCCGCCCCGTTTCACTTCCCCTCAAGTAACCTGGCCTCGGACTTGTCCTCTGGGACCTACCTCCAGTCCTGCCCTCTGTGACTTGTCCCCCTGTGTCTTCCCGAGGTGACCTGGCTTCAGTGACCTACCTTCTCTGACCTGCTGTCTGAGACCAGCCCTCATTTCTGCCCTCTGCCACGTGCCCTCTGTGACCAGCGGACGCTAAGCTGCCCCATGACCCCTGCTCTCAGTGACATACCCATGTGACCTGCCCTCGGAGACCTTCTTTCTGCAAGCTTTCCTCAGGGACTACCCACGGTGAGCCACCCTGTGTGATCTGCCTCAGTGACATGCCCTCTGATAACTTCCCTCTGTGACTATCCTTAGGAACATGCTGTCTGAGTCCTCCCTCAGAGACTTGCCCCTGTGACTTGCCCTCGGTGACGTCACTCAGTGACTGGCACTAGTGACCTTCCCTCAGTCCTGCCCACTGTTATAGGTCCTTTGTGACTTGCTCTGTGTGACCTAAGTGCCTGGCCCTCTGTGACTTCACTACTGTGTCCTGTCTCAGTGAGCTGCATTAGTGACCTTCCCTCAGTCCTGCCATCGGTGAGCAGCTCTGTGTGACCTGCCTCAGTCCCCTGCGTTCCGTGTCCTGCCGTCTCTTACCTGCCCCCTGGGACATGCCCAGTGAGACGTGCCCTCCGTGACCTGGCTCCAGTGACCTTCCCTAGTGACCTGCTGTCTGTGACCTGCCCTCTGAAAGCTTCATTCTGTGACTAGCCTCCCGTGACCTGCCCTCCTTGACCTGCATTCTATGACCTCCCTCAGTAACAGGCTACGACCGCTGTCTGTGACCTGCTCTCTGTGAACTGCCCTCTGGGACCATCCGTCTGTGCCCTGTACTCAGTGACTGTCCACTGTGACCAGGCATCTGTGACCTGCTCTAAGTTCTGGCTTCCTTCATGTGGTATTTGTGATCTGCTCCCCATTACCTCGCTCAGTGACATGACTTGTGTGACTGGCCCTGGTGACCTACCCTCCGTGACTTGGCCCTATGTCCTCACTCACTGCCCTGCCCTCTTTGTCCTCCCCCATCACCTCCCTCAGTGACCTACCCTAGTGACCTTCCCTCAGTCCCGCCATCAGTGACCAGCCCTCTGTGACCAGCCATCAGTAACCAGCCCTCAATCATCACCTGCCTTCAGTGACCTGCCCTGTGATGCCGGCCCTCTGTGACTGCCTCAGTCACATGCTCTCGTTGACCTCCCTCAGTGTCTTGCCCTGTATGCTCCCCCTCACATCTGTGACCTCCTTCACGACCTGCCCTCTGTCCTCTGTCTTTTGTGACCTGCCGTCTGTGACTTGCCCTCTGTGACCTCGCTCAGTGACTTGCTCTAGTGACCTTCACTCAGTACTTCCACCAGGACCAGCCCTCTGTGACCTACCCTCAGTGATGTGATCTGTGTGTCCTGTCCTCAGTTCTGCCATCTGTGACCCGACCTCTGTGATCTGCCCTAAGGCCTTGCTTCCTTCGCCTGGGATTTGTGATCTGCCCCATATTACCTCCTTCGGTGACATGCCTTGTATGACCTGCCTGTGTGGCCGGCCTTCAGTGACCTGCCTTCTGTGATCCACCCTATGGGACCTCACTTAGTGCCTGACCCTCTGTGACTTCTGGAACCTCCTTCAGAGACCGGCGCTAGTGAACTTCCCTCATCCTGCCATCAGTGCCGGCCCTCTGGGACCGGGCCTTGGCGACATGTGCCCTGCGACCACCCCTCAGGGACTTGTACTCTGCGACTGCCCTCTGTGAGCTGCTTCTGTGACGTAGCAACTGTGACCACCGCTCTGTGACTGCCACTGACCTTGCCCTCTGAGACCTGCTTCAGTGGACCCGCCCCGTGTCACTTCCCCTCAGGTAACCTGGCCTCGGACTTGTCCTCTGGGACCTACCTCCAGTCCTGCCCTCTGTGACTTGTCCCCCTGTGTCTTCCCTAGGTGACCTGGCTTCAGTGACCTACCTTCTCTGACCTGCTGTCTGAGACCAGCCCTCATTTCTGCCCTCTGCCACGTGCCCTCTGTGACCAGCGGACGCTAAGCTGCCCCATGACCCCTGCTCTCAGTGACATACCCATGTGACCTGCCCTCGGAGACCTTCTTTCTGCAAGCTTTCCTCAGGGCCTACCCTCGGTGAGCCACCCTCTGTGATCTGCCTCAGTGACATGCCCTCTGATAACTTCCCTCTGTGACTATCCTTAGGAACATGCTGTCCGAGTCCTCCCTCAGAGACTTGCCCCTGTGACTTGCCCTCGGTGACGTCACTCAGTGACTGGCCCTAGTGACCTTCCCTCAGTCCTGCCCACTGTTATAGGTCCTTTGTGACCTGCGCTGTGTGACCTAAGTGCCTGGCCCTCTGTGACTTCACTACTGTGTCCTGTCTCAGTGAGCTGCATTAGTGACCTTCCCTCAGTCCTGCCATCGGTGAGCAGCTCTGTGTGACCTGCCTCAGTCCCCTGCGTTCCGTGTCCTGCCGTCTCTTACCTGCCCCCTGGGACATGCCCAGTGAGACGTGCCCTCCGTGACCTGGCTCCAGTGACCTTCCCTAGTGACCTGCTGTCTGTGACCTGCCCTCTGAAAGCTTCATTCTGTGACTAGCCTCCCGTGACCTGCCCTCCTTGACCTGCATTCTATGACCTCCCTCAGTAACAGGCTACGACCGCTGTCTGTGACCTGCTCTCTGTGAACTGCCCTCTGGGACCATCCGTCTGTGCCCTGTACTCAGTGACTGTCCACTGTGACCAGGCATCTGTGACCTGCTCTAAGTTCTGGCTTCCTTCATGTGGTATTTGTGATCTGCTCCCCATTACCTCCCTCAGTGACATGACTTGTGTGACTGGCCCTGGTGACCTACCCTCCGTGACTTGGCCCTATGTCCTCACTCACTGCCCTGCCCTCTTTGTCCTCCCCCATCACCTCCCTCAGTGACCTACCCTAGTGACCTTCCCTCAGTCCCGCCATCAGTGACCAGCCCTCTGTGACCAGCCATCAGTAACCAGCCCTCAATCATCACCTGCCTTCAGTGACCTGCCCTGTGATGCCGGCCCTCTGTGACTGCCTCAGTCACATGCTCTCGTTGACCTCCCTCAGTGTCTTGCCCTGTATGCTCCCCCTCACATCTGTGACCTCCTTCACGACCTGCCCTCTGTCCTCTGTCTTTTGTGACCTGCCGTCTGTGACTTGCCCTCTGTGACCTCGCTCAGTGACTTGCTCTAGTGACCTTCACTCAGTACTTCCACCAGGACCAGCCCTCTGTGACCTACCCTCAGTGATGTGATCTGTGTGTCCTGTCCTCAGTTCTGCCATCTGTGACCCGACCTCTGTGATCTGCCCTAAGGCCTTGCTTCCTTCGCCTGGGATTTGTGATCTGCCCCATATTACCTCCTTCGGTGACATGCCTTGTATGACCTGCCTGTGTGGCCGGCCTTCAGTGACCTGCCTTCTGTGATCCACCCTATGGGACCTCACTTAGTGCCTGACCCTCTGTGACTTCTGGAACCTCCTTCAGAGACCGGCGCTAGTGAACTTCCCTCATCCTGCCATCAGTGCCGGCCCTCTGGGACCGGGCCTTGGCGACATGTGCCCTGCGACCACCCCTCAGGGACTTGTACTCTGCGACTGCCCTCTGTGAGCTGCTTCTGTGACGTAGCAACTGTGACCACCGCTCTGTGACTGCCACTGACCTTGCCCTCTGAGACCTGCTTCAGTGGACCCGCCCCCTGTCACTTCCCATCAGGTAACCTGGCCTCGGACTTGTCCTCTGGGACCTACCTCCAGTCCTGCTCTCTGTGACTTGTCCCCCTGTGTCTTCCCTAGGTGACCTGGCTTCAGTGACCTACCTTCTCTGACCTGCTGTCTGAGACCAGCCCTCATTTCTGCCCTCTGCCACGTGCCCTCTGTGACCAGCGGACGCTAAGCTGCCCCATGACCCCTGCTCTCAGTGACATACCCATGTGACCTGCCCTCGGAGACCTTCTTTCTGCAAGCTGTCCTCAGGGACTACCCACGGTGAGCCACCCTGTGTGATCTGCCTCAGTGACTTGCCCTCTGATAACTTCCCTCTGTGACTATCCTTAGGAACATGCTGTCTGAGTCCTCCCTCAGAGACTTGCCCCTGTGACTTGCCCTCTGTGACGTCACTCAGTGACTGGCCCTAGTGACCTTCCCTCAGTCCTGCCCACTGTTATAGGTCCTTTGTGACCTGCGCTGCGTGACCTAAGTGCCTGGCCCTCTGTGACTTCACTACTGTGTCCTGTCTCAGTGAGCTGCATTAGTGACCTTCCCTCAGTCCTGCCATCGGTGAGCAGCTCTGTGTGACCTGCCTCAGTCCCCTGCGTTCCGTGTCCTGCCGTCTCTTACCTGCCCCCTGGGACATGCCCAGTGAGACGTGCCCTCCGTGACCTGGCTCCAGTGACCTTCCCTAGTGACCTGCTGTCTGTGACCTGCCCTCTGAAAGCTTCATTCTGTGACTAGCCTCCCGTGACCTGCCCTCCTTGACCTGCATTCTATGACCTCCCTCAGTAACAGGCTACGACCGCTGTCTGTGACCTGCTCTCTGTGAACTGCCCTCTGGGACCATCCGTCTGTGCCCTGTACTCAGTGACTGTCCACTGTGACCAGGCATCTGTGACCTGCTCTAAGTTCTGGCTTCCTTCATGTGGTATTTGTGATCTGCTCCCCATTACCTCCCTCAGTGACATGACTTGTGTGACTGGCCCTGGTGACCTACCCTCCGTGACTTGGCCCTATGTCCTCACTCACTGCCCTGCCCTCTTTGTCCTCCCCCATCACCTCCCTCAGTGACCTACCCTAGTGACCTTCCCTCAGTCCCGCCATCAGTGACCAGCCCTCTGTGACCAGCCATCAGTAACCAGCCCTCAATCATCACCTGCCTTCAGTGACCTGCCCTGTGATGCCGGCCCTCTGTGACTGCCTCAGTCACATGCTCTCGTTGACCTCCCTCAGTGTCTTGCCCTGTATGCTCCCCCTCACATCTGTGACCTCCTTCACGACCTGCCCTCTGTCCTCTGTCTTTTGTGACCTGCCGTCTGTGACTTGCCCTCTGTGACCTCGCTCAGTGACTTGCTCTAGTGACCTTCACTCAGTACTTCCACCAGGACCAGCCCTCTGTGACCTACCCTCAGTGATGTGATCTGTGTGTCCTGTCCTCAGTTCTGCCATCTGTGACCCGACCTCTGTGATCTGCCCTAAGGCCTTGCTTCCTTCGCCTGGGATTTGTGATCTGCCCCATATTACCTCCTTCGGTGACATGCCTTGTATGACCTGCCTGTGTGGCCGGCCTTCAGTGACCTGCCTTCTGTGATCCACCCTATGGGACCTCACTTAGTGCCTGACCCTCTGTGACTTCTGGAACCTCCTTCAGAGACCGGCGCTAGTGAACTTCCCTCATCCTGCCATCAGTGCCGGCCCTCTGGGACCGGGCCTTGGCGACATGTGCCCTGCGACCACCCCTCAGGGACTTGTACTCTGCGACTGCCCTCTGTGAGCTGCTTCTGTGACGTAGCAACTGTGACCACCGCTCTGTGACTGCCACTGACCTTGCCCTCTGAGACCTGCTTCAGTGGACCCGCCCCGTTTCACTTCCCCTCAAGTAACCTGGCCTCGGACTTGTCCTCTGGGACCTACCTCCAGTCCTGCCCTCTGTGACTTGTCCCCCTGTGTCTTCCCGAGGTGACCTGGCTTCAGTGACCTACCTTCTCTGACCTGCTGTCTGAGACCAGCCCTCATTTCTGCCCTCTGCCACGTGCCCTCTGTGACCAGCGGACGCTAAGCTGCCCCATGACCCCTGCTCTCAGTGACATACCCATGTGACCTGCCCTCGGAGACCTTCTTTCTGCAAGCTTTCCTCAGGGACTACCCACGGTGAGCCACCCTGTGTGATCTGCCTCAGTGACATGCCCTCTGATAACTTCCCTCTGTGACTATCCTTAGGAACATGCTGTCTGAGTCCTCCCTCAGAGACTTGCCCCTGTGACTTGCCCTCGGTGACGTCACTCAGTGACTGGCCCTAGTGACCTTCCCTCAGTCCTGCCCACTGTTATAGGTCCTTTGTGACCTGCGCTGTGTGACCTAAGTGCCTGGCCCTCTGTGACTTCACTACTGTGTCCTGTCTCAGTGAGCTGCATTAGTGACCTTCCCTCAGTCCTGCCATCGGTGAGCAGCTCTGTGTGACCTGCCTCAGTCCCCTGCGTTCCGTGTCCTGCCGTCTCTTACCTGCCCCCTGGGACATGCCCAGTGAGACGTGCCCTCCGTGACCTGGCTCCAGTGACCTTCCCTAGTGACCTGCTGTCTGTGACCTGCCCTCTGAAAGCTTCATTCTGTGACTAGCCTCCCGTGACCTGCCCTCCTTGACCTGCATTTTATGACCTCCCTCAGTAACAGGCTACGACCGCTGTCTGTGACCTGCTCTCTGTGAACTGCCCTCTGGGACCGTCCGTCTGTGCCCTGTACTCAGTGACTGTCCACTGTGACCAAGCATCTGTGACCTGCTCTAAGTTCCGGCTTCCTTCATGTGGTATTTGTGATCTGCTCCCCATTACCTCCCTCAGTGACATGACTTGTGTGACTGGCCCTGGTGACCTACCCTCCGTGACTTGGCCCTATGTCCTCACTCACTGCCCTGCCCTCTTTGTCCTCCCCCATCACCTCCCTCAGTGACCTACCCTAGTGACCTTCCCTCAGTCCCGCCATCAGTGACCAGCCCTCTGTGACCAGCCATCAGTAACCAGCCCTCAATCATCACCTGCCTTCAGTGACCTGCCCTGTGATGCCGGCCCTCTGTGACTGCCTCAGTCACATGCTCTCGTTGACCTCCCTCAGTGTCTTGCCCTGTATGCTCCCCCTCACATCTGTGACCTCCTTCACGACCTGCCCTCTGTCCTCTGTCTTTTGTGACCTGCCGTCTGTGACTTGCCCTCTGTGACCTCGCTCAGTGACTTGCTCTAGTGACCTTCACTCAGTACTTCCACCAGGACCAGCCCTCTGTGACCTACCCTCAGTGATGTGATCTGTGTGTCCTGTCCTCAGTTCTGCCATCTGTGACCCGACCTCTGTGATCTGCCCTAAGGCCTTGCTTCCTTCGCCTGGGATTTGTGATCTGCCCCATATTACCTCCTTCGGTGACATGCCTTGTATGACCTGCCTGTGTGGCCGGCCTTCAGTGACCTGCCTTCTGTGATCCACCCTATGGGACCTCACTTAGTGCCTGACCCTCTGTGACTTCTGGAACCTCCTTCAGAGACCGGCGCTAGTGAACTTCCCTCATCCTGCCATCAGTGCCGGCCCTCTGGGACCGGGCCTTGGCGACATGTGCCCTGCGACCACCCCTCAGGGACTTGTACTCTGCGACTGCCCTCTGTGAGCTGCTTCTGTGACGTAGCAACTGTGACCACCGCTCTGTGACTGCCACTGACCTTGCCCTCTGAGACCTGCTTCAGTGGACCCGCCCCGTGTCACTTCCCCTCAGGTAACCTGGCCTCGGACTTGTCCTCTGGGACCTACCTCCAGTCCTGCCCTCTGTGACTTGTCCCCCTGTGTCTTCCCTAGGTGACCTGGCTTCAGTGACCTACCTTCTCTGACCTGCTGTCTGAGACCAGCCCTCATTTCTGCCCTCTGCCACGTGCCCTCTGTGACCAGCGGACGCTAAGCTGCCCCATGACCCCTGCTCTCAGTGACATACCCATGTGACCTGCCCTCGGAGACCTTCTTTCTGCAAGCTTTCCTCAGGGCCTACCCTCGGTGAGCCACCCTCTGTGATCTGCCTCAGTGACATGCCCTCTGATAACTTCCCTCTGTGACTATCCTTAGGAACATGCTGTCCGAGTCCTCCCTCAGAGACTTGCCCCTGTGACTTGCCCTCGGTGACGTCACTCAGTGACTGGCCCTAGTGACCTTCCCTCAGTCCTGCCCACTGTTATAGGTCCTTTGTGACCTGCGCTGTGTGACCTAAGTGCCTGGCCCTCTGTGACTTCACTACTGTGTCCTGTCTCAGTGAGCTGCATTAGTGACCTTCCCTCAGTCCTGCCATCGGTGAGCAGCTCTGTGTGACCTGCCTCAGTCCCCTGCGTTCCGTGTCCTGCCGTCTCTTACCTGCCCCCTGGGACATGCCCAGTGAGACGTGCCCTCCGTGACCTGGCTCCAGTGACCTTCCCTAGTGACCTGCTGTCTGTGACCTGCCCTCTGAAAGCTTCATTCTGTGACTAGCCTCCCGTGACCTGCCCTCCTTGACCTGCATTCTATGACCTCCCTCAGTAACAGGCTACGACCGCTGTCTGTGACCTGCTCTCTGTGAACTGCCCTCTGGGACCATCCGTCTGTGCCCTGTACTCAGTGACTGTCCACTGTGACCAGGCATCTGTGACCTGCTCTAAGTTCTGGCTTCCTTCATGTGGTATTTGTGATCTGCTCCCCATTACCTCCCTCAGTGACATGACTTGTGTGACTGGCCCTGGTGACCTACCCTCCGTGACTTGGCCCTATGTCCTCACTCACTGCCCTGCCCTCTTTGTCCTCCCCCATCACCTCCCTCAGTGACCTACCCTAGTGACCTTCCCTCAGTCCCGCCATCAGTGACCAGCCCTCTGTGACCAGCCATCAGTAACCAGCCCTCAATCATCACCTGCCTTCAGTGACCTGCCCTGTGATGCCGGCCCTCTGTGACTGCCTCAGTCACATGCTCTCGTTGACCTCCCTCAGTGTCTTGCCCTGTATGCTCCCCCTCACATCTGTGACCTCCTTCACGACCTGCCCTCTGTCCTCTGTCTTTTGTGACCTGCCGTCTGTGACTTGCCCTCTGTGACCTCGCTCAGTGACTTGCTCTAGTGACCTTCACTCAGTACTTCCACCAGGACCAGCCCTCTGTGACCTACCCTCAGTGATGTGATCTGTGTGTCCTGTCCTCAGTTCTGCCATCTGTGACCCGACCTCTGTGATCTGCCCTAAGGCCTTGCTTCCTTCGCCTGGGATTTGTGATCTGCCCCATATTACCTCCTTCGGTGACATGCCTTGTATGACCTGCCTGTGTGGCCGGCCTTCAGTGACCTGCCTTCTGTGATCCACCCTATGGGACCTCACTTAGTGCCTGACCCTCTGTGACTTCTGGAACCTCCTTCAGAGACCGGCGCTAGTGAACTTCCCTCATCCTGCCATCAGTGCCGGCCCTCTGGGACCGGGCCTTGGCGACATGTGCCCTGCGACCACCCCTCAGGGACTTGTACTCTGCGACTGCCCTCTGTGAGCTGCTTCTGTGACGTAGCAACTGTGACCACCGCTCTGTGACTGCCACTGACCTTGCCCTCTGAGACCTGCTTCAGTGGACCCGCCCCCTGTCACTTCCCATCAGGTAACCTGGCCTCGGACTTGTCCTCTGGGACCTACCTCCAGTCCTGCTCTCTGTGACTTGTCCCCCTGTGTCTTCCCTAGGTGACCTGGCTTCAGTGACCTACCTTCTCTGACCTGCTGTCTGAGACCAGCCCTCATTTCTGCCCTCTGCCACGTGCCCTCTGTGACCAGCGGACGCTAAGCTGCCCCATGACCCCTGCTCTCAGTGACATACCCATGTGACCTGCCCTCGGAGACCTTCTTTCTGCAAGCTGTCCTCAGGGACTACCCACGGTGAGCCACCCTGTGTGATCTGCCTCAGTGACTTGCCCTCTGATAACTTCCCTCTGTGACTATCCTTAGGAACATGCTGTCTGAGTCCTCCCTCAGAGACTTGCCCCTGTGACTTGCCCTCTGTGACGTCACTCAGTGACTGGCCCTAGTGACCTTCCCTCAGTCCTGCCCACTGTTATAGGTCCTTTGTGACCTGCGCTGCGTGACCTAAGTGCCTGGCCCTCTGTGACTTCACTACTGTGTCCTGTCTCAGTGAGCTGCATTAGTGACCTTCCCTCAGTCCTGCCATCGGTGAGCAGCTCTGTGTGACCTGCCTCAGTCCCCTGCGTTCCGTGTCCTGCCGTCTCTTACCTGCCCCCTGGGACATGCCCAGTGAGACGTGCCCTCCGTGACCTGGCTCCAGTGACCTTCCCTAGTGACCTGCTGTCTGTGACCTGCCCTCTGAAAGCTTCATTCTGTGACTAGCCTCCCGTGACCTGCCCTCCTTGACCTGCATTCTATGACCTCCCTCAGTAACAGGCTACGACCGCTGTCTGTGACCTGCTCTCTGTGAACTGCCCTCTGGGACCATCCGTCTGTGCCCTGTACTCAGTGACTGTCCACTGTGACCAGGCATCTGTGACCTGCTCTAAGTTCTGGCTTCCTTCATGTGGTATTTGTGATCTGCTCCCCATTACCTCCCTCAGTGACATGACTTGTGTGACTGGCCCTGGTGACCTACCCTCCGTGACTTGGCCCTATGTCCTCACTCACTGCCCTGCCCTCTTTGTCCTCCCCCATCACCTCCCTCAGTGACCTACCCTAGTGACCTTCCCTCAGTCCCGCCATCAGTGACCAGCCCTCTGTGACCAGCCATCAGTAACCAGCCCTCAATCATCACCTGCCTTCAGTGACCTGCCCTGTGATGCCGGCCCTCTGTGACTGCCTCAGTCACATGCTCTCGTTGACCTCCCTCAGTGTCTTGCCCTGTATGCTCCCCCTCACATCTGTGACCTCCTTCACGACCTGCCCTCTGTCCTCTGTCTTTTGTGACCTGCCGTCTGTGACTTGCCCTCTGTGACCTCGCTCAGTGACTTGCTCTAGTGACCTTCACTCAGTACTTCCACCAGGACCAGCCCTCTGTGACCTACCCTCAGTGATGTGATCTGTGTGTCCTGTCCTCAGTTCTGCCATCTGTGACCCGACCTCTGTGATCTGCCCTAAGGCCTTGCTTCCTTCGCCTGGGATTTGTGATCTGCCCCATATTACCTCCTTCGGTGACATGCCTTGTATGACCTGCCTGTGTGGCCGGCCTTCAGTGACCTGCCTTCTGTGATCCACCCTATGGGACCTCACTTAGTGCCTGACCCTCTGTGACTTCTGGAACCTCCTTCAGAGACCGGCGCTAGTGAACTTCCCTCATCCTGCCATCAGTGCCGGCCCTCTGGGACCGGGCCTTGGCGACATGTGCCCTGCGACCACCCCTCAGGGACTTGTACTCTGCGACTGCCCTCTGTGAGCTGCTTCTGTGATGTAGCAACTGTGACCACCGCTCTGTGACTGCCACTGACCTTGCCCTCTGAGACCTGCTTCAGTGGACCCGCCCCGTTTCACTTCCCCTCAAGTAACCTGGCCTCGGACTTGTCCTCTGGGACCTACCTCCAGTCCTGCCCTCTGTGACTTGTCCCCCTGTGTCTTCCCTAGGTGACCTGGCTTCAGTGACCTACCTTCTCTGACCTGCTGTCTGAGACCAGCCCTCATTTCTGCCCTCTGCCACGTGCCCTCTGTGACCAGCGGACGCTAAGCTGCCCCATGACCCCTGCTCTCAGTGACATACCCATGTGACCTGCCCTCGGAGACCTTCTTTCTGCAAGCTTTCCTCAGGGCCTACCCACGGTGAGCCACCCTGTGTGATCTGCCTCAGTGACATGCCCTCTGATAACTTCCCTCTGTGACTATCCTTAGGAACATGCTGTCCGAGTCCTCCCTCAGAGACTTGCCCCTGTGACTTGCCCTCGGTGACGTCACTCAGTGACTGGCCCTAGTGACCTTCCCTCAGTCCTGCCCACTGTTATAGGTCCTTTGTGACCTGCGCTGTGTGACCTAAGTGCCTGGCCCTCTGTGACTTCACTACTGTGTCCTGTCTCAGTGAGCTGCATTAGTGACCTTCCCTCAGTCCTGCCATCGGTGAGCAGCTCTGTGTGACCTGCCTCAGTCCCCTGCGTTCCGTGTCCTGCCGTCTCTTACCTGCCCCCTGGGACATGCCCAGTGAGACGTGCCCTCCGTGACCTGGCTCCAGTGACCTTCCCTAGTGACCTGCTGTCTGTGACCTGCCCTCTGAAAGCTTCATTCTGTGACTAGCCTCCCGTGACCTGCCCTCCTTGACCTGCATTCTATGACCTCCCTCAGTAACAGGCTACGACCGCTGTCTGTGACCTGCTCTCTGTGAACTGCCCTCTGGGACCATCCGTCTGTGCCCTGTACTCAGTGACTGTCCACTGTGACCAGGCATCTGTGACCTGCTCTAAGTTCTGGCTTCCTTCATGTGGTATTTGTGATCTGCTCCCCATTACCTCCCTCAGTGACATGACTTGTGTGACTGGCCCTGGTGACCTACCCTCCGTGACTTGGCCCTATGTCCTCACTCACTGCCCTGCCCTCTTTGTCCTCCCCCATCACCTCCCTCAGTGACCTACCCTAGTGACCTTCCCTCAGTCCCGCCATCAGTGACCAGCCCTCTGTGACCAGCCATCAGTAACCAGCCCTCAATCATCACCTGCCTTCAGTGACCTGCCCTGTGATGCCGGCCCTCTGTGACTGCCTCAGTCACATGCTCTCGTTGACCTCCCTCAGTGTCTTGCCCTGTATGCTCCCCCTCACATCTGTGACCTCCTTCACGACCTGCCCTCTGTCCTCTGTCTTTTGTGACCTGCCGTCTGTGACTTGCCCTCTGTGACCTCGCTCAGTGACTTGCTCTAGTGACCTTCACTCAGTACTTCCACCAGGACCAGCCCTCTGTGACCTACCCTCAGTGATGTGATCTGTGTGTCCTGTCCTCAGTTCTGCCATCTGTGACCCGACCTCTGTGATCTGCCCTAAGGCCTTGCTTCCTTCGCCTGGGATTTGTGATCTGCCCCATATTACCTCCTTCGGTGACATGCCTTGTATGACCTGCCTGTGTGGCCGGCCTTCAGTGACCTGCCTTCTGTGATCCACCCTATGGGACCTCACTTAGTGCCTGACCCTCTGTGACTTCTGGAACCTCCTTCAGAGACCGGCGCTAGTGAACTTCCCTCATCCTGCCATCAGTGCCGGCCCTCTGGGACCGGGCCTTGGCGACATGTGCCCTGCGACCACCCCTCAGGGACTTGTACTCTGCGACTGCCCTCTGTGAGCTGCTTCTGTGACGTAGCAACTGTGACCACCGCTCTGTGACTGCCACTGACCTTGCCCTCTGAGACCTGCTTCAGTGGACCCGCCCCGTTTCACTTCCCCTCAAGTAACCTGGCCTCGGACTTGTCCTCTGGGACCTACCTCCAGTCCTGCCCTCTGTGACTTGTCCCCCTGTGTCTTCCCGAGGTGACCTGGCTTCAGTGACCTACCTTCTCTGACCTGCTGTCTGAGACCAGCCCTCATTTCTGCCCTCTGCCACGTGCCCTCTGTGACCAGCGGACGCTAAGCTGCCCCATGACCCCTGCTCTCAGTGACATACCCATGTGACCTGCCCTCGGAGACCTTCTTTCTGCAAGCTTTCCTCAGGGACTACCCACGGTGAGCCACCCTGTGTGATCTGCCTCAGTGACATGCCCTCTGATAACTTCCCTCTGTGACTATCCTTAGGAACATGCTGTCTGAGTCCTCCCTCAGAGACTTGCCCCTGTGACTTGCCCTCGGTGACGTCACTCAGTGACTGGCCCTAGTGACCTTCCCTCAGTCCTGCCCACTGTTATAGGTCCTTTGTGACTTGCGCTGTGTGACCTAAGTGCCTGGCCCTCTGTGACTTCACTACTGTGTCCTGTCTCAGTGAGCTGCATTAGTGACCTTCCCTCAGTCCTGCCATCGGTGAGCAGCTCTGTGTGACCTGCCTCAGTCCCCTGCGTTCCGTGTCCTGCCGTCTCTTACCTGCCCCCTGGGACATGCCCAGTGAGACGTGCCCTCCGTGACCTGGCTCCAGTGACCTTCCCTAGTGACCTGCTGTCTGTGACCTGCCCTCTGAAAGCTTCATTCTGTGACTAGCCTCCCGTGACCTGCCCTCCTTGACCTGCATTCTATGACCTCCCTCAGTAACAGGCTACGACCGCTGTCTGTGACCTGCTCTCTGTGAACTGCCCTCTGGGACCATCCGTCTGTGCCCTGTACTCAGTGACTGTCCACTGTGACCAGGCATCTGTGACCTGCTCTAAGTTCTGGCTTCCTTCATGTGGTATTTGTGATCTGCTCCCCATTACCTCGCTCAGTGACATGACTTGTGTGACTGGCCCTGGTGACCTACCCTCCGTGACTTGGCCCTATGTCCTCACTCACTGCCCTGCCCTCTTTGTCCTCCCCCATCACCTCCCTCAGTGACCTACCCTAGTGACCTTCCCTCAGTCCCGCCATCAGTGACCAGCCCTCTGTGACCAGCCATCAGTAACCAGCCCTCAATCATCACCTGCCTTCAGTGACCTGCCCTGTGATGCCGGCCCTCTGTGACTGCCTCAGTCACATGCTCTCGTTGACCTCCCTCAGTGTCTTGCCCTGTATGCTCCCCCTCACATCTGTGACCTCCTTCACGACCTGCCCTCTGTCCTCTGTCTTTTGTGACCTGCCGTCTGTGACTTGCCCTCTGTGACCTCGCTCAGTGACTTGCTCTAGTGACCTTCACTCAGTACTTCCACCAGGACCAGCCCTCTGTGACCTACCCTCAGTGATGTGATCTGTGTGTCCTGTCCTCAGTTCTGCCATCTGTGACCCGACCTCTGTGATCTGCCCTAAGGCCTTGCTTCCTTCGCCTGGGATTTGTGATCTGCCCCATATTACCTCCTTCGGTGACATGCCTTGTATGACCTGCCTGTGTGGCCGGCCTTCAGTGACCTGCCTTCTGTGATCCACCCTATGGGACCTCACTTAGTGCCTGACCCTCTGTGACTTCTGGAACCTCCTTCAGAGACCGGCGCTAGTGAACTTCCCTCATCCTGCCATCAGTGCCGGCCCTCTGGGACCGGGCCTTGGCGACATGTGCCCTGCGACCACCCCTCAGGGACTTGTACTCTGCGACTGCCCTCTGTGAGCTGCTTCTGTGACGTAGCAACTGTGACCACCGCTCTGTGACTGCCACTGACCTTGCCCTCTGAGACCTGCTTCAGTGGACCCGCCCCGTTTCACTTCCCCTCAAGTAACCTGGCCTCGGACTTGTCCTCTGGGACCTACCTCCAGTCCTGCCCTCTGTGACTTGTCCCCCTGTGTCTTCCCGAGGTGACCTGGCTTCAGTGACCTACCTTCTCTGACCTGCTGTCTGAGACCAGCCCTCATTTCTGCCCTCTGCCACGTGCCCTCTGTGACCAGCGGACGCTAAGCTGCCCCATGACCCCTGCTCTCAGTGACATACCCATGTGACCTGCCCTCGGAGACCTTCTTTCTGCAAGCTTTCCTCAGGGACTACCCACGGTGAGCCACCCTGTGTGATCTGCCTCAGTGACATGCCCTCTGATAACTTCCCTCTGTGACTATCCTTAGGAACATGCTGTCTGAGTCCTCCCTCAGAGACTTGCCCCTGTGACTTGCCCTCGGTGACGTCACTCAGTGACTGGCCCTAGTGACCTTCCCTCAGTCCTGCCCACTGTTATAGGTCCTTTGTGACTTGCGCTGTGTGACCTAAGTGCCTGGCCCTCTGTGACTTCACTACTGTGTCCTGTCTCAGTGAGCTGCATTAGTGACCTTCCCTCAGTCCTGCCATCGGTGAGCAGCTCTGTGTGACCTGCCTCAGTCCCCTGCGTTCCGTGTCCTGCCGTCTCTTACCTGCCCCCTGGGACATGCCCAGTGAGACGTGCCCTCCGTGACCTGGCTCCAGTGACCTTCCCTAGTGACCTGCTGTCTGTGACCTGCCCTCTGAAAGCTTCATTCTGTGACTAGCCTCCCGTGACCTGCCCTCCTTGACCTGCATTCTATGACCTCCCTCAGTAACAGGCTACGACCGCTGTCTGTGACCTGCTCTCTGTGAACTGCCCTCTGGGACCATCCGTCTGTGCCCTGTACTCAGTGACTGTCCACTGTGACCAGGCATCTGTGACCTGCTCTAAGTTCTGGCTTCCTTCATGTGGTATTTGTGATCTGCTCCCCATTACCTCGCTCAGTGACATGACTTGTGTGACTGGCCCTGGTGACCTACCCTCCGTGACTTGGCCCTATGTCCTCACTCACTGCCCTGCCCTCTTTGTCCTCCCCCATCACCTCCCTCAGTGACCTACCCTAGTGACCTTCCCTCAGTCCCGCCATCAGTGACCAGCCCTCTGTGACCAGCCATCAGTAACCAGCCCTCAATCATCACCTGCCTTCAGTGACCTGCCCTGTGATGCCGGCCCTCTGTGACTGCCTCAGTCACATGCTCTCGTTGACCTCCCTCAGTGTCTTGCCCTGTATGCTCCCCCTCACATCTGTGACCTCCTTCACGACCTGCCCTCTGTCCTCTGTCTTTTGTGACCTGCCGTCTGTGACTTGCCCTCTGTGACCTCGCTCAGTGACTTGCTCTAGTGACCTTCACTCAGTACTTCCACCAGGACCAGCCCTCTGTGACCTACCCTCAGTGATGTGATCTGTGTGTCCTGTCCTCAGTTCTGCCATCTGTGACCCGACCTCTGTGATCTGCCCTAAGGCCTTGCTTCCTTCGCCTGGGATTTGTGATCTGCCCCATATTACCTCCTTCGGTGACATGCCTTGTATGACCTGCCTGTGTGGCCGGCCTTCAGTGACCTGCCTTCTGTGATCCACCCTATGGGACCTCACTTAGTGCCTGACCCTCTGTGACTTCTGGAACCTCCTTCAGAGACCGGCGCTAGTGAACTTCCCTCATCCTGCCATCAGTGCCGGCCCTCTGGGACCGGGCCTTGGCGACATGTGCCCTGCGACCACCCCTCAGGGACTTGTACTCTGCGACTGCCCTCTGTGAGCTGCTTCTGTGACGTAGCAACTGTGACCACCGCTCTGTGACTGCCACTGACCTTGCCCTCTGAGACCTGCTTCAGTGGACCCGCCCCGTGTCACTTCCCCTCAGGTAACCTGGCCTCGGACTTGTCCTCTGGGACCTACCTCCAGTCCTGCCCTCTGTGACTTGTCCCCCTGTGTCTTCCCTAGGTGACCTGGCTTAAGTGACCTACCTTCTCTGACCTGCTGTCTGAGACCAGCCCTCATTTCTGCCCTCTGCCACGTGCCCTCTGTGACCAGCGGACGCTAAGCTGCCCCATGACCCCTGCTCTCAGTGACATACCCATGTGACCTGCCCTCGGAGACCTTCTTTCTGCAAGCTTTCCTCAGGGCCTACCCTCGGTGAGCCACCCTCTGTGATCTGCCTCAGTGACATGCCCTCTGATAACTTCCCTCTGTGACTATCCTTAGGAACATGCTGTCCGAGTCCTCCCTCAGAGACTTGCCCCTGTGACTTGCCCTCGGTGACGTCACTCAGTGACTGGCCCTAGTGACCTTCCCTCAGTCCTGCCCACTGTTATAGGTCCTTTGTGACCTGCGCTGTGTGACCTAAGTGCCTGGCCCTCTGTGACTTCACTACTGTGTCCTGTCTCAGTGAGCTGCATTAGTGACCTTCCCTCAGTCCTGCCATCGGTGAGCAGCTCTGTGTGACCTGCCTCAGTCCCCTGCGTTCCGTGTCCTGCCGTCTCTTACCTGCCCCCTGGGACATGCCCAGTGAGACGTGCCCTCCGTGACCTGGCTCCAGTGACCTTCCCTAGTGACCTGCTGTCTGTGACCTGCCCTCTGAAAGCTTCATTCTGTGACTAGCCTCCCGTGACCTGCCCTCCTTGACCTGCATTCTATGACCTCCCTCAGTAACAGGCTACGACCGCTGTCTGTGACCTGCTCTCTGTGAACTGCCCTCTGGGACCATCCGTCTGTGCCCTGTACTCAGTGACTGTCCACTGTGACCAGGCATCTGTGACCTGCTCTAAGTTCTGGCTTCCTTCATGTGGTATTTGTGATCTGCTCCCCATTACCTCCCTCAGTGACATGACTTGTGTGACTGGCCCTGGTGACCTACCCTCCGTGACTTGGCCCTATGTCCTCACTCACTGCCCTGCCCTCTTTGTCCTCCCCCATCACCTCCCTCAGTGACCTACCCTAGTGACCTTCCCTCAGTCCCGCCATCAGTGACCAGCCCTCTGTGACAAGCCATCAGTAACCAGCCCTCAATCATCACCTGCCTTCAGTGACCTGCCCTGTGATGCCGGCCCTCTGTGACTGCCTCAGTCACATGCTCTCGTTGACCTCCCTCAGTGTCTTGCCCTGTATGCTCCCCCTCACATCTGTGACCTCCTTCACGACCTGCCCTCTGTCCTCTGTCTTTTGTGACCTGCCGTCTGTGACTTGCCCTCTGTGACCTCGCTCAGTGACTTGCTCTAGTGACCTTCACTCAGTACTTCCACCAGGACCAGCCCTCTGTGACCTACCCTCAGTGATGTGATCTGTGTGTCCTGTCCTCAGTTCTGCCATCTGTGACCCGACCTCTGTGATCTGCCCTAAGGCCTTGCTTCCTTCGCCTGGGATTTGTGATCTGCCCCATATTACCTCCTTCGGTGACATGCCTTGTATGACCTGCCTGTGTGGCCGGCCTTCAGTGACCTGCCTTCTGTGATCCACCCTATGGGACCTCACTTAGTGCCTGACCCTCTGTGACTTCTGGAACCTCCTTCAGAGACCGGCGCTAGTGAACTTCCCTCATCCTGCCATCAGTGCCGGCCCATGGGACCGGGCCTTGGCGACATGTGCCCTGCGACCACCCCTCAGGGACTTGTACTCTGCGACTGCCCTCTGTGAGCTGCTTCTGTGACGTAGCAACTGTGACCACCGCTCTGTGACTGCCACTGACCTTGCCCTCTGAGACCTGCTTCAGTGGACCCGCCCCGTGTCACTTCCCCTCAGGTAACCTGGCCTCGGACTTGTCCTCTGGGACCTACCTCCAGTCCTGCCCTCTGTGACTTGTCCCCCTGTGTCTTCCCTAGGTGACCTGGCTTCAGTGACCTACCTTCTCTGACCTGCTGTCTGAGACCAGCCCTCATTTCTGCCCTCTGCCACGTGCCCTCTGTGACCAGCGGACGCTAAGCTGCCCCATGACCCCTGCTCTCAGTGACATACCCATGTGACCTGCCCTCGGAGACCTTCTTTCTGCAAGCTTTCCTCAGGGACTACCCACGGTGAGCCACCCTGTGTGATCTGCCTCAGTGACATGCCCTCTGATAACTTCCCTCTATGACTATCCTTAGGAACATGCTGTCTGAGTCCTCCCTCAGAGACTTGCCCCTGTGACTTGCCCTCGGTGACGTCACTCAGTGACTGGCCCTAGTGACCTTCCCTCAGTCCTGCCCACTGTTATAGGTCCTTTGTGACCTGCGCTGTGTGACCTAAGTGCCTGGCCCTCTGTGACTTCACTACTGTGTCCTGTCTCAGTGAGCTGCATTAGTGACCTTCCCTCAGTCCTGCCATCGGTGAGCAGCTCTGTGTGACCTGCCTCAGTCCCCTGCGTTCCGTGTCCTGCCGTCTCTTACCTGCCCCCTGGGACATGCCCAGTGAGACGTGCCCTCCGTGACCTGGCTCCAGTGACCTTCCCTAGTGACCTGCTGTCTGTGACCTGCCCTCTGAAAGCTTCATTCTGTGACTAGCCTCCCGTGACCTGCCCTCCTTGACCTGCATTTTATGACCTCCCTCAGTAACAGGCTACGACCGCTGTCTGTGACCTGCTCTCTGTGAACTGCCCTCTGGGACCATCCGTCTGTGCCCTGTACGCAGTGACTGTCCACTGTGACCAGGCATCTGTGACCTGCTCTAAGTTCTGGCTTCCTTCATGTGGTATTTGTGATCTGCTCCCCATTACCTCCCTCAGTGACATGACTTGTGTGACTGGCCCTGGTGACCTACCCTCCGTGACTTGGCCCTATGTCCTCACTCACTGCCCTGCCCTCTTTGTCCTCCCCCATCACCTCCCTCAGTGACCTACCGTAGTGACCTTCCCTCAGTCCCGCCATCAGTGACCAGCCCTCTGTGACCAGCCATCAGTAACCAGCCCTCAATCATCACCTGCCTTCAGTGACCTGCCCTGTGATGCCGGCCCTCTGTGACTGCCTCAGTCACATGCTCTCATTGACCTCCCTCAGTGTCTTGCCCTGTATGCTCCCCCTCACATCTGTGACCTCCTTCACGACCTGCCCTCTGTCCTCTGTCTTTTGTGACCTGCCGTCTGTGACTTGCCCTCTGTGACCTCGCTCAGTGACTTGCTCTAGTGACCTTCACTCAGTACTTCCACCAGGACCAGCCCTCTGTGACCTACCCTCAGTGATGTGATCTGTGTGTCCTGTCCTCAGTTCTGCCATCTGTGACCCGACCTCTGTGATCTGCCCTAAGGCCTTGCTTCCTTCGCCTGGGATTTGTGATCTGCCCCATATTACCTCCTTCGGTGACATGCCTTGTATGACCTGCCTGTGTGGCCGGCCTTCAGTGACCTGCCTTCTGTGATCCACCCTATGGGACCTCACTTAGTGCCTGACCCTCTGTGACTTCTGGAACCTCCTTCAGAGACCGGCGCTAGTGAACTTCCCTCATCCTGCCATCAGTGCCGGCCCTCTGGGACCGGGCCTTGGCGACATGTGCCCTGCGACCACCCCTCAGGGACTTGTACTCTGCGACTGCCCTCTGTGAGCTGCTTCTGTGACGTAGCAACTGTGACCACCGCTCTGTGACTGCCACTGACCTTGCCCTCTGAGACCTGCTTCAGTGGACCCGCCCCGTGTCACTTCCCCTCAGGTAACCTGGCCTCGGACTTGTCCTCTGGGACCTACCTCCAGTCCTGCCCTCTGTGACTTGTCCCCCTGTGTCTTCCCTAGGTGACCTGGCTTCAGTGACCTACCTTCTGTGACCTGCTGTCTGAGACCAGCCCTCATTTCTGCCCTCTGCCACGTGCCCTCTGTGACCAGCGGACGCTAAGCTGCCCCATGACCCCTGCTCTCAGTGACATACCCATGTGACCTGCCCTCGGAGACCTTCTTTCTGCAAGCTTTCCTCAGGGCCTACCCACGGTGAGCCACCCTGTGTGATCTGCCTCAGTGACATGCCCTCTGATAACTTCCCTCTGTGACTATCCTTAGGAACATGCTGTCCGAGTCCTCCCTCAGAGACTTGCCCCTGTGACTTGCCCTCGGTGACGTCACTCAGTGACGGGCCCTAGTGACCTTCCCTCAGTCCTGCCCACTGTTATAGGTCCTTTGTGACCTGCGCTGTGTGACCTAAGTGCCTGGCCCTCTGTGACTTCACTACTGTGTCCTGTCTCAGTGAGCTGCATTAGTGACCTTCCCTCAGTCCTGCCATCGGTGAGCAGCTCTGTGTGACCTGCCTCAGTCCCCTGCGTTCCGTGTCCTGCCGTCTCTTACCTGCCCCCTGGGACATGCCCAGTGAGACGTGCCCTCCGTGACCTGGCTCCAGTGACCTTCCCTAGTGACCTGCTGTCTGTGACCTGCCCTCTGAAAGCTTCATTCTGTGACTAGCCTCCCGTGACCTGCCCTCCTTGACCTGCATTCTATGACCTCCCTCAGTAACAGGCTACGACCGCTGTCTGTGACCTGCTCTCTGTGAACTGCCCTCTGGGACCATCCGTCTGTGCCCTGTACTCAGTGACTGTCCACTGTGACCAGGCATCTGTGACCTGCTCTAAGTTCTGGCTTCCTTCATGTGGTATTTGTGATCTGCTCCCCATTACCTCCCTCAGTGACATGACTTGTGTGACTGGCCCTGGTGACCTACCCTCCGTGACTTGGCCCTATGTCCTCACTCACTGCCCTGCCCTCTTTGTCCTCCCCCATCACCTCCCTCAGTGACCTACCCTAGTGACCTTCCCTCAGTCCCGCCATCAGTGACCAGCCCTCTGTGACCAGCCATCAGTAACCAGCCCTCAATCATCACCTGCCTTCAGTGACCTGCCCTGTGATGCCGGCCCTCTGTGACTGCCTCAGTCACATGCTCTCGTTGACCTCCCTCAGTGTCTTGCCCTGTATGCTCCCCCTCACATCTGTGACCTCCTTCACGACCTGCCCTCTGTCCTCTGTCTTTTGTGACCTGCCGTCTGTGACTTGCCCTCTGTGACCTCGCTCAGTGACTTGCTCTAGTGACCTTCACTCAGTACTTCCACCAGGACCAGCCCTCTGTGACCTACCCTCAGTGATGTGATCTGTGTGTCCTGTCCTCAGTTCTGCCATCTGTGACCCGACCTCTGTGATCTGCCCTAAGGCCTTGCTTCCTTCGCCTGGGATTTGTGATCTGCCCCATATTACCTCCTTCGGTGACATGCCTTGTATGACCTGCCTGTGTGGCCGGCCTTCAGTGACCTGCCTTCTGTGATCCACCCTATGGGACCTCACTTAGTGCCTGACCCTCTGTGACTTCTGGAACCTCCTTCAGAGACCGGCGCTAGTGAACTTCCCTCATCCTGCCATCAGTGCCGGCCCTCTGGGACCGGGCCTTGGCGACATGTGCCCTGCGACCACCCCTCAGGGACTTGTACTCTGCGACTGCCCTCTGTGAGCTGCTTCTGTGACGTAGCAACTGTGACCACCGCTCTGTGACTGCCACTGACCTTGCCCTCTGAGACCTGCTTCAGTGGACCCGCCCCGTGTCACTTCCCCTCAGGTAACCTGGCCTCGGACTTGTCCTCTGGGACCTACCTCCAGTCCTGCCCTCTGTGACTTGTCCCCCTGTGTCTTCCCTAGGTGACCTGGCTTCAGTGACCTACCTTCTCTGACCTGCTGTCTGAGACCAGCCCTCATTTCTGCCCTCTGCCACGTGCCCTCTGTGACCAGCGGACGCTAAGCTGCCCCATGACCCCTGCTCTCAGTGACATACCCATGTGACCTGCCCTCGGAGACCTTCTTTCTGCAAGCTTTCCTCAGGGACTACCCACGGTGAGCCACCCTGTGTGATCTGCCTCAGTGACATGCCCTCTGATAACTTCCCTCTGTGACTATCCTTAGGAACATGCTGTCTGAGTCCTCCCTCAGAGACTTGCCCCTGTGACTTGCCCTCGGTGACGTCACTCAGTGACTGGCCCTAGTGACCTTCCCTCAGTCCTGCCCACTGTTATAGGTCCTTTGTGACCTGCGCTGTGTGACCTAAGTGCCTGGCCCTCTGTGACTTCACTACTGTGTCCTGTCTCAGTGAGCTGCATTAGTGACCTTCCCTCAGTCCTGCCATCGGTGAGCAGCTCTGTGTGACCTGCCTCAGTCCCCTGCGTTCCGTGTCCTGCCGTCTCTTACCTGCCCCCTGGGACATGCCCAGTGAGACGTGCCCTCCGTGACCTGGCTCCAGTGACCTTCCCTAGTGACCTGCTGTCTGTGACCTGCCCTCTGAAAGCTTCATTCTGTGACTAGCCTCCCGTGACCTGCCCTCCTTGACCTGCATTTTATGACCTCCCTCAGTAACAGGCTACGACCGCTGTCTGTGACCTGCTCTCTGTGAACTGCCCTCTGGGACCATCCGTCTGTGCCCTGTACTCAGTGACTGTCCACTGTGACCAGGCATCTGTGACCTGCTCTAAGTTCTGGCTTCCTTCATGTGGTATTTGTGATCTGCTCCCCATTACCTCCCTCAGTGACATGACTTGTGTGACTGGCCCTGGTGACCTACCCTCCGTGACTTGGCCCTATGTCCTCACTCACTGCCCTGCCCTCTTTGTCCTCCCCCATCACCTCCCTCAGTGACCTACCCTAGTGACCTTCCCTCAGTCCCGCCATCAGTGACCAGCCCTCTGTGACCAGCCATCAGTAACCAGCCCTCAATCATCACCTGCCTTCAGTGACCTGCCCTGTGATGCCGGCCCTCTGTGACTGCCTCAGTCACATGCTCTCGTTGACCTCCCTCAGTGTCTTGCCCTGTATGCTCCCCCTCACATCTGTGACCTCCTTCACGACCTGCCCTCTGTCCTCTGTCTTTTGTGACCTGCCGTCTGTGACTTGCCCTCTGTGACCTCGCTCAGTGACTTGCTCTAGTGACCTTCACTCAGTACTTCCACCAGGACCAGCCCTCTGTGACCTACCCTCAGTGATGTGATCTGTGTGTCCTGTCCTCAGTTCTGCCATCTGTGACCCGACCTCTGTGATCTGCCCTAAGGCCTTGCTTCCTTCGCCTGGGATTTGTGATCTGCCCCATATTACCTCCTTCGGTGACATGCCTTGTATGACCTGCCTGTGTGGCCGGCCTTCAGTGACCTGCCTTCTGTGATCCACCCTATGGGACCTCACTTAGTGCCTGACCCTCTGTGACTTCTGGAACCTCCTTCAGAGACCGGCGCTAGTGAACTTCCCTCATCCTGCCATCAGTGCCGGCCCTCTGGGACCGGGCCTTGGCGACATGTGCCCTGCGACCACCCCTCAGGGACTTGTACTCTGCGACTGCCCTCTGTGAGCTGCTTCTGTGACGTAGCAACTGTGACCACCGCTCTGTGACTGCCACTGACCTTGCCCTCTGAGACCTGCTTCAGTGGACCCGCCCCGTTTCACTTCCCCTCAAGTAACCTGGCCTCGGACTTGTCCTCTGGGACCTACCTCCAGTCCTGCCCTCTGTGACTTGTCCCCCTGTGTCTTCCCGAGGTGACCTGGCTTCAGTGACCTACCTTCTCTGACCTGCTGTCTGAGACCAGCCCTCATTTCTGCCCTCTGCCACGTGCCCTCTGTGACCAGCGGACGCTAAGCTGCCCCATGACCCCTGCTCTCAGTGACATACCCATGTGACCTGCCCTCGGAGACCTTCTTTCTGCAAGCTTTCCTCAGGGACTACCCACGGTGAGCCACCCTGTGTGATCTGCCTCAGTGACATGCCCTCTGATAACTTCCCTCTGTGACTATCCTTAGGAACATGCTGTCTGAGTCCTCCCTCAGAGACTTGCCCCTGTGACTTGCCCTCGGTGACGTCACTCAGTGACTGGCCCTAGTGACCTTCCCTCAGTCCTGCCCACTGTTATAGGTCCTTTGTGACCTGCGCTGTGTGACCTAAGTGCCTGGCCCTCTGTGACTTCACTACTGTGTCCTGTCTCAGTGAGCTGCATTAGTGACCTTCCCTCAGTCCTGCCATCGGTGAGCAGCTCTGTGTGACCTGCCTCAGTCCCCTGCGTTCCGTGTCCTGCCGTCTCTTACCTGCCCCCTGGGACATGCCCAGTGAGACGTGCCCTCCGTGACCTGGCTCCAGTGACCTTCCCTAGTGACCTGCTGTCTGTGACCTGCCCTCTGAAAGCTTCATTCTGTGACTAGCCTCCCGTGACCTGCCCTCCTTGACCTGCATTTTATGACCTCCCTCAGTAACAGGCTACGACCGCTGTCTGTGACCTGCTCTCTGTGAACTGCCCTCTGGGACCATCCGTCTGTGCCCTGTACTCAGTGACTGTCCACTGTGACCAGGCATCTGTGACCTGCTCTAAGTTCTGGCTTCCTTCATGTGGTATTTGTGATCTGCTCCCCATTACCTCCCTCAGTGACATGACTTGTGTGACTGGCCCTGGTGACCTACCCTCCGTGACTTGGCCCTATGTCCTCACTCACTGCCCTGCCCTCTTTGTCCTCCCCCATCACCTCCCTCAGTGACCTACCCTAGTGACCTTCCCTCAGTCCCGCCATCAGTGACCAGCCCTCTGTGACCAGCCATCAGTAACCAGCCCTCAATCATCACCTGCCTTCAGTGACCTGCCCTGTGATGCCGGCCCTCTGTGACTGCCTCAGTCACATGCTCTCGTTGACCTCCCTCAGTGTCTTGCCCTGTATGCTCCCCCTCACATCTGTGACCTCCTTCACGACCTGCCCTCTGTCCTCTGTCTTTTGTGACCTGCCGTCTGTGACTTGCCCTCTGTGACCTCGCTCAGTGACTTGCTCTAGTGACCTTCACTCAGTACTTCCACCAGGACCAGCCCTCTGTGACCTACCCTCAGTGATGTGATCTGTGTGTCCTGTCCTCAGTTCTGCCATCTGTGACCCGACCTCTGTGATCTGCCCTAAGGCCTTGCTTCCTTCGCCTGGGATTTGTGATCTGCCCCATATTACCTCCTTCGGTGACATGCCTTGTATGACCTGCCTGTGTGGCCAGCCTTCAGTGACCTGCCTTCTGTGATCCACCCTATGGGACCTCACTTAGTGCCTGACCCTCTGTGACTTCTGGAACCTCCTTCAGAGACCGGCGCTAGTGAACTTCCCTCATCCTGCCATCAGTGCCGGCCCTCTGGGACCGGGCCTTGGCGACATGTGCCCTGCGACCACCCCTCAGGGACTTGTACTCTGCGACTGCCCTCTGTGAGCTGCTTCTGTGACGTAGCAACTGTGACCACCGCTCTGTGACTGCCACTGACCTTGCCCTCTGAGACCTGCTTCAGTGGACCCGCCCCCTGTCACTTCCCGTCAGGTAACCTGGCCTCGGACTTGTCCTCTGGGACCTACCTCCAGTCCTGCCCTCTGTGACTTGTCCCCCTGTGTCTTCCCTAGGTGACCTGGCTTCAGTGACCTACCTTCTCTGACCTGCTGTCTGAGACCAGCCCTCATTTCTGCCCTCTGCCACGTGCCCTCTGTGACCAGCGGACGCTAAGCTGCCCCATGAACCCTGCTCTCAGTGACATACCCATGTGACCTGCCCTCGGAGACCTTCTTTCTGCAAGCTTTCCTCAGGGCCTACCCTCGGTGAGCCACCCTCTGTGATCTGCCTCAGTGACATGCCCTCTGATAACTTCCCTCTGTGACTATCCTTAGGAACATGCTGTCCGAGTCCTCCCTCAGAGACTTGCCCCTGTGACTTGCCCTCGGTGACGTCACTCAGTGACTGGCCCTAGTGACCTTCCCTCAGTCCTGCCCACTGTTATAGGTCCTTTGTGACCTGCGCTGCGTGACCTAAGTGCCTGGCCCTCTGTGACTTCACTACTGTGTCCTGTCTCAGTGAGCTGCATTAGTGACCTTCCCTCAGTCCTGCCATCGGTGAGCAGCTCTGTGTGACCTGCCTCAGTCCCCTGCGTTCCGTGTCCTGCCGTCTCTTACCTGCCCCCTGGGACATGCCCAGTGAGACGTGCCCTCCGTGACCTGGCTCCAGTGACCTTCCCTAGTGACCTGCTGTCTGTGACCTGCCCTCTGAAAGCTTCATTCTGTGACTAGCCTCCCGTGACCTGCCCTCCTTGACCTGCATTCTATGACCTCCCTCAGTAACAGGCTACGACCGCTGTCTGTGACCTGCTCTCTGTGAACTGCCCTCTGGGACCATCCGTCTGTGCCCTGTACTCAGTGACTGTCCACTGTGACCAGGCATCTGTGACCTGCTCTAAGTTCTGGCTTCCTTCATGTGGTATTTGTGATCTGCTCCCCATTACCTCCCTCAGTGACATGACTTGTGTGACTGGCCCTGGTGACCTACCCTCCGTGACTTGGCCCTATGTCCTCACTCACTGCCCTGCCCTCTTTGTCCTCCCCCATCACCTCCCTCAGTGACCTACCCTAGTGACCTTCCCTCAGTCCCGCCATCAGTGACCAGCCCTCTGTGACAAGCCATCAGTAACCAGCCCTCAATCATCACCTGCCTTCAGTGACCTGCCCTGTGATGCCGGCCCTCTGTGACTGCCTCAGTCACATGCTCTCGTTGACCTCCCTCAGTGTCTTGCCCTGTATGCTCCCCCTCACATCTGTGACCTCCTTCACGACCTGCCCTCTGTCCTCTGTCTTTTGTGACCTGCCGTCTGTGACTTGCCCTCTGTGACCTCGCTCAGTGACTTGCTCTAGTGACCTTCACTCAGTACTTCCACCAGGACCAGCCCTCTGTGACCTACCCTCAGTGATGTGATCTGTGTGTCCTGTCCTCAGTTCTGCCATCTGTGACCCGACCTCTGTGATCTGCCCTAAGGCCTTGCTTCCTTCGCCTGGGATTTGTGATCTGCCCCATATTACCTCCTTCGGTGACATGCCTTGTATGACCTGCCTGTGTGGCCGGCCTTCAGTGACCTGCCTTCTGTGATCCACCCTATGGGACCTCACTTAGTGCCTGACCCTCTGTGACTTCTGGAACCTCCTTCAGAGACCGGCGCTAGTGAACTTCCCTCATCCTGCCATCAGTGCCGGCCCATGGGACCGGGCCTTGGCGACATGTGCCCTGCGACCACCCCTCAGGGACTTGTACTCTGCGACTGCCCTCTGTGAGCTGCTTCTGTGACGTAGCAACTGTGACCACCGCTCTGTGACTGCCACTGACCTTGCCCTCTGAGACCTGCTTCAGTGGACCCGCCCCGTGTCACTTCCCCTCAGGTAACCTGGCCTCGGACTTGTCCTCTGGGACCTACCTCCAGTCCTGCCCTCTGTGACTTGTCCCCCTGTGTCTTCCCTAGGTGACCTGGCTTCAGTGACCTACCTTCTCTGACCTGCTGTCTGAGACCAGCCCTCATTTCTGCCCTCTGCCACGTGCCCTCTGTGACCAGCGGACGCTAAGCTGCCCCATGACCCCTGCTCTCAGTGACATACCCATGTGACCTGCCCTCGGAGACCTTCTTTCTGCAAGCTTTCCTCAGGGACTACCCACGGTGAGCCACCCTGTGTGATCTGCCTCAGTGACATGCCCTCTGATAACTTCCCTCTATGACTATGCTTAGGAACATGCTGTCTGAGTCCTCCCTCAGAGACTTGCCCCTGTGACTTGCCCTCGGTGACGTCACTCAGTGACTGGCCCTAGTGACCTTCCCTCAGTCCTGCCCACTGTTATAGGTCCTTTGTGACCTGCGCTGTGTGACCTAAGTGCCTGGCCCTCTGTGACTTCACTACTGTGTCCTGTCTCAGTGAGCTGCATTAGTGACCTTCCCTCAGTCCTGCCATCGGTGAGCAGCTCTGTGTGACCTGCCTCAGTCCCCTGCGTTCCGTGTCCTGCCGTCTCTTACCTGCCCCCTGGGACATGCCCAGTGAGACGTGCCCTCCGTGACCTGGCTCCAGTGACCTTCCCTAGTGACCTGCTGTCTGTGACCTGCCCTCTGAAAGCTTCATTCTGTGACTAGCCTCCCGTGACCTGCCCTCCTTGACCTGCATTTTATGACCTCCCTCAGTAACAGGCTACGACCGCTGTCTGTGACCTGCTCTCTGTGAACTGCCCTCTGGGACCATCCGTCTGTGCCCTGTACGCAGTGACTGTCCACTGTGACCAGGCATCTGTGACCTGCTCTAAGTTCTGGCTTCCTTCATGTGGTATTTGTGATCTGCTCCCCATTACCTCCCTCAGTGACATGACTTGTGTGACTGGCCCTGGTGACCTACCCTCCGTGACTTGGCCCTATGTCCTCACTCACTGCCCTGCCCTCTTTGTCCTCCCCCATCACCTCCCTCAGTGACCTACCCTAGTGACCTTCCCTCAGTCCCGCCATCAGTGACCAGCCCTCTGTGACCAGCCATCAGTAACCAGCCCTCAATCATCACCTGCCTTCAGTGACCTGCCCTGTGATGCCGGCCCTCTGTGACTGCCTCAGTCACATGCTCTCGTTGACCTCCCTCAGTGTCTTGCCCTGTATGCTCCCCCTCACATCTGTGACCTCCTTCACGACCTGCCCTCTGTCCTCTGTCTTTTGTGACCTGCCGTCTGTGACTTGCCCTCTGTGACCTCGCTCAGTGACTTGCTCTAGTGACCTTCACTCAGTACTTCCACCAGGACCAGCCCTCTGTGACCTACCCTCAGTGATGTGATCTGTGTGTCCTGTCCTCAGTTCTGCCATCTGTGACCCGACCTCTGTGATCTGCCCTAAGGCCTTGCTTCCTTCGCCTGGGATTTGTGATCTGCCCCATATTACCTCCTTCGGTGACATGCCTTGTATGACCTGCCTGTGTGGCCGGCCTTCAGTGACCTGCCTTCTGTGATCCACCCTATGGGACCTCACTTAGTGCCTGACCCTCTGTGACTTCTGGAACCTCCTTCAGAGACCGGCGCTAGTGAACTTCCCTCATCCTGCCATCAGTGCCGGCCCTCTGGGACCGGGCCTTGGCGACATGTGCCCTGCGACCACCCCTCAGGGACTTGTACTCTGCGACTGCCCTCTGTGAGCTGCTTCTGTGACGTAGCAACTGTGACCACCGCTCTGTGACTGCCACTGACCTTGCCCTCTGAGACCTGCTTCAGTGGACCCGCCCCGTGTCACTTCCCCTCAGGTAACCTGGCCTCGGACTTGTCCTCTGGGACCTACCTCCAGTCCTGCCCTCTGTGACTTGTCCCCCTGTGTCTTCCCTAGGTGACCTGGCTTCAGTGACCTACCTTCTCTGACCTGCTGTCTGAGACCAGCCCTCATTTCTGCCCTCTGCCACGTGCCCTCTGTGACCAGCGGACGCTAAGCTGCCCCATGACCCCTGCTCTCAGTGACATACCCATGTGACCTGCCCTCGGAGACCTTCTTTCTGCAAGCTTTCCTCAGGGCCTACCCACGGTGAGCCACCCTGTGTGATCTGCCTCAGTGACATGCCCTCTGATAACTTCCCTCTGTGACTATCCTTAGGAACATGCTGTCCGAGTCCTCCCTCAGAGACTTGCCCCTGTGACTTGCCCTCGGTGACGTCACTCAGTGACTGGCCCTAGTGACCTTCCCTCAGTCCTGCCCACTGTTATAGGTCCTTTGTGACCTGCGCTGTGTGACCTAAGTGCCTGGCCCTCTGTGACTTCACTACTGTGTCCTGTCTCAGTGAGCTGCATTAGTGACCTTCCCTCAGTCCTGCCATCGGTGAGCAGCTCTGTGTGACCTGCCTCAGTCCCCTGCGTTCCGTGTCCTGCCGTCTCTTACCTGCCCCCTGGGACATGCCCAGTGAGACGTGCCCTCCGTGACCTGGCTCCAGTGACCTTCCCTAGTGACCTGCTGTCTGTGACCTGCCCTCTGAAAGCTTCATTCTGTGACTAGCCTCCCGTGACCTGCCCTCCTTGACCTGCATTCTATGACCTCCCTCAGTAACAGGCTACGACCGCTGTCTGTGACCTGCTCTCTGTGAACTGCCCTCTGGGACCATCCGTCTGTGCCCTGTACTCAGTGACTGTCCACTGTGACCAGGCATCTGTGACCTGCTCTAAGTTCTGGCTTCCTTCATGTGGTATTTGTGATCTGCTCCCCATTACCTCCCTCAGTGACATGACTTGTGTGACTGGCCCTGGTGACCTACCCTCCGTGACTTGGCCCTATGTCCTCACTCACTGCCCTGCCCTCTTTGTCCTCCCCCATCACCTCCCTCAGTGACCTACCCTAGTGACCTTCCCTCAGTCCCGCCATCAGTGACCAGCCCTCTGTGACCAGCCATCAGTAACCAGCCCTCAATCATCACCTGCCTTCAGTGACCTGCCCTGTGATGCCGGCCCTCTGTGACTGCCTCAGTCACATGCTCTCGTTGACCTCCCTCAGTGTCTTGCCCTGTATGCTCCCCCTCACATCTGTGACCTCCTTCACGACCTGCCCTCTGTCCTCTGTCTTTTGTGACCTGCCGTCTGTGACTTGCCCTCTGTGACCTCGCTCAGTGACTTGCTCTAGTGACCTTCACTCAGTACTTCCACCAGGACCAGCCCTCTGTGACCTACCCTCAGTGATGTGATCTGTGTGTCCTGTCCTCAGTTCTGCCATCTGTGACCCGACCTCTGTGATCTGCCCTAAGGCCTTGCTTCCTTCGCCTGGGATTTGTGATCTGCCCCATATTACCTCCTTCGGTGACATGCCTTGTATGACCTGCCTGTGTGGCCGGCCTTCAGTGACCTGCCTTCTGTGATCCACCCTATGGGACCTCACTTAGTGCCTGACCCTCTGTGACTTCTGGAACCTCCTTCAGAGACCGGCGCTAGTGAACTTCCCTCATCCTGCCATCAGTGCCGGCCCATGGGACCGGGCCTTGGCGACATGTGCCCTGCGACCACCCCTCAGGGACTTGTACTCTGCGACTGCCCTCTGTGAGCTGCTTCTGTGACGTAGCAACTGTGACCACCGCTCTGTGACTGCCACTGACCTTGCCCTCTGAGACCTGCTTCAGTGGACCCGCCCCGTGTCACTTCCCCTCAGGTAACCTGGCCTCGGACTTGTCCTCTGGGACCTACCTCCAGTCCTGCCCTCTGTGACTTGTCCCCCTGTGTCTTCCCTAGGTGACCTGGCTTCAGTGACCTACCTTCTCTGACCTGCTGTCTGAGACCAGCCCTCATTTCTGCCCTCTGCCACGTGCCCTCTGTGACCAGCGGACGCTAAGCTGCCCCATGACCCCTGCTCTCAGTGACATACCCATGTGACCTGCCCTCGGAGACCTTCTTTCTGCAAGCTTTCCTCAGGGACTACCCACGGTGAGCCACCCTGTGTGATCTGCCTCAGTGACATGCCCTCTGATAACTTCCCTCTGTGACTATCCTTAGGAACATGCTGTCTGAGTCCTCCCTCAGAGACTTGCCCCTGTGACTTGCCCTCGGTGACGTCACTCAGTGACTGGCCCTAGTGACCTTCCCTCAGTCCTGCCCACTGTTATAGGTCCTTTGTGACCTGCGCTGTGTGACCTAAGTGCCTGGCCCTCTGTGACTTCACTACTGTGTCCTGTCTCAGTGAGCTGCATTAGTGACCTTCCCTCAGTCCTGCCATCGGTGAGCAGCTCTGTGTGACCTGCCTCAGTCCCCTGCGTTCCGTGTCCTGCCGTCTCTTACCTGCCCCCTGGGACATGCCCAGTGAGACGTGCCCTCCGTGACCTGGCTCCAGTGACCTTCCCTAGTGACCTGCTGTCTGTGACCTGCCCTCTGAAAGCTTCATTCTGTGACTAGCCTCCCGTGACCTGCCCTCCTTGACCTGCATTTTATGACCTCCCTCAGTAACAGGCTACGACCGCTGTCTGTGACCTGCTCTCTGTGAACTGCCCTCTGGGACCATCCGTCTGTGCCCTGTACTCAGTGACTGTCCACTGTGACCAGGCATCTGTGACCTGCTCTAAGTTCTGGCTTCCTTCATGTGGTATTTGTGATCTGCTCCCCATTACCTCCCTCAGTGACATGACTTGTGTGACTGGCCCTGGTGACCTACCCTCCGTGACTTGGCCCTATGTCCTCACTCACTGCCCTGCCCTCTTTGTCCTCCCCCATCACCTCCCTCAGTGACCTACCCTAGTGACCTTCCCTCAGTCCCGCCATCAGTGACCAGCCCTCTGTGACCAGCCATCAGTAACCAGCCCTCAATCATCACCTGCCTTCAGTGACCTGCCCTGTGATGCCGGCCCTCTGTGACTGCCTCAGTCACATGCTCTCGTTGACCTCCCTCAGTGTCTTGCCCTGTATGCTCCCCCTCACATCTGTGACCTCCTTCACGACCTGCCCTCTGTCCTCTGTCTTTTGTGACCTGCCGTCTGTGACTTGCCCTCTGTGACCTCGCTCAGTGACTTGCTCTAGTGACCTTCACTCAGTACTTCCACCAGGACCAGCCCTCTGTGACCTACCCTCAGTGATGTGATCTGTGTGTCCTGTCCTCAGTTCTGCCATCTGTGACCCGACCTCTGTGATCTGCCCTAAGGCCTTGCTTCCTTCGCCTGGGATTTGTGATCTGCCCCATATTACCTCCTTCGGTGACATGCCTTGTATGACCTGCCTGTGTGGCCGGCCTTCAGTGACCTGCCTTCTGTGATCCACCCTATGGGACCTCACTTAGTGCCTGACCCTCTGTGACTTCTGGAACCTCCTTCAGAGACCGGCGCTAGTGAACTTCCCTCATCCTGCCATCAGTGCCGGCCCTCTGGGACCGGGCCTTGGCGACATGTGCCCTGCGACCACCCCTCAGGGACTTGTACTCTGCGACTGCCCTCTGTGAGCTGCTTCTGTGACGTAGCAACTGTGACCACCGCTCTGTGACTGCCACTGACCTTGCCCTCTGAGACCTGCTTCAGTGGACCCGCCCCGTTTCACTTCCCCTCAAGTAACCTGGCCTCGGACTTGTCCTCTGGGACCTACCTCCAGTCCTGCCCTCTGTGACTTGTCCCCCTGTGTCTTCCCTAGGTGACCTGGCTTCAGTGACCTACCTTCTCTGACCTGCTGTCTGAGACCAGCCCTCATTTCTGCCCTCTGCCACGTGCCCTCTGTGACCAGCGGACGCTAAGCTGCCCCATGACCCCTGCTCTCAGTGACATACCCATGTGACCTGCCCTCGGAGACCTTCTTTCTGCAAGCTTTCCTCAGGGACTACCCACGGTGAGCCACCCTGTGTGATCTGCCTCAGTGACATGCCCTCTGATAACTTCCCTCTGTGACTATCCTTAGGAACATGCTGTCTGAGTCCTCCCTCAGAGACTTGCCCCTGTGACTTGCCCTCGGTGACGTCACTCAGTGACTGGCCCTAGTGACCTTCCCTCAGTCCTGCCCACTGTTATAGGTCCTTTGTGACCTGCGCTGTGTGACCTAAGTGCCTGGCCCTCTGTGACTTCACTACTGTGTCCTGTCTCAGTGAGCTGCATTAGTGACCTTCCCTCAGTCCTGCCATCGGTGAGCAGCTCTGTGTGACCTGCCTCAGTCCCCTGCGTTCCGTGTCCTGCCGTCTCTTACCTGCCCCCTGGAACATGCCCAGTGAGACGTGCCCTCCGTGACCTGGCTCCAGTGACCTTCCCTAGTGACCTGCTGTCTGTGACCTGCCCTCTGAAAGCTTCATTCTGTGACTAGCCTCCCGTGACCTGCCCTCCTTGACCTGCATTCTATGACCTCCCTCAGTAACAGGCTACGACCGCTGTCTGTGACCTGCTCTCTGTGAACTGCCCTCTGGGACCATCCGTCTGTGCCCTGTACTCAGTGACTGTCCACTGTGACCAGGCATCTGTGACCTGCTCTAAGTTCTGGCTTCCTTCATGTGGTATTTGTGATCTGCTCCCCATTACCTCCCTCAGTGACATGACTTGTGTGACTGGCCCTGGTGACCTACCCTCCGTGACTTGGCCCTATGTCCTCACTCACTGCCCTGCCCTCTTTGTCCTCCCCCATCACCTCCCTCAGTGACCTACCCTAGTGACCTTCCCTCAGTCCCGCCATCAGTGACCAGCCCTCTGTGACCAGCCATCAGTAACCAGCCCTCAATCATCACCTGCCTTCAGTGACCTGCCCTGTGATGCCGGCCCTCTGTGACTGCCTCAGTCACATGCTCTCGTTGACCTCCCTCAGTGTCTTGCCCTGTATGCTCCCCCTCACATCTGTGACCTCCTTCACGACCTGCCCTCTGTCCTCTGTCTTTTGTGACCTGCCGTCTGTGACTTGCCCTCTGTGACCTCGCTCAGTGACTTGCTCTAGTGACCTTCACTCAGTACTTCCACCAGGACCAGCCCTCTGTGACCTACCCTCAGTGATGTGATCTGTGTGTCCTGTCCTCAGTTCTGCCATCTGTGACCCGACCTCTGTGATCTGCCCTAAGGCCTTGCTTCCTTCGCCTGGGATTTGTGATCTGCCCCATATTACCTCCTTCGGTGACATGCCTTGTATGACCTGCCTGTGTGGCCGGCCTTCAGTGACCTGCCTTCTGTGATCCACCCTATGGGACCTCACTTAGTGCCTGACCCTCTGTGACTTCTGGAACCTCCTTCAGAGACCGGCGCTAGTGAACTTCCCTCATCCTGCCATCAGTGCCGGCCCTCTGGGACCGGGCCTTGGCGACATGTGCCCTGCGACCACCCCTCAGGGACTTGTACTCTGCGACTGCCCTCTGTGAGCTGCTTCTGTGACGTAGCAACTGTGACCACCGCTCTGTGACTGCCACTGACCTTGCCCTCTGAGACCTGCTTCAGTGGACCCGCCCCGTTTCACTTCCCCTCAAGTAACCTGGCCTCGGACTTGTCCTCTGGGACCTACCTCCAGTCCTGCCCTCTGTGACTTGTCCCCCTGTGTCTTCCCGAGGTGACCTGGCTTCAGTGACCTACCTTCTCTGACCTGCTGTCTGAGACCAGCCCTCATTTCTGCCCTCTGCCACGTGCCCTCTGTGACCAGCGGACGCTAAGCTGCCCCATGACCCCTGCTCTCAGTGACATACCCATGTGACCTGCCCTCGGAGACCTTCTTTCTGCAAGCTTTCCTCAGGGACTACCCACGGTGAGCCACCCTGTGTGATCTGCCTCAGTGACATGCCCTCTGATAACTTCCCTCTGTGACTATCCTTAGGAACATGCTGTCTGAGTCCTCCCTCAGAGACTTGCCCCTGTGACTTGCCCTCGGTGACGTCACTCAGTGACTGGCCCTAGTGACCTTCCCTCAGTCCTGCCCACTGTTATAGGTCCTTTGTGACCTGCGCTGTGTGACCTAAGTGCCTGGCCCTCTGTGACTTCACTACTGTGTCCTGTCTCAGTGAGCTGCATTAGTGACCTTCCCTCAGTCCTGCCATCGGTGAGCAGCTCTGTGTGACCTGCCTCAGTCCCCTGCGTTCCGTGTCCTGCCGTCTCTTACCTGCCCCCTGGGACATGCCCAGTGAGACGTGCCCTCCGTGACCTGGCTCCAGTGACCTTCCCTAGTGACCTGCTGTCTGTGACCTGCCCTCTGAAAGCTTCATTCTGTGACTAGCCTCCCGTGACCTGCCCTCCTTGACCTGCATTTTATGACCTCCCTCAGTAACAGGCTACGACCGCTGTCTGTGACCTGCTCTCTGTGAACTGCCCTCTGGGACCGTCCGTCTGTGCCCTGTACTCAGTGACTGTCCACTGTGACCAAGCATCTGTGACCTGCTCTAAGTTCCGGCTTCCTTCATGTGGTATTTGTGATCTGCTCCCCATTACCTCCCTCAGTGACATGACTTGTGTGACTGGCCCTGGTGACCTACCCTCCGTGACTTGGCCCTATGTCCTCACTCACTGCCCTGCCCTCTTTGTCCTCCCCCATCACCTCCCTCAGTGACCTACCCTAGTGACCTTCCCTCAGTCCCGCCATCAGTGACCAGCCCTCTGTGACCAGCCATCAGTAACCAGCCCTCAATCATCACCTGCCTTCAGTGACCTGCCCTGTGATGCCGGCCCTCTGTGACTGCCTCAGTCACATGCTCTCGTTGACCTCCCTCAGTGTCTTGCCCTGTATGCTCCCCCTCACATCTGTGACCTCCTTCACGACCTGCCCTCTGTCCTCTGTCTTTTGTGACCTGCCGTCTGTGACTTGCCCTCTGTGACCTCGCTCAGTGACTTGCTCTAGTGACCTTCACTCAGTACTTCCACCAGGACCAGCCCTCTGTGACCTACCCTCAGTGATGTGATCTGTGTGTCCTGTCCTCAGTTCTGCCATCTGTGACCCGACCTCTGTGATCTGCCCTAAGGCCTTGCTTCCTTCGCCTGGGATTTGTGATCTGCCCCATATTACCTCCTTCGGTGACATGCCTTGTATGACCTGCCTTCTGTGATCCACCCTATGGGACCTCACTTAGTGCCTGACCCTCTGTGACTTCTGGAACCTCCTTCAGAGACCGGCGCTAGTGAACTTCCCTCATCCTGCCATCAGTGCCGGCCCTCTGGGACCGGGCCTTGGCGACATGTGCCCTGCGACCACCCCTCAGGGACTTGTACTCTGCGACTGCCCTCTGTGAGCTGCTTCTGTGACGTAGCAACTGTGACCACCGCTCTGTGACTGCCACTGACCTTGCCCTCTGAGACCTGCTTCAGTGGACCCGCCCCGTTTCACTTCCCCTCAAGTAACCTGGCCTCGGACTTGTCCTCTGGGACCTACCTCCAGTCCTGCCCTCTGTGACTTGTCCCCCTGTGTCTTCCCGAGGTGACCTGGCTTCAGTGACCTACCTTCTCTGACCTGCTGTCTGAGACCAGCCCTCATTTCTGCCCTCTGCCACGTGCCCTCTGTGACCAGCGGACGCTAAGCTGCCCCATGACCCCTGCTCTCAGTGACATACCCATGTGACCTGCCCTCGGAGACCTTCTTTCTGCAAGCTTTCCTCAGGGACTACCCACGGTGAGCCACCCTGTGTGATCTGCCTCAGTGACATGCCCTCTGATAACTTCCCTCTGTGACTATCCTTAGGAACATGCTGTCTGAGTCCTCCCTCAGAGACTTGCCCCTGTGACTTGCCCTCGGTGACGTCACTCAGTGACTGGCCCTAGTGACCTTCCCTCAGTCCTGCCCACTGTTATAGGTCCTTTGTGACTTGCGCTGTGTGACCTAAGTGCCTGGCCCTCTGTGACTTCACTACTGTGTCCTGTCTCAGTGAGCTGCATTAGTGACCTTCCCTCAGTCCTGCCATCGGTGAGCAGCTCTGTGTGACCTGCCTCAGTCCCCTGCGTTCCGTGTCCTGCCGTCTCTTACCTGCCCCCTGGGACATGCCCAGTGAGACGTGCCCTCCGTGACCTGGCTCCAGTGACCTTCCCTAGTGACCTGCTGTCTGTGACCTGCCCTCTGAAAGCTTCATTCTGTGACTAGCCTCCCGTGACCTGCCCTCCTTGACCTGCATTTTATGACCTCCCTCAGTAAAAGGCTACGACCGCTGTCTGTGACCTGCTCTCTGTGAACTGCCCTCTGGGACCGTCCGTCTGTGCCCTGTACTCAGTGACTGTCCACTGTGACCAAGCATCTGTGACCTGCTCTAAGTTCCGGCTTCCTTCATGTGGTATTTGTGATCTGCTCCCCATTACCTCCCTCAGTGACATGACTTGTGTGACTGGCCCTGGTGACCTACCCTCCGTGACTTGGCCCTATGTCCTCACTCACTGCCCTGCCCTCTTTGTCCTCCCCCATCACCTCCCTCAGTGACCTACCCTAGTGACCTTCCCTCAGTCCCGCCATCAGTGACCAGCCCTCTGTGACCAGCCATCAGTAACCAGCCCTCAATCATCACCTGCCTTCAGTGACCTGCCCTGTGATGCCGGCCCTCTGTGACTGCCTCAGTCACATGCTCTCGTTGACCTCCCTCAGTGTCTTGCCCTGTATGCTCCCCCTCACATCTGTGACCTCCTTCACGACCTGCCCTCTGTCCTCTGTCTTTTGTGACCTGCCGTCTGTGACTTGCCCTCTGTGACCTCGCTCAGTGACTTGCTCTAGTGACCTTCACTCAGTACTTCCACCAGGACCAGCCCTCTGTGACCTACCCTCAGTGATGTGATCTGTGTGTCCTGTCCTCAGTTCTGCCATCTGTGACCCGACCTCTGTGATCTGCCCTAAGGCCTTGCTTCCTTCGCCTGGGATTTGTGATCTGCCCCATATTACCTCCTTCGGTGACATGCCTTGTATGACCTGCCTTCTGTGATCCACCCTATGGGACCTCACTTAGTGCCTGACCCTCTGTGACTTCTGGAACCTCCTTCAGAGACCGGCGCTAGTGAACTTCCCTCATCCTGCCATCAGTGCCGGCCCTCTGGGACCGGGCCTTGGCGACATGTGCCCTGCGACCACCCCTCAGGGACTTGTACTCTGCGACTGCCCTCTGTGAGCTGCTTCTGTGACGTAGCAACTGTGACCACCGCTCTGTGACTGCCACTGACCTTGCCCTCTGAGACCTGCTTCAGTGGACCCGCCCCGTTTCACTTCCCCTCAAGTAACCTGGCCTCGGACTTGTCCTCTGGGACCTACCTCCAGTCCTGCCCTCTGTGACTTGTCCCCCTGTGTCTTCCCGAGGTGACCTGGCTTCAGTGACCTACCTTCTCTGACCTGCTGTCTGAGACCAGCCCTCATTTCTGCCCTCTGCCACGTGCCCTCTGTGACCAGCGGACGCTAAGCTGCCCCATGACCCCTGCTCTCAGTGACATACCCATGTGACCTGCCCTCGGAGACCTTCTTTCTGCAAGCTTTCCTCAGGGACTACCCACGGTGAGCCACCCTGTGTGATCTGCCTCAGTGACATGCCCTCTGATAACTTCCCTCTGTGACTATCCTTAGGAACATGCTGTCTGAGTCCTCCCTCAGAGACTTGCCCCTGTGACTTGCCCTCGGTGACGTCACTCAGTGACTGGCCCTAGTGACCTTCCCTCAGTCCTGCCCACTGTTATAGGTCCTTTGTGACTTGCGCTGTGTGACCTAAGTGCCTGGCCCTCTGTGACTTCACTACTGTGTCCTGTCTCAGTGAGCTGCATTAGTGACCTTCCCTCAGTCCTGCCATCGGTGAGCAGCTCTGTGTGACCTGCCTCAGTCCCCTGCGTTCCGTGTCCTGCCGTCTCTTACCTGCCCCCTGGGACATGCCCAGTGAGACGTGCCCTCCGTGACCTGGCTCCAGTGACCTTCCCTAGTGACCTGCTGTCTGTGACCTGCCCTCTGAAAGCTTCATTCTGTGACTAGCCTCCCGTGACCTGCCCTCCTTGACCTGCATTTTATGACCTCCCTCAGTAAAAGCCTACGACCGCTGTCTGTGACCTGCTCTCTGTGAACTGCCCTCTGGGACCGTCCGTCTGTGCCCTGTACTCAGTGACTGTCCACTGTGACCAAGCATCTGTGACCTGCTCTAAGTTCCGGCTTCCTTCATGTGGTATTTGTGATCTGCTCCCCATTACCTCCCTCAGTGACATGACTTGTGTGACTGGCCCTGGTGACCTACCCTCCGTGACTTGGCCCTATGTCCTCACTCACTGCCCTGCCCTCTTTGTCCTCCCCCATCACCTCCCTCAGTGACCTACCCTAGTGACCTTCCCTCAGTCCCGCCATCAGTGACCAGCCCTCTGCGACCAGCCATCAGTAACCAGCCCTCAATCATCACCTGCCTTCAGTGACCTGCCCTGTGATGCCGGCCCTCTGTGACTGCCTCAGTCACATGCTTTCGTTGACCTCCCTCAGTGTCTTGCCCTGTATGCTCCCCCTCACATCTGTGACCTCCTTCACGACCTGCCCTCTGTCCTCTGTCTTTTGTGACCTGCCGTCTGTGACTTGCCCTCTGTGACCTCGCTCAGTGACTTGCTCTAGTGACCTTCACTCAGTACTTCCACCAGGACCAGCCCTCTGTGACCTACCCTCAGTGATGTGATCTGTGTGTCCTGTCCTCAGTTCTGCCATCTGTGACCCGACCTCTGTGATCTGCCCTAAGGCCTTGCTTCCTTCGCCTGGGATTTGTGATCTGCCCCATATTACCTCCTTCGGTGACATGCCTTGTATGACCTGCCTGTGTGGCCGGCCTTCAGTGACCTGCCTTCTGTGATCCACCCTATGGGACCTCACTTAGTGCCTGACCCTCTGTGACTTCTGGAACCTCCTTCAGAGACCGGCGCTAGTGAACTTCCCTCATCCTGCCATCAGTGCCGGCCCTCTGGGACCGGGCCTTGGCGACATGTGCCCTGCGACCACCCCTCAGGGACTTGTACTCTGCGACTGCCCTCTGTGAGCTGCTTCTGTGACGTAGCAACTGTGACCACCGCTCTGTGACTGCCACTGACCTTGCCCTCTGAGACCTGCTTCAGTGGACCCGCCCCGTTTCACTTCCCCTCAAGTAACCTGGCCTCGGACTTGTCCTCTGGGACCTACCTCCAGTCCTGCCCTCTGTGACTTGTCCCCCTGTGTCTTCCCGAGGTGACCTGGCTTCAGTGACCTACCTTCTCTGACCTGCTGTCTGAGACCAGCCCTCATTTCTGCCCTCTGCCACGTGCCCTCTGTGACCAGCGGACGCTAAGCTGCCCCATGACCCCTGCTCTCAGTGACATACCCATGTGACCTGCCCTCGGAGACCTTCTTTCTGCAAGCTTTCCTCAGGGACTACCCACGGTGAGCCACCCTGTGTGATCTGCCTCAGTGACATGCCCTCTGATAACTTCCCTCTGTGACTATCCTTAGGAACATGCTGTCTGAGTCCTCCCTCAGAGACTTGCCCCTGTGACTTGCCCTCGGTGACGTCACTCAGTGACTGGCCCTAGTGACCTTCCCTCAGTCCTGCCCACTGTTATAGGTCCTTTGTGACCTGCGCTGTGTGACCTAAGTGCCTGGCCCTCTGTGACTTCACTACTGTGTCCTGTCTCAGTGAGCTGCATTAGTGACCTTCCCTCAGTCCTGCCATCGGTGAGCAGCTCTGTGTGACCTGCCTCAGTCCCCTGCGTTCCGTGTCCTGCCGTCTCTTACCTGCCCCCTGGGACATGCCCAGTGAGACGTGCCCTCCGTGACCTGGCTCCAGTGACCTTCCCTAGTGACCTGCTGTCTGTGACCTGCCCTCTGAAAGCTTCATTCTGTGACTAGCCTCCCGTGACCTGCCCTCCTTGACCTGCATTTTATGACCTCCCTCAGTAACAGGCTACGACCGCTGTCTGTGACCTGCTCTCTGTGAACTGCCCTCTGGGACCGTCCGTCTGTGCCCTGTACTCAGTGACTGTCCACTGTGACCAAGCATCTGTGACCTGCTCTAAGTTCCGGCTTCCTTCATGTGGTATTTGTGATCTGCTCCCCATTACCTCCCTCAGTGACATGACTTGTGTGACTGGCCCTGGTGACCTACCCTCCGTGACTTGGCCCTATGTCCTCACTCACTGCCCTGCCCTCTTTGTCCTCCCCCATCACCTCCCTCAGTGACCTACCCTAGTGACCTTCCCTCAGTCCCGCCATCAGTGACCAGCCCTCTGTGACCAGCCATCAGTAACCAGCCCTCAATCATCACCTGCCTTCAGTGACCTGCCCTGTGATGCCGGCCCTCTGTGACTGCCTCAGTCACATGCTCTCGTTGACCTCCCTCAGTGTCTTGCCCTGTATGCTCCCCCTCACATCTGTGACCTCCTTCACGACCTGCCCTCTGTCCTCTGTCTTTTGTGACCTGCCGTCTGTGACTTGCCCTCTGTGACCTCGCTCAGTGACTTGCTCTAGTGACCTTCACTCAGTACTTCCACCAGGACCAGCCCTCTGTGACCTACCCTCAGTGATGTGATCTGTGTGTCCTGTCCTCAGTTCTGCCATCTGTGACCCGACCTCTGTGATCTGCCCTAAGGCCTTGCTTCCTTCGCCTGGGATTTGTGATCTGCCCCATATTACCTCCTTCGGTGACATGCCTTGTATGACCTGCCTTCTGTGATCCACCCTATGGGACCTCACTTAGTGCCTGACCCTCTGTGACTTCTGGAACCTCCTTCAGAGACCGGCGCTAGTGAACTTCCCTCATCCTGCCATCAGTGCCGGCCCATGGGACCGGGCCTTGGCGACATGTGCCCTGCGACCACCCCTCAGGGACTTGTACTCTGCGACTGCCCTCTGTGAGCTGCTTCTGTGACGTAGCAACTGTGACCACCGCTCTGTGACTGCCACTGACCTTGCCCTCTGAGACCTGCTTCAGTGGACCCGCCCCGTGTCACTTCCCCTCAGGTAACCTGGCCTCGGACTTGTCCTCTGGGACCTACCTCCAGTCCTGCCCTCTGTGACTTGTCCCCCTGTGTCTTCCCTAGGTGACCTGGCTTCAGTGACCTACCTTCTCTGACCTGCTGTCTGAGACCAGCCCTCATTTCTGCCCTCTGCCACGTGCCCTCTGTGACCAGCGGACGCTAAGCTGCCCCATGACCCCTGCTCTCAGTGACATACCCATGTGACCTGCCCTCGGAGACCTTCTTTCTGCAAGCTTTCCTCAGGGACTACCCACGGTGAGCCACCCTGTGTGATCTGCCTCAGTGACATGCCCTCTGATAACTTCCCTCTGTGACTATCCTTAGGAACATGCTGTCTGAGTCCTCCCTCAGAGACTTGCCCCTGTGACTTGCCCTCGGTGACGTCACTCAGTGACTGGCCCTAGTGACCTTCCCTCAGTCCTGCCCACTGTTATAGGTCCTTTGTGACCTGCGCTGTGTGACCTAAGTGCCTGGCCCTCTGTGACTTCACTACTGTGTCCTGTCTCAGTGAGCTGCATTAGTGACCTTCCCTCAGTCCTGCCATCGGTGAGCAGCTCTGTGTGACCTGCCTCAGTCCCCTGCGTTCCGTGTCCTGCCGTCTCTTACCTGCCCCCTGGGACATGCCCAGTGAGACGTGCCCTCCGTGACCTGGCTCCAGTGACCTTCCCTAGTGACCTGCTGTCTGTGACCTGCCCTCTGAAAGCTTCATTCTGTGACTAGCCTCCCGTGACCTGCCCTCCTTGACCTGCATTTTATGACCTCCCTCAGTAACAGGCTACGACCGCTGTCTGTGACCTGCTCTCTGTGAACTGCCCTCTGGGACCATCCGTCTGTGCCCTGTACTCAGTGACTGTCCACTGTGACCAGGCATCTGTGACCTGCTCTAAGTTCTGGCTTCCTTCATGTGGTATTTGTGATCTGCTCCCCATTACCTCGCTCAGTGACATGACTTGTGTGACTGGCCCTGGTGACCTACCCTCCGTGACTTGGCCCTATGTCCTCACTCACTGCCCTGCCCTCTTTGTCCTCCCCCATCACCTCCCTCAGTGACCTACCGTAGTGACCTTCCCTCAGTCCCGCCATCAGTGACCAGCCCTCTGTGACCAGCCATCAGTAACCAGCCCTCAATCATCACCTGCCTTCAGTGACCTGCCCTGTGATGCCGGCCCTCTGTGACTGCCTCAGTCACATGCTCTCGTTGACCTCCCTCAGTGTCTTGCCCTGTATGCTCCCCCTCACATCTGTGACCTCCTTCACGACCTGCCCTCTGTCCTCTGTCTTTTGTGACCTGCCGTCTGTGACTTGCCCTCTGTGACCTCGCTCAGTGACTTGCTCTAGTGACCTTCACTCAGTACTTCAACCAGGACCAGCCCTCTGTGACCTACCCTCAGTGATGTGATCTGTGTGTCCTGTCCTCAGTTCTGCCATCTGTGACCCGACCTCTGTGATCTGCCCTAAGGCCTTGCTTCCTTCGCCTGGGATTTGTGATCTGCCCCATATTACCTCCTTCGGTGACATGCCTTGTATGACCTGCCTGTGTGGCCGGCCTTCAGTGACCTGCCTTCTGTGATCCACCCTATGGGACCTCACTTAGTGCCTGACCCTCTGTGACTTCTGGAACCTCCTTCAGAGACCGGCGCTAGTGAACTTCCCTCATCCTGCCATCAGTGCCGGCCCATGGGACCGGGCCTTGGCGACATGTGCCCTGCGACCACCCCTCAGGGACTTGTACTCTGCGACTGCCCTCTGTGAGCTGCTTCTGTGACGTAGCAACTGTGACCACCGCTCTGTGACTGCCACTGACCTTGCCCTCTGAGACCTGCTTCAGTGGACCCGCCCCGTGTCACTTCCCCTCAGGTAACCTGGCCTCGGACTTGTCCTCTGGGACCTACCTCCAGTCCTGCCCTCTGTGACTTGTCCCCCTGTGTCTTCCCTAGGTGACCTGGCTTCAGTGACCTACCTTCTCTGACCTGCTGTCTGAGACCAGCCCTCATTTCTGCCCTCTGCCACGTGCCCTCTGTGACCAGCGGACGCTAAGCTGCCCCATGACCCCTGCTCTCAGTGACATACCCATGTGACCTGCCCTCGGAGACCTTCTTTCTGCAAGCTTTCCTCAGGGACTACCCACGGTGAGCCACCCTGTGTGATCTGCCTCAGTGACATGCCCTCTGATAACTTCCCTCTATGACTATCCTTAGGAACATGCTGTCTGAGTCCTCCCTCAGAGACTTGCCCCTGTGACTTGCCCTCGGTGACGTCACTCAGTGACTGGCCCTAGTGACCTTCCCTCAGTCCTGCCCACTGTTATAGGTCCTTTGTGACCTGCGCTGTGTGACCTAAGTGCCTGGCCCTCTGTGACTTCACTACTGTGTCCTGTCTCAGTGAGCTGCATTAGTGACCTTCCCTCAGTCCTGCCATCGGTGAGCAGCTCTGTGTGACCTGCCTCAGTCCCCTGCGTTCCGTGTCCTGCCGTCTCTTACCTGCCCCCTGGGACATGCCCAGTGAGACGTGCCCTCCGTGACCTGGCTCCAGTGACCTTCCCTAGTGACCTACTGTCTGTGACCTGCCCTCTGAAAGCTTCATTCTGTGACTAGCCTCCCGTGACCTGCCCTCCTTGACCTGCATTTTATGACCTCCCTCAGTAAAAGGCTACGACCGCTGTCTGTGACCTGCTCTCTGTGAACTGCCCTCTGGGACCGTCCGTCTGTGCCCTGTACTCAGTGACTGTCCACTGTGACCAAGCATCTGTGACCTGATCTAAGTTCTGGCTTCCTTCATGTGGTATTTGTGATCTGCTCCCCATTACCTCCCTCAGTGACATGACTTGTGTGACTGGCCCTGGTGACCTACCCTCCGTGACTTGGCCCTATGTCCTCACTCACTGCCCTGCCCTCTTTGTCCTCCCCCATCACCTCCCTCAGTGACCTACCCTAGTGACCTTCCCTCAGTCCCGCCATCAGTGACCAGCCCTCTGCGACCAGCCATCAGTAACCAGCCCTCAATCATCACCTGCCTTCAGTGACCTGCCCTGTGATGCCGGCCCTCTGTGACTGCCTCAGTCACATGCTTTCGTTGACCTCCCTCAGTGTCTTGCCCTGTATGCTCCCCCTCACATCTGTGACCTCCTTCACGACCTGCCCTCTGTCCTCTGTCTTTTGTGACCTGCCGTCTGTGACTTGCCCTCTGTGACCTCGCTCAGTGACTTGCTCTAGTGACCTTCACTCAGTACTTCCACCAGGACCAGCCCTCTGTGACCTACCCTCAGTGATGTGATCTGTGTGTCCTGTCCTCAGTTCTGCCATCTGTGACCCGACCTCTGTGATCTGCCCTAAGGCCTTGCTTTCTTCGCCTGGGATTTGTGATCTGCCCCATATTACCTCCTTCGGTGACATGCCTTGTATGACCTGCCTGTGTGGCCGGCCTTCAGTGACCTGCCTTCTGTGATCCACCCTATGGGACCTCACTTAGTGCCTGACCCTCTGTGACTTCTGGAACCTCCTTCAGAGACCGGCGCTAGTGAACTTCCCTCATCCTGCCATCAGTGCCGGCCCTCTGGGACCGGGCCTTGGCGACATGTGCCCTGCGACCACCCCTCAGGGACTTGTACTCTGCGACTGCCCTCTGTGAGCTGCTTCTGTGACGTAGCAACTGTGACCACCGCTCTGTGACTGCCACTGACCTTGCCCTCTGAGACCTGCTTCAGTGGACCCGCCCCGTGTCACTTCCCCTCAGGTAACCTGGCCTCGGACTTGTCCTCTGGGACCTACCTCCAGTCCTGCCCTCTGTGACTTGTCCCCCTGTGTCTTCCCTAGGTGACCTGGCTTCAGTGACCTACCTTCTCTGACCTGCTGTCTGAGACCAGCCCTCATTTCTGCCCTCTGCCACGTGCCCTCTGTGACCAGCGGACGCTAAGCTGCCCCATGACCCCTGCTCTCAGTGACATACCCATGTGACCTGCCCTCAGAGACCGTCTTTCTGCAAGCTGTCCTCAGGGACTACCCACGGTGAGCCACCCTGTGTGATCTGCCTCAGTGACTTGCCCTCTGATAACTTCCCTCTGTGACTATCCTTAGGAACATGCTGTCTGAGTCCTCCCTCAGAGACTTGCCCCTGTGACTTGCCCTCGGTGACGTCACTCAGTGACTGGCCCTAGTGACCTTCCCTCAGTCCTGCCCACTGTTATAGGTCCTTTGTGACCTGCGCTGTGTGACCTAAGTGCCTGGCCCTCTGTGACTTCACTACTGTGTCCTGTCTCAGTGAGCTGCATTAGTGACCTTCCCTCAGTCCTGCCATCGGTGAGCAGCTCTGTGTGACCTGCCTCAGTCCCCTGCGTTCCGTGTCCTGCCGTCTCTTACCTGCCCCCTGGGACATGCCCAGTGAGACGTGCCCTCCGTGACCTGGCTCCAGTGACCTTCCCTAGTGACCTGCTGTCTGTGACCTGCCCTCTGAAAGCTTCATTCTTTGACTTGCCTCCTGTGACCTGCCCTCCTTGACCTGCATTCTATGACCTCCCTCAGTAACAGGCTACGACCGCTGTCTGTGACCTGCTCTCTGTGAACTGCCCTCTGGGACCGTCCGTCTGTGCCCTGTACTCAGTGACTGTCCACTGTGACCAGGCATCTGTGACCTGCTCTAAGTTCTGGCTTCCTTCATGTGGTATTTGTGATCTGCTCCCCATTACCTCCCTCAGTGACATGACTTGTGTGACTGGCCCTGGTGACCTACCCTCCGTGACTTGGCCCTATGTCCTCACTCACTGCCCTGCCCTCTTTGTCCTCCCCCATCACCTCCCTCAGTGACCTACCCTAGTGACCTTCCCTCAGTCCCGCCATCACTGACCAGCCCTCTGCGACCAGCCATCAGTAACCAGCCCTCAGTCATCACCTGCCTTCAGTGACCTGCCCTGTGATGCCGGCCCTCTGTGACTGCCTCAGTCACATGCTCTCGTTGACCTCCCTCAGTGTCTTGCCCTGTATGCTCCCCCTCACATCTGTGACCTCCTTCACGACCTGCCCTCTGTCCTCTGTCTTTTGTGACCTGCCGTCTGTGACTTGCCCTCTGTGACCTCGCTCAGTGACTTGCTCTAGTGACCTTCACTCAGTACTTCCACCAGGACCAGCCCTCTGTGACCTACCCTCAGTGATGTGATCTGTGTGTCCTGTCCTCAGTTCTGCCATCTGTGACCCGACCTCTGTGATCTGCCCTAAGGCCTTGCTTCCTTCGCCTGGGATTTGTGATCTGCCCCATATTACCTCCTTCGGTGACATGCCTTGTATGACCTGCCTGTGTGGCCGGCCTTCAGTGACCTGCCTTCTGTGATCCACCCTATGGGACCTCACTTAGTGCCTGACCCTCTGTGACTTCTGGAACCTCCTTCAGAGACCGGCGCTAGTGAACTTCCCTCATCCTGCCATCAGTGCCGGCCCATGGGACCGGGCCTTGGCGACATGTGCCCTGCGACCACCCCTCAGGGACTTGTACTCTGCGACTGCCCTCTGTGAGCTGCTTCTGTGACGTAGCAACTGTGACCACCGCTCTGTGACTGCCACTGACCTTGCCCTCTGAGACCTGCTTCAGTGGACCCGCCCCGTGTCACTTCCCCTCAGGTAACCTGGCCTCGGACTTGTCCTCTGGGACCTACCTCCAGTCCTGCCCTCTGTGACTTGTCCCCCTGTGTCTTCCCTAGGTGACCTGGCTTCAGTGACCTACCTTCTCTGACCTGCTGTCTGAGACCAGCCCTCATTTCTGCCCTCTGCCACGTGCCCTCTGTGACCAGCGGACGCTAAGCTGCCCCATGACCCCTGCTCTCAGTGACATACCCATGTGACCTGCCCTCGGAGACCTTCTTTCTGCAAGCTTTCCTCAGGGACTACCCACGGTGAGCCACCCTGTGTGATCTGCCTCACTAACATGCCCTCTGATAACTTCCCTCTGTGACTATCCTTAGGAACATGCTGTCTGAGTCCTCCCTCAGAGACTTGCCCCTGTGACTTGCCCTCGGTGACGTCACTCAGTGACTGGCCCTAGTGACCTTCCCTCAGTCCTGCCCACTGTTATAGGTCCTTTGTGACCTGCGCTGTGTGACCTAAGTGCCTGGCCCTCTGTGACTTCACTACTGTGTCCTGTCTCAGTGAGCTGCATTAGTGACCTTCCCTCAGTCCTGCCATCGGTGAGCAGCTCTGTGTGACCTGCCTCAGTCCCCTGCGTTCCGTGTCCTGCCGTCTCTTACCTGCCCCCTGGGACATGCCCAGTGAGACGTGCCCTCCGTGACCTGGCTCCAGTGACCTTCCCTAGTGACCTGCTGTCTGTGACCTGCCCTCTGAAAGCTTCATTCTGTGACTAGCCTCCCGTGACCTGCCCTCCTTGACCTGCATTCTATGACCTCCCTCAGTAACAGGCTACGACCGCTGTCTGTGACCTGCTCTCTGTGAACTGCCCTCTGGGACCATCCGTCTGTGCCCTGTACTCAGTGACTGTCCACTGTGACCAGGCATCTGTGACCTGCTCTAAGTTCTGGCTTCCTTCATGTGGTATTTGTGATCTGCTCCCCATTACCTCCCTCAGTGACATGACTTGTGTGACTGGCCCTGGTGACCTACCCTCCGTGACTTGGCCCTATGTCCTCACTCACTGCCCTGCCCTCTTTGTCCTCCCCCATCACCTCCCTCAGTGACCTACCCTAGTGACCTTCCCTCAGTCCCGCCATCAGTGACCAGCCCTCTGTGACCAGCCATCAGTAACCAGCCCTCAATCATCACCTGCCTTCAGTGACCTGCCCTGTGATGCCGGCCCTCTGTGACTGCCTCAGTCACATGCTCTCGTTGACCTCCCTCAGTGTCTTGCCCTGTATGCTCCCCCTCACATCTGTGACCTCCTTCACGACCTGCCCTCTGTCCTCTGTCTTTTGTGACCTGCCGTCTGTGACTTGCCCTCTGTGACCTCGCTCAGTGACTTGCTCTAGTGACCTTCACTCAGTACTTCCACCAGGACCAGCCCTCTGTGACCTACCCTCAGTGATGTGATCTGTGTGTCCTGTCCTCAGTTCTGCCATCTGTGACCCGACCTCTGTGATCTGCCCTAAGGCCTTGCTTCCTTCGCCTGGGATTTGTGATCTGCCCCATATTACCTCCTTCGGTGACATGCCTTGTATGACCTGCCTGTGTGGCCGGCCTTCAGTGACCTGCCTTCTGTGATCCACCCTATGGGACCTCACTTAGTGCCTGACCCTCTGTGACTTCTGGAACCTCCTTCAGAGACCGGCGCTAGTGAACTTCCCTCATCCTGCCATCAGTGCCGGCCCATGGGACCGGGCCTTGGCGACATGTGCCCTGCGACCACCCCTCAGGGACTTGTACTCTGCGACTGCCCTCTGTGAGCTGCTTCTGTGACGTAGCAACTGTGACCACCGCTCTGTGACTGCCACTGACCTTGCCCTCTGAGACCTGCTTCAGTGGACCCGCCCCGTGTCACTTCCCCTCAGGTAACCTGGCCTCGGACTTGTCCTCTGGGACCTACCTCCAGTCCTGCCCTCTGTGACTTGTCCCCCTGTGTCTTCCCTAGGTGACCTGGCTTCAGTGACCTACCTTCTCTGACCTGCTGTCTGAGACCAGCCCTCATTTCTGCCCTCTGCCACGTGCCCTCTGTGACCAGCGGACGCTAAGCTGCCCCATGACCCCTGCTCTCAGTGACATACCCATGTGACCTGCCCTCGGAGACCTTCTTTCTGCAAGCTTTCCTCAGGGACTACCCACGGTGAGCCACCCTGTGTGATCTGCCTCAGTGACATGCCCTCTGATAACTTCCCTCTATGACTATCCTTAGGAACATGCTGTCTGAGTCCTCCCTCAGAGACTTGCCCCTGTGACTTGCCCTCGGTGACGTCACTCAGTGACTGGCCCTAGTGACCTTCCCTCAGTCCTGCCCACTGTTATAGGTCCTTTGTGACCTGCGCTGTGTGACCTAAGTGCCTGGCCCTCTGTGACTTCACTACTGTGTCCTGTCTCAGTGAGCTGCATTAGTGACCTTCCCTCAGTCCTGCCATCGGTGAGCAGCTCTGTGTGACCTGCCTCAGTCCCCTGCGTTCCGTGTCCTGCCGTCTCTTACCTGCCCCCTGGGACATGCCCAGTGAGACGTGCCCTCCGTGACCTGGCTCCAGTGACCTTCCCTAGTGACCTGCTGTCTGTGACCTGCCCTCTGAAAGCTTCATTCTGTGACTAGCCTCCCGTGACCTGCCCTCCTTGACCTGCATTTTATGACCTCCCTCAGTAAAAGGCTACGACCGCAGTCTGTGACCTGCTCTCTGTGAACTGCCCTCTGGGACCGTCCGTCTGTGCCCTGTACTCAGTGACTGTCCACTGTGACCAAGCATCTGTGACCTGATCTAAGTTCTGGCTTCCTTCATGTGGTATTTGTGATCTGCTCCCCATTACCTCCCTCAGTGACATGACTTGTGTGACTGGCCCTGGTGACCTACCCTCCGTGACTTGGCCCTATGTCCTCACTCACTGCCCTGCCCTCTTTGTCCTCCCCCATCACCTCCCTCAGTGACCTACCCTAGTGACCTTCCCTCAGTCCCGCCATCACTGACCAGCCCTCTGCGACCAGCCATCAGTAACCAGCCCTCAATCATCACCTGCCTTCAGTGACCTGCCCTGTGATGCCGGCCCTCTGTGACTGCCTCAGTCACATGCTTTCGTTGACCTCCCTCAGTGTCTTGCCCTGTATGCTCCCCCTCACATCTGTGACCTCCTTCACGACCTGCCCTCTGTCCTCTGTCTTTTGTGACCTGCCGTCTGTGACTTGCCCTCTGTGACCTCGCTCAGTGACTTGCTCTAGTGACCTTCACTCAGTACTTCCACCAGGACCAGCCCTCTGTGACCTACCCTCAGTGATGTGATCTGTGTGTCCTGTCCTCAGTTCTGCCATCTGTGACCCGACCTCTGTGATCTGCCTAAGGCCTTGCTTTCTTCGCCTGGGATTTGTGATCTGCCCCATATTACCTCCTGCGGTGACATGCCTTGTATGACCTGCCTGTGTGGCCGGCCTTCAGTGACCTGCCTTCTGTGATCCACCCTATGGGACCTCACTTAGTGCCTGACCCTCTGTGACTTCTGGAACCTCCTTCAGAGACCGGCGCTAGTGAACTTCCCTCATCCTGCCATCAGTGCCGGCCCTCTGGGACCGGGCCTTGGCGACATGTGCCCTGCGACCACCCCTCAGGGACTTGTACTCTGCGACTGCCCTCTGTGAGCTGCTTCTGTGACGTAGCAACTGTGACCACCGCTCTGTGACTGCCACTGACCTTGCCCTCTGAGACCTGCTTCAGTGGACCCGCCCCGTGTCACTTCCCCTCAGGTAACCTGGCCTCGGACTTGTCCTCTGGGACCTACCTCCAGTCCTGCCCTCTGTGACTTGTCCCCCTGTGTCTTCCCTAGGTGACCTGGCTTCAGTGACCTACCTTCTCTGACCTGCTGTCTGAGACCAGCCCTCATTTCTGCCCTCTGCCACGTGCCCTCTGTGACCAGCGGACGCTAAGCTGCCCCATGACCCCTGCTCTCAGTGACATACCCATGTGACCTGCCCTCAGAGACCGTCTTTCTGCAAGCTGTCCTCAGGGACTACCCACGGTGAGCCACCCTGTGTGATCTGCCTCAGTGACTTGCCCTCTGATAACTTCCCTCTGTGACTATCCTTAGGAACATGCTGTCTGAGTCCTCCCTCAGAGACTTGCCCCTGTGACTTGCCCTCTGTGACGTCACTCAGTGACTGGCCCTAGTGACCTTCCCTCAGTCCTGCCCACTGTTATAGGTCCTTTGTGACCTGCGCTGTGTGACCTAAGTGCCTGGCCCTCTGTGACTTCACTACTGTGTCCTGTCTCAGTGAGCTGCATTAGTGACCTTCCCTCAGTCCTGCCATCGGTGAGCAGCTCTGTGTGACCTGCCTCAGTCCCCTGCGTTCCGTGTCCTGCCGTCTCTTACCTGCCCCCTGGGACATGCCCAGTGAGACGTGCCCTCCGTGACCTGGCTCCAGTGACCTTCCCTAGTGACCTGCTGTCTGTGACCTGCCCTCTGAAAGCTTCATTCTTTGACTTGCCTCCTGTGACCTGCCCTCCTTGACCTGCATTCTATGACCTCCCTCAGTAACAGGCTACGACCGCTGTCTGTGACCTGCTCTCTGTGAACTGCCCTCTGGGACCGTCCGTCTGTGCCCTGTACTCAGTGACTGTCCACTGTGACCAGGCATCTGTGACCTGCTCTAAGTTCTGGCTTCCTTCATGTGGTATTTGTGATCTGCTCCCCATTACCTCCCTCAGTGACATGACTTGTGTGACTGGCCCTGGTGACCTACCCTCCGTGACTTGGCCCTATGTCCTCACTCACTGCCCTGCCCTCTTTGTCCTCCCCCATCACCTCCCTCAGTGACCTACCCTAGTGACCTTCCCTCAGTCCCGCCATCACTGACCAGCCCTCTGCGACCAGCCATCAGTAACCAGCCCTCAGTCATCACCTGCCTTCAGTGACCTGCCCTGTGATGCCGGCCCTCTGTGACTGCCTCAGTCACATGCTCTCGTTGACCTCCCTCAGTGTCTTGCCCTGTATGCTCCCCCTCACATCTGTGACCTCCTTCACGACCTGCCCTCTGTCCTCTGTCTTTTGTGACCTGCCGTCTGTGACTTGCCCTCTGTGACCTCGCTCAGTGACTTGCTCTAGTGACCTTCACTCAGTACTTCCACCAGGACCAGCCCTCTGTGACCTACCCTCAGTGATGTGATCTGTGTGTCCTGTCCTCAGTTCTGCCATCTGTGACCGACCTCTGTGATCTGCCCTAAGGCCTTGCTTCCTTCGCCTGGATTTGTGATCTGCCCCATATTACCTCCTTCGGTGACATGCCTTGTATGACCTGCCTGTGTGGCCGGCCTTCAGTGACCTGCCTTCTGTGATCCACCCTATGGGACCTCACTTAGTGCCTGACCCTCTGTGACTTCTGGAACCTCCTTCAGAGACCGGCGCTAGTGAACTTCCCTCATCCTGCCATCAGTGCCGGCCCCTCTGGGACCGGGCCTTGGCGACATGTGCCCTGCGACCACCCTCAGGGACTTGTACTCTGCGACTGCCCTCTGTGAGCTGCTTCTGTGACGTAGCAACTGTGACCACCGCTCTGTGACTGCCACTGACCTTGCCCTCTGAGACCTGCTTCAGTGGACCCGCCCCGTGTCACTTCCCCTCAGGTAACCTGGCCTCGGACTTGTCCTCTGGGACCTACCTCCAGTCCTGCCCTCTGTGACTTGTCCCCCTGTGTCTTCCCTAGGGTGACCTGGCTTCAGTGACCTACCTTCTCTGACCTGCTGTCTGAGACCAGCCCTCATTTCTGCCCTCTGCCACGTGCCCTCTGTGACCAGCGGACGCTAAGCTGCCCCATGACCCCTGCTCTCAGTGACATACCCATGTGACCTGCCCTCAGAGACCGTCTTTCTGCAAGCTGTACTCAGGGACTACCCACGGTGAGCCACCCTGTGTGATCTGCCTCAGTGACATGCCCTCTGATAACTTCCCTCTGTGACTATCCTTAGGAACATGCTGTCTGAGTCCTCCCTCAGAGACTTGCCCCTGTGACTTGCCCTCGGTGACGTCACTCAGTGACTGGCCCTAGTGACCTTCCCTCAGTCCTGCCCACTGTTATAGGTCCTTTGTGACCTGCGCTGTGTGACCTAAGTGCCTGGCCCTCTGTGACTTCACTACTGTGTCCTGTCTCAGTGAGCTGCATTAGTGACCTTCCCTCAGTCCTGCCATCGGTGAGCAGCTCTGTGTGACCTGCCTCAGTCCCCTGCGTTCCGTGTCCTGCCGTCTCTTACCTGCCCCCTGGGACATGCCCAGTGAGACGTGCCCTCCGTGACCTGGCTCCAGTGACCTTCCCTAGTGACCTGCTGTCTGTGACCTGCCCTCTGAAAGCTTCATCTTTGACTTGCCTCCCGTGACCTGCCCTCCTTGACCTGCATTCTATGACCTCCCTCAGTAACAGGCTACGACCGCTGTCTGTGACCTGCTCTCTGTGAACTGCCCTCTGGGGACCGTCCGTCTGTGCCCTGTACTCAGTGACTGTCCACTGTGACCAGGCATCTGTGACCTGCTCTAAGTTCTGGCTTCCTTCATGTGGGTATTTGTGATCTGCTCCCCATTACCTCCCTCAGTGACATGACTTGTGGTGACTGGCCCTGGTGACCTACCCTCCGTGACTTGGCCCTATGTCCTCACTCACTGCCCTGCCCTCTTTGTCCTCCCCCATCACCTCCCTCAGTGACCTACCCTAGTGACCTTCCCTCAGTCCCGCCATCACTGACCAGCCCTCTGCGACCAGCCATCAGTAACCAGCCCTCAGTCATCACCTGCCTTCAGTGACCTGCCCTGTGATGCCGGCCCTCTGTGACTGCCTCAGTCACATGCTCTCGTTGACCTCCCTCAGTGTCTTGCCCTGTATGCTCCCCCTCACATCTGTGACCTCCTTCACGACCTGCACTCTGTCCTCTGTCTTTTGTGACCTGCCGTCTGTGACTTGCCCTCTGTGACCTCGCTCAGTGACTTGCTCTAGTGACCTTCACTCAGTACTTCCACCAGGACCAGCCCTCTGTGACCTACCCTCAGTGATGTGATCTGTGTGTCCTGTCCTCAGTTCTGCCATCTGTGACCCGACCTCTGTGATCTGCCCTAAGGCCTTGCTTCCTTCGCCTGGGATTTGTGATCTGCCCCATATTACCTCCTTCGGTGACATGCCTTGTATGACCTGCCTGTGTGGCCGGCCTTCAGTGACCTGCCTTCTGTGATCCACCCTATGGGACCTCACTTAGTGCCTGACCCTCTGTGACTTCTGGAACCTCCTTCAGAGACCGGCGCTAGTGAACTTCCCTCATCCTGCCATCAGTGCCGGCCCTCTGGGACCGGGCCTTGGCGACATGTGCCCTGCGACCACCCCTCAGGGACTTGTACTCTGCGACTGCCCTCTGTGAGCTGCTTCTGTGACGTAGCAACTGTGACCACCGCTCTGTGACTGCCACTGACCTTGCCCTCTGAGACCTGCTTCAGTGGACCCTTCCCGTTTCACTTCCCCTCAAGTAACCTGGCCTCGGACTTGTCCTCTGGGACCTACCTCCAGTCCTGCCCTCTGTGACTTGTCCCCCTGTGTCTTCCTAGGTGACCTGGCTTCAGTGACCTACCTTCTCTGACCTGCTGTCTGAGACCAGCCCTCATTTCTGCCCTCTGCCACGTGCCCTCTGTGACCAGCGGACGCTAAGCTGCCCCATGACCCCTGCTCTCAGTGACATACCCATGTGACCTGCCCTCGGAGACCTTCTTTCTGCAAGCTTTCCTCAGGGACTACCCACGGTGAGCCACCCTGTGTGATCTGCCTCAGGTGACATGCCCTCTGATAACTTCCCTCTGTGACTATCCTTAGAACATGCTGTCTGAGTCCTCCCTCAGAGACTTGCCCCTGTGACTTGCCCTCGGTGACGTCACTCAGTGACTGGCCCTAGTGACCTTCCCTCAGTCCTTCCCACTGTTATAGGTCCTTTGTGACCTGCGCTGTGTGACCTAAGTGCCTGGCCCTCTGTGACTTCACTACTGTGTCCTGTCTCAGTGAGCTGCATTAGTGACCTTCCCTCAGTCCTGCCATCGGTGAGCAGCTCTGTGTGACCTGCCTCAGTCCCCTGCGTTCCGTGTCCTGCCGTCTCTTACCTGCCCCCTGGGACATGCCCAGTGAGACGTGCCCTCCGTGACCTGGCTCCAGTGACCTTCCCTAGTGACCTGCTGTCTGTGACCTGCCCTCTGAAATCTTCATTCTTTGACTAGCTCCCGTGACCTGCCCTCCTTGACCTTCATTCTATGACCTCCCTCAGTAACGGGCTACGACCGCTGTCTGTGACCTGCTCTCCGTGAACTGCCCTCTGGGACCATCCGTCTGTGCCCTGTACTCAGTGACTGTCCACTGTGACCAGGCATCTGTGACCTGCTCTAAGTTCTGGCTTCCTTCATGTGGTATTTGTGATCTGCTCCCCATTACCTCCCTCAGTGACATGACTTGTGTGACTGGCCCTGGTGACCTACCCTCCGTGACTTGGCCCTATGTCCTCACTCACTGCCCTGCCCTCTTTGTCCTCCCCCATCACCTCCCTCAGTGACCTACCCTAGTGACCTTCCCTCAGTCCCGCCATCAGTGACCAGCCCTCTGTGACCAGCCATCAGTAACCAGCCCTCAATCATCACCTGCCTTCAGTGACCTGCCCTGTGATGCCGGCCCTCTGTGACTGCCTCAGTCACATGCTCTCGTTGACCTCCCTCAGTGTCTTGCCCTGTATGCTCCCCCTCACATCTGTGACCTCCTTCACGACCTGCCCTCTGTCCTCTGTCTTTTGTGACCTGCCGTCTGTGACTTGCCCTCTGTGACCTCGCTCAGTGACTTGCTCTAGTGACCTTCACTCAGTACTTCCACCAGGACCAGCCCTCTGTGACCTACCCTCAGTGATGTGATCTGTGTGTCCTGTCCTCAGTTCTGCCATCTGTGACCCGACCTCTGTGATCTGCCCTAAGGCCTTGCTTCCTTCGCCTGGGATTTGTGATCTGCCCCATATTACCTCCTTCGGTGACATGCCTTGTATGACCTGCCTGTGTGGCCGGCCTTCAGTGACCTGCCTTCTGTGATCCACCCTATGGGACCTCACTTAGTGCCTGACCCTCTGTGACTTCTGGAACCTCCTTCAGAGACCGGCGCTAGTGAACTTCCCTCATCCTGCCATCAGTGCCGGCCCTCTGGGACCGGGCCTTGGCGACATGTGCCCTGCGACCACCCCTCAGGGACTTGTACTCTGCGACTGCCCTCTGTGAGCTGCTTCTGTGACGTAGCAACTGTGACCACCGCTCTGTGACTGCCACTGACCTTGCCCTCTGAGACCTGCTTCAGTGGACCCGCCCCGTTTCACTTCCCCTCAAGTAACCTGGCCTCGGACTTGTCCTCTGGGACCTACCTCCAGTCCTGCCCTCTGTGACTTGTCCCCCTGTGTCTTCCCGAGGTGACCTGGCTTCAGTGACCTACCTTCTCTGACCTGCTGTCTGAGACCAGCCCTCATTTCTGCCCTCTGCCACGTGCCCTCTGTGACCAGCGGACGCTAAGCTGCCCCATGACCCCTGCTCTCAGTGACATACCCATGTGACCTGCCCTCGGAGACCTTCTTTCTGCAAGCTTTCCTCAGGGACTACCCACGGTGAGCCACCCTGTGTGATCTGCCTCAGTGACATGCCCTCTGATAACTTCCCTCTGTGACTATCCTTAGGAACATGCTGTCTGAGTCCTCCCTCAGAGACTTGCCCCTGTGACTTGCCCTCGGTGACGTCACTCAGTGACTGGCCCTAGTGACCTTCCCTCAGTCCTGCCCACTGTTATAGGTCCTTTGTGACCTGCGCTGTGTGACCTAAGTGCCTGGCCCTCTGTGACTTCACTACTGTGTCCTGTCTCAGTGAGCTGCATTAGTGACCTTCCCTCAGTCCTGCCATCGGTGAGCAGCTCTGTGTGACCTGCCTCAGTCCCCTGCGTTCCGTGTCCTGCCGTCTCTTACCTGCCCCCTGGGACATGCCCAGTGAGACGTGCCCTCCGTGACCTGGCTCCAGTGACCTTCCCTAGTGACCTGCTGTCTGTGACCTGCCCTCTGAAAGCTTCATTCTGTGACTAGCCTCCCGTGACCTGCCCTCCTTGACCTGCATTTTATGACCTCCCTCAGTAACAGGCTACGACCGCTGTCTGTGACCTGCTCTCTGTGAACTGCCCTCTGGGACCATCCGTCTGTGCCCTGTACTCAGTGACTGTCCACTGTGACCAGGCATCTGTGACCTGCTCTAAGTTCTGGCTTCCTTCATGTGGTATTTGTGATCTGCTCCCCATTACCTCCCTCAGTGACATGACTTGTGTGACTGGCCCTGGTGACCTACCCTCCGTGACTTGGCCCTATGTCCTCACTCACTGCCCTGCCCTCTTTGTCCTCCCCCATCACCTCCCTCAGTGACCTACCCTAGTGACCTTCCCTCAGTCCCGCCATCAGTGACCAGCCCTCTGTGACCAGCCATCAGTAACCAGCCCTCAATCATCACCTGCCTTCAGTGACCTGCCCTGTGATGCCGGCCCTCTGTGACTGCCTCAGTCACATGCTCTCGTTGACCTCCCTCAGTGTCTTGCCCTGTATGCTCCCCCTCACATCTGTGACCTCCTTCACGACCTGCCCTCTGTCCTCTGTCTTTTGTGACCTGCCGTCTGTGACTTGCCCTCTGTGACCTCGCTCAGTGACTTGCTCTAGTGACCTTCACTCAGTACTTCCACCAGGACCAGCCCTCTGTGACCTACCCTCAGTGATGTGATCTGTGTGTCCTGTCCTCAGTTCTGCCATCTGTGACCCGACCTCTGTGATCTGCCCTAAGGCCTTGCTTCCTTCGCCTGGGATTTGTGATCTGCCCCATATTACCTCCTTCGGTGACATGCCTTGTATGACCTGCCTGTGTGGCCGGCCTTCAGTGACCTGCCTTCTGTGATCCACCCTATGGGACCTCACTTAGTGCCTGACCCTCTGTGACTTCTGGAACCTCCTTCAGAGACCGGCGCTAGTGAACTTCCCTCATCCTGCCATCAGTGCCGGCCCTCTGGGACCGGGCCTTGGCGACATGTGCCCTGCGACCACCCCTCAGGGACTTGTACTCTGCGACTGCCCTCTGTGAGCTGCTTCTGTGACGTAGCAACTGTGACCACCGCTCTGTGACTGCCACTGACCTTGCCCTCTGAGACCTGCTTCAGTGGACCCGCCCCCTGTCACTTCCCATCAGGTAACCTGGCCTCGGACTTGTCCTCTGGGACCTACCTCCAGTCCTGCTCTCTGTGACTTGTCCCCCTGTGTCTTCCCTAGGTGACCTGGCTTCAGTGACCTACCTTCTCTGACCTGCTGTCTGAGACCAGCCCTCATTTCTGCCCTCTGCCACGTGCCCTCTGTGACCAGCGGACGCTAAGCTGCCCCATGACCCCTGCTCTCAGTGACATACCCATGTGACCTGCCCTCGGAGACCTTCTTTCTGCAAGCTGTCCTCAGGGACTACCCACGGTGAGCCACCCTGTGTGATCTGCCTCAGTGACTTGCCCTCTGATAACTTCCCTCTGTGACTATCCTTAGGAACATGCTGTCTGAGTCCTCCCTCAGAGACTTGCCCCTGTGACTTGCCCTCTGTGACGTCACTCAGTGACTGGCCCTAGTGACCTTCCCTCAGTCCTGCCCACTGTTATAGGTCCTTTGTGACCTGCGCTGTGTGACCTAAGTGCCTGGCCCTCTGTGACTTCACTACTGTGTCCTGTCTCAGTGAGCTGCATTAGTGACCTTCCCTCAGTCCTGCCATCGGTGAGCAGCTCTGTGTGACCTGCCTCAGTCCCCTGCGTTCCGTGTCCTGCCGTCTCTTACCTGCCCCCTGGGACATGCCCAGTGAGACGTGCCCTCCGTGACCTGGCTCCAGTGACCTTCCCTAGTGACCTGCTGTCTGTGACCTGCCCTCTGAAAGCTTCATTCTGTGACTAGCCTCCCGTGACCTGCCCTCCTTGACCTGCATTCTATGACCTCCCTCAGTAACAGGCTATGACCGCTGTCTGTGACCTGCTCTCTGTGAACTGCCCTCTGGGACCATCCGTCTGTGCCCTGTACTCAGTGACTGTCCACTGTGACCAGGCATCTGTGACCTGCTCTAAGTTCTGGCTTCCTTCATGTGGTATTTGTGATCTGCTCCCCATTACCTCCCTCAGTGACATGACTTGTGTGACTGGCCCTGGTGACCTACCCTCCGTGACTTGGCCCTATGTCCTCACTCACTGCCCTGCCCTCTTTGTCCTCCCCCATCACCTCCCTCAGTGACCTACCCTAGTGACCTTCCCTCAGTCCCGCCATCAGTGACCAGCCCTCTGTGACCAGCCATCAGTAACCAGCCCTCAATCATCACCTGCCTTCAGTGACCTGCCCTGTGATGCCGGCCCTCTGTGACTGCCTCAGTCACATGCTCTCGTTGACCTCCCTCAGTGTCTTGCCCTGTATGCTCCCCCTCACATCTGTGACCTCCTTCACGACCTGCCCTCTGTCCTCTGTCTTTTGTGACCTGCCGTCTGTGACTTGCCCTCTGTGACCTCGCTCAGTGACTTGCTCTAGTGACCTTCACTCAGTACTTCCACCAGGACCAGCCCTCTGTGACCTACCCTCAGTGATGTGATCTGTGTGTCCTGTCCTCAGTTCTGCCATCTGTGACCCGACCTCTGTGATCTGCCCTAAGGCCTTGCTTCCTTCGCCTGGGATTTGTGATCTGCCCCATATTACCTCCTTCGGTGACATGCCTTGTATGACCTGCCTGTGTGGCCGGCCTTCAGTGACCTGCCTTCTGTGATCCACCCTATGGGACCTCACTTAGTGCCTGACCCTCTGTGACTTCTGGAACCTCCTTCAGAGACCGGCGCTAGTGAACTTCCCTCATCCTGCCATCAGTGCCGGCCCTCTGGGACCGGGCCTTGGCGACATGTGCCCTGCGACCACCCCTCAGGGACTTGTACTCTGCGACTGCCCTCTGTGAGCTGCTTCTGTGACGTAGCAACTGTGACCACCGCTCTGTGACTGCCACTGACCTTGCCCTCTGAGACCTGCTTCAGTGGACCCGCCCCGTTTCACTTCCCCTCAAGTAACCTGGCCTCGGACTTGTCCTCTGGGACCTACCTCCAGTCCTGCCCTCTGTGACTTGTCCCCCTGTGTCTTCCCGAGGTGACCTGGCTTCAGTGACCTACCTTCTCTGACCTGCTGTCTGAGACCAGCCCTCATTTCTGCCCTCTGCCACGTGCCCTCTGTGACCAGCGGACGCTAAGCTGCCCCATGACCCCTGCTCTCAGTGACATACCCATGTGACCTGCCCTCGGAGACCTTCTTTCTGCAAGCTTTCCTCAGGGACTACCCACGGTGAGCCACCCTGTGTGATCTGCCTCAGTGACATGCCCTCTGATAACTTCCCTCTGTGACTATCCTTAGGAACATGCTGTCTGAGTCCTCCCTCAGAGACTTGCCCCTGTGACTTGCCCTCGGTGACGTCACTCAGTGACTGGCCCTAGTGACCTTCCCTCAGTCCTGCCCACTGTTATAGGTCCTTTGTGACCTGCGCTGTGTGACCTAAGTGCCTGGCCCTCTGTGACTTCACTACTGTGTCCTGTCTCAGTGAGCTGCATTAGTGACCTTCCCTCAGTCCTGCCATCGGTGAGCAGCTCTGTGTGACCTGCCTCAGTCCCCTGCGTTCCGTGTCCTGCCGTCTCTTACCTGCCCCCTGGGACATGCCCAGTGAGACGTGCCCTCCGTGACCTGGCTCCAGTGACCTTCCCTAGTGACCTGCTGTCTGTGACCTGCCCTCTGAAAGCTTCATTCTGTGACTAGCCTCCCGTGACCTGCCCTCCTTGACCTGCATTTTATGACCTCCCTCAGTAAAAGGCTACGACCGCTGTCTGTGACCTGCTCTCTGTGAACTGCCCTCTGGGACCGTCCGTCTGTGCCCTGTACTCAGTGACTGTCCACTGTGACCAAGCATCTGTGACCTGCTCTAAGTTCCGGCTTCCTTCATGTGGTATTTGTGATCTGCTCCCCATTACCTCCCTCAGTGACATGACTTGTGTGACTGGCCCTGGTGACCTACCCTCCGTGACTTGGCCCTATGTCCTCACTCACTGCCCTGCCCTCTTTGTCCTCCCCCATCACCTCCCTCAGTGACCTACCCTAGTGACCTTCCCTCAGTCCCGCCATCACTGACCAGCCCTCTGCGACCAGCCATCAGTAACCAGCCCTCAGTCATCACCTGCCTTCAGTGACCTGCCCTGTGATGCCGGCCCTCTGTGACTGCCTCAGTCACATGCTCTCGTTGACCTCCCTCAGTGTCTTGCCCTGTATGCTCCCCCTCACATCTGTGACCTCCTTCACGACCTGCCCTCTGTCCTCTGTCTTTTGTGACCTGCCGTCTGTGACTTGCCCTCTGTGACCTCGCTCAGTGACTTGCTCTAGTGACCTTCACTCAGTACTTCCACCAGGACCAGCCCTCTGTGACCTACCCTCAGTGATGTGATCTGTGTGTCCTGTCCTCAGTTCTGCCATCTGTGACCCGACCTCTGTGATCTGCCCTAAGGCCTTGCTTCCTTCGCCTGGGATTTGTGATCTGCCCCATATTACCTCCTTCGGTGACATGCCTTGTATGACCTGCCTGTGTGGCCGGCCTTCAGTGACCTGCCTTCTGTGATCCACCCTATGGGACCTCACTTAGTGCCTGACCCTCTGTGACTTCTGGAACCTCCTTCAGAGACCGGCGCTAGTGAACTTCCCTCATCCTGCCATCAGTGCCGGCCCTCTGGGACCGGGCCTTGGCGACATGTGCCCTGCGACCACCCCTCAGGGACTTGTACTCTGCGACTGCCCTCTGTGAGCTGCTTCTGTGACGTAGCAACTGTGACCACCGCTCTGTGACTGCCACTGACCTTGCCCTCTGAGACCTGCTTCAGTGGACCCTCCCCGTTTCACTTCCCCTCAAGTAACCTGGCCTCGGACTTGTCCTCTGGGACCTACCTCCAGTCCTGCCCTCTGTGACTTGTCCCCCTGTGTCTTCCCTAGGTGACCTGGCTTCAGTGACCTACCTTCTCTGACCTGCTGTCTGAGACCAGCCCTCATTTCTGCCCTCTGCCACGTGCCCTCTGTGACCAGCGGACGCTAAGCTGCCCCATGACCCCTGCTCTCAGTGACATACCCATGTGACCTGCCCTCGGAGACCTTCTTTCTGCAAGCTTTCCTCAGGGACTACCCACGGTGAGCCACCCTGTGTGATCTGCCTCAGTGACATGCCCTCTGATAACTTCCCTCTGTGACTATCCTTAGGAACATGCTGTCTGAGTCCTCCCTCAGAGACTTGCCCCTGTGACTTGCCCTCGGTGACGTCACTCAGTGACTGGCCCTAGTGACCTTCCCTCAGTCCTGCCCACTGTTATAGGTCCTTTGTGACCTGCTCTGTGTGACCTAAGTGCCTGGCCCTCTGTGACTTCACTACTGTGTCCTGTCTCAGTGAGCTGCATTAGTGACCTTCCCTCAGTCCTGCCATCGGTGAGCAGCTCTGTGTGACCTGCCTCAGTCCCCTGCGTTCCGTGTCCTGCCGTCTCTTACCTGCCCCCTGGGACATGCCCAGTGAGACGTGCCCTCCGTGACCTGGCTCCAGTGACCTTCCCTAGTGACCTGCTGTCTGTGACCTGCCCTCTGAAAGCTTCATTCTGTGACTAGCCTCCCGTGACCTGCCCTCCTTGACCTGCATTTTATGACCTCCCTCAGTAAAAGGCTACGACCGCTGTCTGTGACCTGCTCTCTGTGAACTGCCCTCTGGGACCGTCCGTCTGTGCCCTGTACTCAGTGACTGTCCACTGTGACCAGGCATCTGTGACCTGCTCTAAGTTCTGGCTTCCTTCATGTGGTATTTGTGATCTGCTCCCCATTACCTCCCTCAGTGACATGACTTGTGTGACTGGCCCTGGTGACCTACCCTCCGTGACTTGGCCCTATGTCCTCACTCACTGCCCTGCCCTCTTTGTCCTCCCCCATCACCTCCCTCAGTGACCTACCCTAGTGACCTTCCCTCAGTCCCGCCATCAGTGACCAGCCCTCTGCGAACAGCCATCAGTAACCAGCCCTCAATCATCACCTGCCTTCAGTGACCTGCCCTGTGATGCCAGCCCTCTGTGATTGCCTCAGTCACATGCTCTCGTTGACCTCCCTCAGTGTCTTGCCCTGTATGCTCCCCCTCACATCTGTGACCTCCTTCACGACCTGCCCTCTGTCCTCTGTCTTTTGTGACCTGCCGTCTGTGACTTGCCCTCTGTGACCTCGCTCAGTGACTTGCTCTAGTGACCTTCACTCAGTACTTCCACCAGGACCAGCCCTCTGTGACGTACCCTCAGTGATGTGATCTGTGTGTCCTGTCCTCAGTTCTGCCATCTGTGACCCGACCTCTGTGATCTGCCCTAAGGCCTTGCTTCCTTCGCCTGGGATTTGTGATCTGCCCCATATTACCTCCTTCGGTGACATGCCTTGTATGACCTGCCTGTGTGGCCGGCCTTCAGTGACCTGCCTTCTGTGATCCACCCTATGGGACCTCACTTAGTGCCTGACCCTCTGTGACTTCTGGAACCTCCTTCAGAGACCGGCGCTAGTGAACTTCCCTCATCCTGCCATCAGTGCCGGCCCTCTGGGACCGGGCCTTGGCGACATGTGCCCTGCGACCACCCCTCAGGGACTTGTACTCTGCGACTGCCCTCTGTGAGCTGCTTCTGTGACGTAGCAACTGTGACCACCGCTCTGTGACTGCCACTGACCTTGCCCTCTGAGACCTGCTTCAGTGGACCCGCCCCGTTTCACTTCCCCTCAAGTAACCTGGCCTCGGACTTGTCCTCTGGGACCTACCTCCAGTCCTGCCCTCTGTGACTTGTCCCCCTGTGTCTTCCCGAGGTGACCTGGCTTCAGTGACCTACCTTCTCTGACCTGCTGTCTGAGACCAGCCCTCATTTCTGCCCTCTGCCACGTGCCCTCTGTGACCAGCGGACGCTAAGCTGCCCCATGACCCCTGCTCTCAGTGACATACCCATGTGACCTGCCCTCGGAGACCTTCTTTCTGCAAGCTTTCCTCAGGGACTACCCACGGTGAGCCACCCTGTGTGATCTGCCTCAGTGACATGCCCTCTGATAACTTCCCTCTGTGACTATCCTTAGGAACATGCTGTCTGAGTCCTCCCTCAGAGACTTGCCCCTGTGACTTGCCCTCGGTGACGTCACTCAGTGACTGGCCCTAGTGACCTTCCCTCAGTCCTGCCCACTGTTATAGGTCCTTTGTGACCTGCGCTGTGTGACCTAAGTGCCTGGCCCTCTGTGACTTCACTACTGTGTCCTGTCTCAGTGAGCTGCATTAGTGACCTTCCCTCAGTCCTGCCATCGGTGAGCAGCTCTGTGTGACCTGCCTCAGTCCCCTGCGTTCCGTGTCCTGCCGTCTCTTACCTGCCCCCTGGGACATGCCCAGTGAGACGTGCCCTCCGTGACCTGGCTCCAGTGACCTTCCCTAGTGACCTGCTGTCTGTGACCTGCCCTCTGAAAGCTTCATTCTGTGACTAGCCTCCCGTGACCTGCCCTCCTTGACCTGCATTTTATGACCTCCCTCAGTAACAGGCTACGACCGCTGTCTGTGACCTGCTCTCTGTGAACTGCCCTCTGGGACCATCCGTCTGTGCCCTGTACTCAGTGACTGTCCACTGTGACCAGGCATCTGTGACCTGCTCTAAGTTCTGGCTTCCTTCATGTGGTATTTGTGATCTGCTCCCCATTACCTCCCTCAGTGACATGACTTGTGTGACTGGCCCTGGTGACCTACCCTCCGTGACTTGGCCCTATGTCCTCACTCACTGCCCTGCCCTCTTTGTCCTCCCCCATCACCTCCCTCAGTGACCTACCGTAGTGACCTTCCCTCAGTCCCGCCATCAGTGACCAGCCCTCTGTGACCAGCCATCAGTAACCAGCCCTCAATCATCACCTGCCTTCAGTGACCTGCCCTGTGATGCCGGCCCTCTGTGACTGCCTCAGTCACATGCTCTCGTTGACCTCCCTCAGTGTCTTGCCCTGTATGCTCCCCCTCACATCTGTGACCTCCTTCACGACCTGCCCTCTGTCCTCTGTCTTTTGTGACCTGCCGTCTGTGACTTGCCCTCTGTGACCTCGCTCAGTGACTTGCTCTAGTGACCTTCACTCAGTACTTCCACCAGGACCAGCCCTCTGTGACCTACCCTCAGTGATGTGATCTGTGTGTCCTGTCCTCAGTTCTGCCATCTGTGACCCGACCTCTGTGATCTGCCCTAAGGCCTTGCTTCCTTCGCCTGGGATTTGTGATCTGCCCCATATTACCTCCTTCGGTGACATGCCTTGTATGACCTGCCTGTGTGGCCGGCCTTCAGTGACCTGCCTTCTGTGATCCACCCTATGGGACCTCACTTAGTGCCTGACCCTCTGTGACTTCTGGAACCTCCTTCAGAGACCGGCGCTAGTGAACTTCCCTCATCCTGCCATCAGTGCCGGCCCTCTGGGACCGGGCCTTGGCGACATGTGCCCTGCGACCACCCCTCAGGGACTTGTACTCTGCGACTGCCCTCTGTGAGCTGCTTCTGTGACGTAGCAACTGTGACCACCGCTCTGTGACTGCCACTGACCTTGCCCTCTGAGACCTGCTTCAGTGGACCCGCCCCGTTTCACTTCCCCTCAAGTAACCTGGCCTCGGACTTGTCCTCTGGGACCTACCTCCAGTCCTGCCCTCTGTGACTTGTCCCCCTGTGTCTTCCCTAGGTGACCTGGCTTCAGTGACCTACCTTCTCTGACCTGCTGTCTGAGACCAGCCCTCATTTCTGCCCTCTGCCACGTGCCCTCTGTGACCAGCGGACGCTAAGCTGCCCCATGACCCCTGCTCTCAGTGACATACCCATGTGACCTGCCCTCGGAGACCTTCTTTCTGCAAGCTTTCCTCAGGGACTACCCACGGTGAGCCACCCTGTGTGATCTGCCTCAGTGACATGCCCTCTGATAACTTCCCTCTGTGACTATCCTTAGGAACATGCTGTCTGAGTCCTCCCTCAGAGACTTGCCCCTGTGACTTGCCCTCGGTGACGTCACTCAGTGACTGGCCCTAGTGACCTTCCCTCAGTCCTGCCCACTGTTATAGGTCCTTTGTGACCTGCGCTGTGTGACCTAAGTGCCTGGCCCTCTGTGACTTCACTACTGTGTCCTGTCTCAGTGAGCTGCATTAGTGACCTTCCCTCAGTCCTGCCATCGGTGAGCAGCTCTGTGTGACCTGCCTCAGTCCCCTGCGTTCCGTGTCCTGCCGTCTCTTACCTGCCCCCTGGGACATGCCCAGTGAGACGTGCCCTCCGTGACCTGGCTCCAGTGACCTTCCCTAGTGACCTGCTGTCTGTGACCTGCCCTCTGAAAGCTTCATTCTGTGACTAGCCTCCCGTGACCTGCCCTCCTTGACCTGCATTTTATGACCTCCCTCAGTAACAGGCTACGACCGCTGTCTGTGACCTGCTCTCTGTGAACTGCCCTCTGGGACCATCCGTCTGTGCCCTGTACTCAGTGACTGTCCACTGTGACCAGGCATCTGTGACCTGCTCTAAGTTCTGGCTTCCTTCATGTGGTATTTGTGATCTGCTCCCCATTACCTCCCTCAGTGACATGACTTGTGTGACTGGCCCTGGTGACCTACCCTCCGTGACTTGGCCCTATGTCCTCACTCACTGCCCTGCCCTCTTTGTCCTCCCCCATCACCTCCCTCAGTGACCTACCCTAGTGACCTTCCCTCAGTCCCGCCATCAGTGACCAGCCCTCTGTGACCAGCCATCAGTAACCAGCCCTCAATCATCACCTGCCTTCAGTGACCTGCCCTGTGATGCCGGCCCTCTGTGACTGCCTCAGTCACATGCTCTCGTTGACCTCCCTCAGTGTCTTGCCCTGTATGCTCCCCCTCACATCTGTGACCTCCTTCACGACCTGCCCTCTGTCCTCTGTCTTTTGTGACCTGCCGTCTGTGACTTGCCCTCTGTGACCTCGCTCAGTGACTTGCTCTAGTGACCTTCACTCAGTACTTCCACCAGGACCAGCCCTCTGTGACCTACCCTCAGTGATGTGATCTGTGTGTCCTGTCCTCAGTTCTGCCATCTGTGACCCGACCTCTGTGATCTGCCCTAAGGCCTTGCTTCCTTCGCCTGGGATTTGTGATCTGCCCCATATTACCTCCTTCGGTGACATGCCTTGTATGACCTGCCTGTGTGGCCGGCCTTCAGTGACCTGCCTTCTGTGATCCACCCTATGGGACCTCACTTAGTGCCTGACCCTCTGTGACTTCTGGAACCTCCTTCAGAGACCGGCGCTAGTGAACTTCCCTCATCCTGCCATCAGTGCCGGCCCTCTGGGACCGGGCCTTGGCGACATGTGCCCTGCGACCACCCCTCAGGGACTTGTACTCTGCGACTGCCCTCTGTGAGCTGCTTCTGTGACGTAGCAACTGTGACCACCGCTCTGTGACTGCCACTGACCTTGCCCTCTGAGACCTGCTTCAGTGGACCCGCCCCGTTTCACTTCCCCTCAAGTAACCTGGCCTCGGACTTGTCCTCTGGGACCTACCTCCAGTCCTGCCCTCTGTGACTTGTCCCCCTGTGTCTTCCCGAGGTGACCTGGCTTCAGTGACCTACCTTCTCTGACCTGCTGTCTGAGACCAGCCCTCATTTCTGCCCTCTGCCACGTGCCCTCTGTGACCAGCGGACGCTAAGCTGCCCCATGACCCCTGCTCTCAGTGACATACCCATGTGACCTGCCCTCGGAGACCTTCTTTCTGCAAGCTTTCCTCAGGGACTACCCACGGTGAGCCACCCTGTGTGATCTGCCTCAGTGACATGCCCTCTGATAACTTCCCTCTGTGACTATCCTTAGGAACATGCTGTCTGAGTCCTCCCTCAGAGACTTGCCCCTGTGACTTGCCCTCGGTGACGTCACTCAGTGACTGGCCCTAGTGACCTTCCCTCAGTCCTGCCCACTGTTATAGGTCCTTTGTGACCTGCGCTGTGTGACCTAAGTGCCTGGCCCTCTGTGACTTCACTACTGTGTCCTGTCTCAGTGAGCTGCATTAGTGACCTTCCCTCAGTCCTGCCATCGGTGAGCAGCTCTGTGTGACCTGCCTCAGTCCCCTGCGTTCCGTGTCCTGCCGTCTCTTACCTGCCCCCTGGGACATGCCCAGTGAGACGTGCCCTCCGTGACCTGGCTCCAGTGACCTTCCCTAGTGACCTGCTGTCTGTGACCTGCCCTCTGAAAGCTTCATTCTGTGACTAGCCTCCCGTGACCTGCCCTCCTTGACCTGCATTTTATGACCTCCCTCAGTAACAGGCTACGACCGCTGTCTGTGACCTGCTCTCTGTGAACTGCCCTCTGGGACCATCTGTCTGTGCCCTGTACTCAGTGACTGTCCACTGTGACCAGGCATCTGTGACCTGCTCTAAGTTCTGGCTTCCTTCATGTGGTATTTGTGATCTGCTCCCCATTACCTCCCTCAGTGACATGACTTGTGTGACTGGCCCTGGTGACCTACCCTCCGTGACTTGGCCCTATGTCCTCACTCACTGCCCTGCCCTCTTTGTCCTCCCCCATCACCTCCCTCAGTGACCTACCCTAGTGACCTTCCCTCAGTCCCGCCATCAGTGACCAGCCCTCTGTGACCAGCCATCAGTAACCAGCCCTCAATCATCACCTGCCTTCAGTGACCTGCCCTGTGATGCCGGCCCTCTGTGACTGCCTCAGTCATATGCTCTCGTTGACCTCCCTCAGTGTCTTGCCCTGTATGCTCCCCCTCACATCTGTGACCTCCTTCACGACCTGCCCTCTGTCCTCTGTCTTTTGTGACCTGCCGTCTGTGACTTGCCCTCTGTGACCTCGCTCAGTGACTTGCTCTAGTGACCTTCACTCAGTACTTCCACCAGGACCAGCCCTCTGTGACCTACCCTCAGTGATGTGATCTGTGTGTCCTGTCCTCAGTTCTGCCATCTGTGACCCGACCTCTGTGATCTTCCCTAAGGCCTTGCTTCCTTCGCCTGGGATTTGTGATCTGCCCCATATTACCTCCTTCGGTGACATGCCTTGTATGACCTGCCTGTGTGGCCGGCCTTCAGTGACCTGCCTTCTGTGATCCACCCTATGGGACCTCACTTAGTGCCTGACCCTCTGTGACTTCTGGAACCTCCTTCAGAGACCGGCGCTAGTGAACTTCCCTCATCCTGCCATCAGTGCCGGCCCTCTGGGACCGGGCCTTGGCGACATGTGCCCTGCGACCACCCCTCAGGGACTTGTACTCTGCGACTGCCCTCTGTGAGCTGTTTCTGTGACGTAGCAACTGTGACCACCGCTCTGTGACTGCCACTGACCTTGCCCTCTGAGACCTGCTTCAGTGGACCCGCCCCGTTTCACTTCCCCTCAAGTAACCTGGCCTCGGACTTGTCCTCTGGGACCTACCTCCAGTCCTGCCCTCTGTGACTTGTCCCCCTGTGTCTTCCCGAGGTGACCTGGCTTCAGTGACCTACCTTCTCTGACCTGCTGTCTGAGACCAGCCCTCATTTCTGCCCTCTGCCACGTGCCCTCTGTGACCAGCGGACGCTAAGCTGCCCCATGACCCCTGCTCTCAGTGACATACCCATGTGACCTGCCCTCGGAGACCTTCTTTCTGCAAGCTTTCCTCAGGGACTACCCACGGTGAGCCACCCTGTGTGATCTGCCTCAGTGACATGCCCTCTGATAACTTCCCTCTGTGACTATCCTTAGGAACATGCTGTCTGAGTCCTCCCTCAGAGACTTGCCCCTGTGACTTGCCCTCGGTGACGTCACTCAGTGACTGGCCCTAGTGACCTTCCCTCAGTCCTGCCCACTGTTATAGGTCCTTTGTGACCTGCGCTGTGTGACCTAAGTGCCTGGCCCTCTGTGACTTCACTACTGTGTCCTGTCTCAGTGAGCTGCATTAGTGACCTTCCCTCAGTCCTGCCATCGGTGAGCAGCTCTGTGTGACCTGCCTCAGTCCCCTGCGTTCCGTGTCCTGCCGTCTCTTACCTGCCCCCTGGGACATGCCCAGTGAGACGTGCCCTCCGTGACCTGGCTCCAGTGACCTTCCCTAGTGACCTGCTGTCTGTGACCTGCCCTCTGAAAGCTTCATTCTGTGACTAGCCTCCCGTGACCTGCCCTCCTTGACCTGCATTTTATGACCTCCCTCAGTAACAGGCTACGACCGCTGTCTGTGACCTGCTCTCTGTGAACTGCCCTCTGGGACCATCCGTCTGTGCCCTGTACTCAGTGACTGTCCACTGTGACCAGGCATCTGTGACCTGCTCTAAGTTCTGGCTTCCTTCATGTGGTATTTGTGATCTGCTCCCCATTACCTCCCTCAGTGACATGACTTGTGTGACTGGCCCTGGTGACCTACCCTCCGTGACTTGGCCCTATGTCCTCACTCACTGCCCTGCCCTCTTTGTCCTCCCCCATCACCTCCCTCAGTGACCTACCGTAGTGACCTTCCCTCAGTCCCGCCATCAGTGACCAGCCCTCTGTGACCAGCCATCAGTAACCAGCCCTCAATCATCACCTGCCTTCAGTGACCTGCCCTGTGATGCCGGCCCTCTGTGACTGCCTCAGTCACATGCTCTCGTTGACCTCCCTCAGTGTCTTGCCCTGTATGCTCCCCCTCACATCTGTGACCTCCTTCACGACCTGCCCTCTGTCCTCTGTCTTTTGTGACCTGCCGTCTGTGACTTGCCCTCTGTGACCTCGCTCAGTGACTTGCTCTAGTGACCTTCACTCAGTACTTCCACCAGGACCAGCCCTCTGTGACCTACCCTCAGTGATGTGATCTGTGTGTCCTGTCCTCAGTTCTGCCATCTGTGACCCGACCTCTGTGATCTGCCCTAAGGCCTTGCTTCCTTCGCCTGGGATTTGTGATCTGCCCCATATTACCTCCTTCGGTGACATGCCTTGTATGACCTGCCTGTGTGGCCGGCCTTCAGTGACCTGCCTTCTGTGATCCACCCTATGGGACCTCACTTAGTGCCTGACCCTCTGTGACTTCTGGAACCTCCTTCAGAGACCGGCGCTAGTGAACTTCCCTCATCCTGCCATCAGTGCCGGCCCTCTGGGACCGGGCCTTGGCGACATGTGCCCTGCGACCACCCCTCAGGGACTTGTACTCTGCGACTGCCCTCTGTGAGCTGCTTCTGTGACGTAGCAACTGTGACCACCGCTCTGTGACTGCCACTGACCTTGCCCTCTGAGACCTGCTTCAGTGGACCCGCCCCGTTTCACTTCCCCTCAAGTAACCTGGCCTCGGACTTGTCCTCTGGGACCTACCTCCAGTCCTGCCCTCTGTGACTTGTCCCCCTGTGTCTTCCCGAGGTGACCTGGCTTCAGTGACCTACCTTCTCTGACCTGCTGTCTGAGACCAGCCCTCATTTCTGCCCTCTGCCACGTGCCCTCTGTGACCAGCGGACGCTAAGCTGCCCCATGACCCCTGCTCTCAGTGACATACCCATGTGACCTGCCCTCGGAGACCTTCTTTCTGCAAGCTTTCCTCAGGGACTACCCACGGTGAGCCACCCTGTGTGATCTGCCTCAGTGACATGCCCTCTGATAACTTCCCTCTGTGACTATCCTTAGGAACATGCTGTCTGAGTCCTCCCTCAGAGACTTGCCCCTGTGACTTGCCCTCGGTGACGTCACTCAGTGACTGGCCCTAGTGACCTTCCCTCAGTCCTGCCCACTGTTATAGGTCCTTTGTGACCTGCGCTGTGTGACCTAAGTGCCTGGCCCTCTGTGACTTCACTACTGTGTCCTGTCTCAGTGAGCTGCATTAGTGACCTTCCCTCAGTCCTGCCATCGGTGAGCAGCTCTGTGTGACCTGCCTCAGTCCCCTGCGTTCCGTGTCCTGCCGTCTCTTACCTGCCCCCTGGGACATGCCCAGTGAGACGTGCCCTCCGTGACCTGGCTCCAGTGACCTTCCCTAGTGACCTGCTGTCTGTGACCTGCCCTCTGAAAGCTTCATTCTGTGACTAGCCTCCCGTGACCTGCCCTCCTTGACCTGCATTTTATGACCTCCCTCAGTAAAAGGCTACGACCGCTGTCTGTGACCTGCTCTCTGTGAACTGCCCTCTGGGACCGTCCGTCTGTGCCCTGTACTCAGTGACTGTCCACTGTGACCAAGCATCTGTGACCTGCTCTAAGTTCCGGCTTCCTTCATGTGGTATTTGTGATCTGCTCCCCATTACCTCCCTCAGTGACATGACTTGTGTGACTGGCCCTGGTGACCTACCCTCCGTGACTTGGCCCTATGTCCTCACTCACTGCCCTGCCCTCTTTGTCCTCCCCCATCACCTCCCTCAGTGACCTACCCTAGTGACCTTCCCTCAGTCCCGCCATCACTGACCAGCCCTCTGTGACCAGCCATCAGTAACCAGCCCTCAATCATCACCTGCCTTCAGTGACCTGCCCTGTGATGCCGGCCCTCTGTGACTGCCTTAGTCACATGCTCTCTTTGACCTCCCTCAGTGTCTTGCCCTGTATGCTCCCCCTCACATCTGTGACCTCCTTCACGACCTGCCCTCTGTCCTCTGTCTTTTGTGACCTGCCGTCTATGACTTGCCCTCTGTGACCTCGCTCAGTGACTTGCTCTAGTGACCTTCACTCAGTACTTCCACCAGGACCAGCCCTCTGTGACCTACCCTCAGTGATGTGATCTGTGTGTCCTGTCCTCAGTTCTGCCATCTGTGACCCGACCTCTGTGATCTGCCCTAAGGCCTTGCTTCCTTCGCCTGGGATTTGTGATCTGCCCCATATTACCTCCTTCGGTGACATGCCTTGTATGACCTGCCTGTGTGGCCGGCCTTCAGTGACCTGCCTTCTGTGATCCACCCTATGGGACCTCACTTAGTGCCTGACCCTCTGTGACTTCTGGAACCTCCTTCAGAGACCGGCGCTAGTGAACTTCCCTCATCCTGCCATCAGTGCCGGCCCTCTGGGACCGGGCCTTGGCGACATGTGCCCTGCGACCACCCCTCAGGGACTTGTACTCTGCGACTGCCCTCTGTGAGCTGCTTCTGTGACGTAGCAACTGTGACCACCGCTCTGTGACTGCCACTGACCTTGCCCTCTGAGACCTGCTTCAGTGGACCCGCCCCGTTTCACTTCCCCTCAGGTAACCTGGCCTCGGACTTGTCCTCTGGGACCTACCTCCAGTTCTGCCCTCTGTGACTTGTCCCCCTGTGTCTTCCCTAGGTGACCTGGCTTCAGTGACCTACCTTCTCTGACCTGCTGTCTGAGACCAGCCCTCATTTCTGCCCTCTGCCACGTCCCCTCTGTGACCAGCGGACGCTAAGCTGCCCCATGACCCCTGCTCTCAGTGACATACCCATGTGACCTGCCCTCGGAGACCTTCTTTCTGCAAGCTTTCCTCAGGGACTACCCACGGTGAGCCACCCTGTGTGATCTGCCTCAGTGACATGCCCTCTGATAACTTCCCTCTGTGACTATCCTTAGGAACATGCTGTCTGAGTCCTCCCTCAGAGACTTGCCCCTGTGACTTGCCCTCGGTGACGTCACTCAGTGACTGGCCCTAGTGACCTTCCCTCAGTCCTGCCCACTGTTATAGGTCCTTTGTGACTTGCGCTGTGTGACCTAAGTGCCTGCCCCTCTGTGACTTCACTACTGTGTCCTGTCTCAGTGAGCTGCATTAGTGACCTTCCCTCAGTCCTGCCATCGGTGAGCAGCTCTGTGTGACCTGCCTCAGTCCCCTGCGTTCCGTGTCCTGCCGTCTCTTACCTGCCCCCTGGGACATGCCCAGTGAGACGTGCCCTCCGTGACCTGGCTCCAGTGACCTTCCCTAGTGACCTGCTGTCTGTGACCTGCCCTCTGAAAGCTTCATTCTGTGACTAGCCTCCCGTGACCTGCCCTCCTTGACCTGCATTCTATGACCTCCCTCAGTAACAGGCTACGACCGCTGTCTGTGACCTGCTCTCTGTGAACTGCCCTCTGGGACCATCCGTCTGTGCCCTGTACTCAGTGACTGTCCACTGTGACCAGGCATCTGTGACCTGCTCTAAGTTCTGGCTTCCTTCATGTGGTATTTGTGATCTGCTCCCCATTACCTCGCTCAGTGACATGACTTGTGTGACTGGCCCTGGTGACCTACCCTCCGTGACTTGGCCCTATGTCCTCACTCACTGCCCTGCCCTCTTTGTCCTCCCCCATCACCTCCCTCAGTGACCTACCCTAGTGACCTTCCCTCAGTCCCGCCATCAGTGACCAGCCCTCTGTGACCAGCCATCAGTAACCAGCCCTCAATCATCACCTGCCTTCAGTGACCTGCCCTGTGATGCCGGCCCTCTGTGACTGCCTCAGTCACATGCTCTCGTTGACCTCCCTCAGTGTCTTGCCCTGTATGCTCCCCCTCACATCTGTGACCTCCTTCACGACCTGCCCTCTGTCCTCTGTCTTTTGTGACCTGCCGTCTGTGACTTGCCCTCTGTGACCTCGCTCAGTGACTTGCTCTAGTGACCTTCACTCAGTACTTCCACCAGGACCAGCCCTCTGTGACCTACCCTCAGTGATGTGATCTGTGTGTCCTGTCCTCAGTTCTGCCATCTGTGACCCGACCTCTGTGATCTGCCCTAAGGCCTTGCTTCCTTCGCCTGGGATTTGTGATCTGCCCCATATTACCTCCTTCGGTGACATGCCTTGTATGACCTGCCTGTGTGGCCGGCCTTCAGTGACCTGCCTTCTGTGATCCACCCTATGGGACCTCACTTAGTGCCTGACCCTCTGTGACTTCTGGAACCTCCTTCAGAGACCGGCGCTAGTGAACTTCCCTCATCCTGCCATCAGTGCCGGCCCATGGGACCGGGCCTTGGCGACATGTGCCCTGCGACCACCCCTCAGGGACTTGTACTCTGCGACTGCCCTCTGTGAGCTGCTTCTGTGACGTAGCAACTGTGACCACCGCTCTGTGACTGCCACTGACCTTGCCCTCTGAGACCTGCTTCAGTGGACCCGCCCCGTGTCACTTCCCCTCAGGTAACCTGGCCTCGGACTTGTCCTCTGGGACCTACCTCCAGTCCTGCCCTCTGTGACTTGTCCCCCTGTGTCTTCCCTAGGTGACCTGGCTTCAGTGACCTACCTTCTCTGACCTGCTGTCTGAGACCAGCCCTCATTTCTGCCCTCTGCCACGTGCCCTCTGTGACCAGCGGACGCTAAGCTGCCCCATGACCCCTGCTCTCAGTGACATACCCATGTGACCTGCCCTCGGAGACCTTCTTTCTGCAAGCTTTCCTCAGGGACTACCCACGGTGAGCCACCCTGTGTGATCTGCCTCAGTGACATGCCCTCTGATAACTTCCCTCTATGACTATCCTTAGGAACATGCTGTCTGAGTCCTCCCTCAGAGACTTGCCCCTGTGACTTGCCCTCGGTGACGTCACTCAGTGACTGGCCCTAGTGACCTTCCCTCAGTCCTGCCCACTGTTATAGGTCCTTTGTGACCTGCGCTGTGTGACCTAAGTGCCTGGCCCTCTGTGACTTCACTACTGTGTCCTGTCTCAGTGAGCTGCATTAGTGACCTTCCCTCAGTCCTGCCATCGGTGAGCAGCTCTGTGTGACCTGCCTCAGTCCCCTGCGTTCCGTGTCCTGCCGTCTCTTACCTGCCCCCTGGGACATGCCCAGTGAGACGTGCCCTCCGTGACCTGGCTCCAGTGACCTTCCCTAGTGACCTGCTGTCTGTGACCTGCCCTCTGAAAGCTTCATTCTGTGACTAGCCTCCCGTGACCTGCCCTCCTTGACCTGCATTTTATGACCTCCCTCAGTAAAAGGCTACGACCGCTGTCTGTGACCTGCTCTCTGTGAACTGCCCTCTGGGACCGTCCGTCTGTGCCCTGTACTCAGTGACTGTCCACTGTGACCAAGCATCTGTGACCTGCTCTAAGTTCCGGCTTCCTTCATGTGGTATTTGTGATCTGCTCCCCATTACCTCCCTCAGTGACATGACTTGTGTGACTGGCCCTGGTGACCTACCCTCCGTGACTTGGCCCTATGTCCTCACTCACTGCCCTGCCCTCTTTGTCCTCCCCCATCACCTCCCTCAGTGACCTACCCTAGTGACCTTCCCTCAGTCCCGCCATCACTGACCAGCCCTCTGTGACCAGCCATCAGTAACCAGCCCTCAATCATCACCTGCCTTCAGTGACCTGCCCTGTGATGCCGGCCCTCTGTGACTGCCTTAGTCACATGCTCTCGTTGACCTCCCTCAGTGTCTTGCCCTGTATGCTCCCCCTCACATCTGTGACCTCCTTCACGACCTGCCCTCTGTCCTCTGTCTTTTGTGACCTGCCGTCTATGACTTGCCCTCTGTGACCTCGCTCAGTGACTTGCTCTAGTGACCTTCACTCAGTACTTCCACCAGGACCAGCCCTCTGTGACCTACCCTCAGTGATGTGATCTGTGTGTCCTGTCCTCAGTTCTGCCATCTGTGACCCGACCTCTGTGATCTTCCCTAAGGCCTTGCTTCCTTCGCCTGGGATTTGTGATCTGCCCCATATTACCTCCTTCGGTGACATGCCTTGTATGACCTGCCTGTGTGGCCGGCCTTCAGTGACCTGCCTTCTGTGATCCACCCTATGGGACCTCACTTAGTGCCTGACCCTCTGTGACTTCTGGAACCTCCTTCAGAGACCGGCGCTAGTGAACTTCCCTCATCCTGCCATCAGTGCCGGCCCTCTGGGACCGGGCCTTGGCGACATGTGCCCTGCGACCACCCCTCAGGGACTTGTACTCTGCGACTGCCCTCTGTGAGCTGCTTCTGTGACGTAGCAACTGTGACCACCGCTCTGTGACTGCCACTGACCTTGCCCTCTGAGACCTGCTTCAGTGGACCCGCCCCGTTTCACTTCCCCTCAAGTAACCTGGCCTCGGACTTGTCCTCTGGGACCTACCTCCAGTCCTGCCCTCTGTGACTTGTCCCCCTGTGTCTTCCCGAGGTGACCTGGCTTCAGTGACCTACCTTCTCTGACCTGCTGTCTGAGACCAGCCCTCATTTCTGCCCTCTGCCACGTGCCCTCTGTGACCAGCGGACGCTAAGCTGCCCCATGACCCCTGCTCTCAGTGACATACCCATGTGACCTGCCCTCGGAGACCTTCTTTCTGCAAGCTTTCCTCAGGGACTACCCACGGTGAGCCACCCTGTGTGATCTGCCTCAGTGACATGCCCTCTGATAACTTCCCTCTGTGACTATCCTTAGGAACATGCTGTCTGAGTCCTCCCTCAGAGACTTGCCCCTGTGACTTGCCCTCGGTGACGTCACTCAGTGACTGGCCCTAGTGACCTTCCCTCAGTCCTGCCCACTGTTATAGGTCCTTTGTGACTTGCGCTGTGTGACCTAAGTGCCTGGCCCTCTGTGACTTCACTACTGTGTCCTGTCTCAGTGAGCTGCATTAGTGACCTTCCCTCAGTCCTGCCATCGGTGAGCAGCTCTGTGTGACCTGCCTCAGTCCCCTGCGTTCCGTGTCCTGCCGTCTCTTACCTGCCCCCTGGGACATGCCCAGTGAGACGTGCCCTCCGTGACCTGGCTCCAGTGACCTTCCCTAGTGACCTGCTGTCTGTGACCTGCCCTCTGAAAGCTTCATTCTGTGACTAGCCTCCCGTGACCTGCCCTCCTTGACCTGCATTCTATGACCTCCCTCAGTAACAGGCTACGACCGCTGTCTGTGACCTGCTCTCTGTGAACTGCCCTCTGGGACCATCCGTCTGTGCCCTGTACTCAGTGACTGTCCACTGTGACCAGGCATCTGTGACCTGCTCTAAGTTCTGGCTTCCTTCATGTGGTATTTGTGATCTGCTCCCCATTACCTCGCTCAGTGACATGACTTGTGTGACTGGCCCTGGTGACCTACCCTCCGTGACTTGGCCCTATGTCCTCACTCACTGCCCTGCCCTCTTTGTCCTCCCCCATCACCTCCCTCAGTGACCTACCCTAGTGACCTTCCCTCAGTCCCGCCATCAGTGACCAGCCCTCTGTGACCAGCCATCAGTAACCAGCCCTCAATCATCACCTGCCTTCAGTGACCTGCCCTGTGATGCCGGCCCTCTGTGACTGCCTCAGTCACATGCTCTCGTTGACCTCCCTCAGTGTCTTGCCCTGTATGCTCCCCCTCACATCTGTGACCTCCTTCACGACCTGCCCTCTGTCCTCTGTCTTTTGTGACCTGCCGTCTGTGACTTGCCCTCTGTGACCTCGCTCAGTGACTTGCTCTAGTGACCTTCACTCAGTACTTCCACCAGGACCAGCCCTCTGTGACCTACCCTCAGTGATGTGATCTGTGTGTCCTGTCCTCAGTTCTGCCATCTGTGACCCGACCTCTGTGATCTGCCCTAAGGCCTTGCTTCCTTCGCCTGGGATTTGTGATCTGCCCCATATTACCTCCTTCGGTGACATGCCTTGTATGACCTGCCTGTGTGGCCGGCCTTCAGTGACCTGCCTTCTGTGATCCACCCTATGGGACCTCACTTAGTGCCTGACCCTCTGTGACTTCTGGAACCTCCTTCAGAGACCGGCGCTAGTGAACTTCCCTCATCCTGCCATCAGTGCCGGCCCTCTGGGACCGGGCCTTGGCGACATGTGCCCTGCGACCACCCCTCAGGGACTTGTACTCTGCGACTGCCCTCTGTGAGCTGCTTCTGTGACGTAGCAACTGTGACCACCGCTCTGTGACTGCCACTGACCTTGCCCTCTGAGACCTGCTTCAGTGGACCCGCCCCGTGTCACTTCCCCTCAGGTAACCTGGCCTCGGACTTGTCCTCTGGGACCTACCTCCAGTCCTGCCCTCTGTGACTTGTCCCCCTGTGTCTTCCCTAGGTGACCTGGCTTCAGTGACCTACCTTCTCTGACCTGCTGTCTGAGACCAGCCCTCATTTCTGCCCTCTGCCACGTGCCCTCTGTGACCAGCGGACGCTAAGCTGCCCCATGACCCCTGCTCTCAGTGACATACCCATGTGACCTGCCCTCGGAGACCTTCTTTCTGCAAGCTTTCCTCAGGGCCTACCCACGGTGAGCCACCCTCTGTGATCTGCCTCAGTGACATGCCCTCTGATAACTTCCCTCTGTGACTATCCTTAGGAACATGCTGTCCGAGTCCTCCCTCAGAGACTTGCCCCTGTGACTTGCCCTCGGTGACGTCACTCAGTGACTGGCCCTAGTGACCTTCCCTCAGTCCTGCCCACTGTTATAGGTCCTTTGTGACCTGCGCTGTGTGACCTAAGTGCCTGGCCCTCTGTGACTTCACTACTGTGTCCTGTCTCAGTGAGCTGCATTAGTGACCTTCCCTCAGTCCTGCCATCGGTGAGCAGCTCTGTGTGACCTGCCTCAGTCCCCTGCGTTCCGTGTCCTGCCGTCTCTTACCTGCCCCCTGGGACATGCCCAGTGAGACGTGCCCTCCGTGACCTGGCTCCAGTGACCTTCCCTAGTGACCTGCTGTCTGTGACCTGCCCTCTGAAAGCTTCATTCTGTGACTAGCCTCCCGTGACCTGCCCTCCTTGACCTGCATTCTATGACCTCCCTCAGTAACAGGCTACGACCGCTGTCTGTGACCTGCTCTCTGTGAACTGCCCTCTGGGACCATCCGTCTGTGCCCTGTACTCAGTGACTGTCCACTGTGACCAGGCATCTGTGACCTGCTCTAAGTTCTGGCTTCCTTCATGTGGTATTTGTGATCTGCTCCCCATTACCTCCCTCAGTGACATGACTTGTGTGACTGGCCCTGGTGACCTACCCTCCGTGACTTGGCCCTATGTCCTCACTCACTGCCCTGCCCTCTTTGTCCTCCCCCATCACCTCCCTCAGTGACCTACCCTAGTGACCTTCCCTCAGTCCCGCCATCAGTGACCAGCCCTCTGTGACCAGCCATCAGTAACCAGCCCTCAATCATCACCTGCCTTCAGTGACCTGCCCTGTGATGCCGGCCCTCTGTGACTGCCTCAGTCACATGCTCTCGTTGACCTCCCTCAGTGTCTTGCCCTGTATGCTCCCCCTCACATCTGTGACCTCCTTCACGACCTGCCCTCTGTCCTCTGTCTTTTGTGACCTGCCGTCTGTGACTTGCCCTCTGTGACCTCGCTCAGTGACTTGCTCTAGTGACCTTCACTCAGTACTTCCACCAGGACCAGCCCTCTGTGACCTACCCTCAGTGATGTGATCTGTGTGTCCTGTCCTCAGTTCTGCCATCTGTGACCCGACCTCTGTGATCTGCCCTAAGGCCTTGCTTCCTTCGCCTGGGATTTGTGATCTGCCCCATATTACCTCCTTCGGTGACATGCCTTGTATGACCTGCCTGTGTGGCCGGCCTTCAGTGACCTGCCTTCTGTGATCCACCCTATGGGACCTCACTTAGTGCCTGACCCTCTGTGACTTCTGGAACCTCCTTCAGAGACCGGCGCTAGTGAACTTCCCTCATCCTGCCATCAGTGCCGGCCCTCTGGGACCGGGCCTTGGCGACATGTGCCCTGCGACCACCCCTCAGGGACTTGTACTCTGCGACTGCCCTCTGTGAGCTGCTTCTGTGACGTAGCAACTGTGACCACCGCTCTGTGACTGCCACTGACCTTGCCCTCTGAGACCTGCTTCAGTGGACCCGCCCCGTTTCACTTCCCCTCAGGTAACCTGGCCTCGGACTTGTCCTCTGGGACCTACCTCCAGTCCTGCCCTCTGTGACTTGTCCCCCTGTGTCTTCCCTAGGTGACCTGGCTTCAGTGACCTACCTTCTCTGACCTGCTGTCTGAGACCAGCCCTCATTTCTGCCCTCTGCCACGTGCCCTCTGTGACCAGCGGACGCTAAGCTGCCCCATGACCCCTGCTCTCAGTGACATACCCATGTGACCTGCCCTCGGAGACCTTCTTTCTGCAAGCTTTCCTCAGGGCCTACCCACGGTGAGCCACCCTCTGTGATCTGCCTCAGTGACATGCCCTCTGATAACTTCCCTCTGTGACTATCCTTAGGAACATGCTGTCTGAGTCCTCCCTCAGAGACTTGCCCCTGTGACTTGCCCTCGGTGACGTCACTCAGTGACTGGCCCTAGTGACCTTCCCTCAGTCCTGCCCACTGTTATAGGTCCTTTGTGACCTGCTCTGTGTGACCTAAGTGCCTGGCCCTCTGTGACTTCACTACTGTGTCCTGTCTCAGTGAGCTGCATTAGTGACCTTCCCTCAGTCCTGCCATCGGTGAGCAGCTCTGTGTGACCTGCCTCAGTCCCCTGCGTTCCGTGTCCTGCCGTCTCTTACCTGCCCCCTGGGACATGCCCAGTGAGACGTGCCCTCCGTGACCTGGCTCCAGTGACCTTCCCTAGTGACCTGCTGTCTGTGACCTGCCCTCTGAAAGCTTCATTCTGTGACTAGCCTCCCGTGACCTGCCCTCCTTGACCTGCATTTTATGACCTCCCTCAGTAAAAGGCTACGACCGCTGTCTGTGACCTGCTCTCTGTGAACTGCCCTCTGGGACCGTCCGTCTGTGCCCTGTACTCAGTGACTGTCCACTGTGACCAGGCATCTGTGACCTGCTCTAAGTTCTGGCTTCCTTCATGTGGTATTTGTGATCTGCTCCCCATTACCTCCCTCAGTGACATGACTTGTGTGACTGGCCCTGGTGACCTACCCTCCGTGACTTGGCCCTATGTCCTCACTCACTGCCCTGCCCTCTTTGTCCTCCCCCATCACCTCCCTCAGTGACCTACCCTAGTGACCTTCCCTCAGTCCCGCCATCAGTGACCAGCCCTCTGCGAACAGCCATCAGTAACCAGCCCTCAATCATCACCTGCCTTCAGTGACCTGCCCTGTGATGCCAGCCCTCTGTGATTGCCTCAGTCACATGCTCTCGTTGACCTCCCTCAGTGTCTTGCCCTGTATGCTCCCCCTCACATCTGTGACCTCCTTCACGACCTGCCCTCTGTCCTCTGTCTTTTGTGACCTGCCGTCTGTGACTTGCCCTCTGTGACCTCGCTCAGTGACTTGCTCTAGTGACCTTCACTCAGTACTTCCACCAGGACCAGCCCTCTGTGACGTACCCTCAGTGATGTGATCTGTGTGTCCTGTCCTCAGTTCTGCCATCTGTGACCCGACCTCTGTGATCTGCCCTAAGGCCTTGCTTCCTTCGCCTGGGATTTGTGATCTGCCCCATATTACCTCCTTCGGTGACATGCCTTGTATGACCTGCCTGTGTGGCCGGCCTTCAGTGACCTGCCTTCTGTGATCCACCCTATGGGACCTCACTTAGTGCCTGACCCTCTGTGACTTCTGGAACCTCCTTCAGAGACCGGCGCTAGTGAACTTCCCTCATCCTGCCATCAGTGCCGGCCCTCTGGGACCGGGCCTTGGCGACATGTGCCCTGCGACCACCCCTCAGGGACTTGTACTCTGCGACTGCCCTCTGTGAGCTGCTTCTGTGACGTAGCAACTGTGACCACCGCTCTGTGACTGCCACTGACCTTGCCCTCTGAGACCTGCTTCAGTGGACCCGCCCCGTTTCACTTCCCCTCAAGTAACCTGGCCTCGGACTTGTCCTCTGGGACCTACCTCCAGTCCTGCCCTCTGTGACTTGTCCCCCTGTGTCTTCCCGAGGTGACCTGGCTTCAGTGACCTACCTTCTCTGACCTGCTGTCTGAGACCAGCCCTCATTTCTGCCCTCTGCCACGTGCCCTCTGTGACCAGCGGACGCTAAGCTGCCCCATGACCCCTGCTCTCAGTGACATACCCATGTGACCTGCCCTCGGAGACCTTCTTTCTGCAAGCTTTCCTCAGGGACTACCCACGGTGAGCCACCCTGTGTGATCTGCCTCAGTGACATGCCCTCTGATAACTTCCCTCTGTGACTATCCTTAGGAACATGCTGTCTGAGTCCTCCCTCAGAGACTTGCCCCTGTGACTTGCCCTCGGTGACGTCACTCAGTGACTGGCCCTAGTGACCTTCCCTCAGTCCTGCCCACTGTTATAGGTCCTTTGTGACCTGTGCTGTGTGACCTAAGTGCCTGGCCCTCTGTGACTTCACTACTGTGTCCTGTCTCAGTGAGCTGCATTAGTGACCTTCCCTCAGTCCTGCCATCGGTGAGCAGCTCTGTGTGACCTGCCTCAGTCCCCTGCGTTCCGTGTCCTGCCGTCTCTTACCTGCCCCCTGGGACATGCCCAGTGAGACGTGCCCTCCGTGACCTGGCTCCAGTGACCTTCCCTAGTGACCTGCTGTCTGTGACCTGCCCTCTGAAAGCTTCATTCTGTGACTAGCCTCCCGTGACCTGCCCTCCTTGACCTGCATTTTATGACCTCCCTCAGTAACAGGCTACGACCGCTGTCTGTGACCTGCTCTCTGTGAACTGCCCTCTGGGACCATCCGTCTGTGCCCTGTACTCAGTGACTGTCCACTGTGACCAGGCATCTGTGACCTGCTCTAAGTTCTGGCTTCCTTCATGTGGTATTTGTGATCTGCTCCCCATTACCTCCCTCAGTGACATGACTTGTGTGACTGGCCCTGGTGACCTACCCTCCGTGACTTGGCCCTATGTCCTCACTCACTGCCCTGCCCTCTTTGTCCTCCCCCATCACCTCCCTCAGTGACCTACCCTAGTGACCTTCCCTCAGTCCCGCCATCAGTGACCAGCCCTCTGTGACCAGCCATCAGTAACCAGCCCTCAATCATCACCTGCCTTCAGTGACCTGCCCTGTGATGCCGGCCCTCTGTGACTGCCTCAGTCACATGCTCTCGTTGACCTCCCTCAGTGTCTTGCCCTGTATGCTCCCCCTCACATCTGTGACCTCCTTCACGACCTGCCCTCTGTCCTCTGTCTTTTGTGACCTGCCGTCTGTGACTTGCCCTCTGTGACCTCGCTCAGTGACTTGCTCTAGTGACCTTCACTCAGTACTTCCACCAGGACCAGCCCTCTGTGACGTACCCTCAGTGATGTGATCTGTGTGTCCTGTCCTCAGTTCTGCCATCTGTGACCCGACCTCTGTGATCTGCCCTAAGGCCTTGCTTCCTTCGCCTGGGATTTGTGATCTGCCCCATATTACCTCCTTCGGTGACATGCCTTGTATGACCTGCCTGTGTGGCCGGCCTTCAGTGACCTGCCTTCTGTGATCCACCCTATGGGACCTCACTTAGTGCCTGACCCTCTGTGACTTCTGGAACCTCCTTCAGAGACCGGCGCTAGTGAACTTCCCTCATCCTGCCATCAGTGCCGGCCCTCTGGGACCGGGCCTTGGCGACATGTGCCCTGCGACCACCCCTCAGGGACTTGTACTCTGCGACTGCCCTCTGTGAGCTGCTTCTGTGACGTAGCAACTGTGACCACCGCTCTGTGACTGCCACTGACCTTGCCCTCTGAGACCTGCTTCAGTGGACCCGCCCCGTTTCACTTCCCCTCAAGTAACCTGGCCTCGGACTTGTCCTCTGGGACCTACCTCCAGTCCTGCCCTCTGTGACTTGTCCCCCTGTGTCTTCCCGAGGTGACCTGGCTTCAGTGACCTACCTTCTCTGACCTGCTGTCTGAGACCAGCCCTCATTTCTGCCCTCTGCCACGTGCCCTCTGTGACCAGCGGACGCTAAGCTGCCCCATGACCCCTGCTCTCAGTGACATACCCATGTGACCTGCCCTCGGAGACCTTCTTTCTGCAAGCTTTCCTCAGGGACTACCCACGGTGAGCCACCCTGTGTGATCTGCCTCAGTGACATGCCCTCTGATAACTTCCCTCTGTGACTATCCTTAGGAACATGCTGTCTGAGTCCTCCCTCAGAGACTTGCCCCTGTGACTTGCCCTCGGTGACGTCACTCAGTGACTGGCCCTAGTGACCTTCCCTCAGTCCTGCCCACTGTTATAGGTCCTTTGTGACCTGCGCTGTGTGACCTAAGTGCCTGGCCCTCTGTGACTTCACTACTGTGTCCTGTCTCAGTGAGCTGCATTAGTGACCTTCCCTCAGTCCTGCCATCGGTGAGCAGCTCTGTGTGACCTGCCTCAGTCCCCTGCGTTCCGTGTCCTGCCGTCTCTTACCTGCCCCCTGGGACATGCCCAGTGAGACGTGCCCTCCGTGACCTGGCTCCAGTGACCTTCCCTAGTGACCTGCTGTCTGTGACCTGCCCTCTGAAAGCTTCATTCTGTGACTAGCCTCCCGTGACCTGCCCTCCTTGACCTGCATTTTATGACCTCCCTCAGTAACAGGCTACGACCGCTGTCTGTGACCTGCTCTCTGTGAACTGCCCTCTGGGACCATCTGTCTGTGCCCTGTACTCAGTGACTGTCCACTGTGACCAGGCATCTGTGACCTGCTCTAAGTTCTGGCTTCCTTCATGTGGTATTTGTGATCTGCTCCCCATTACCTCCCTCAGTGACATGACTTGTGTGACTGGCCCTGGTGACCTACCCTCCGTGACTTGGCCCTATGTCCTCACTCACTGCCCTGCCCTCTTTGTCCTCCCCCATCACCTCCCTCAGTGACCTACCCTAGTGACCTTCCCTCAGTCCCGCCATCAGTGACCAGCCCTCTGTGACCAGCCATCAGTAACCAGCCCTCAATCATCACCTGCCTTCAGTGACCTGCCCTGTGATGCCGGCCCTCTGTGACTGCCTCAGTCATATGCTCTCGTTGACCTCCCTCAGTGTCTTGCCCTGTATGCTCCCCCTCACATCTGTGACCTCCTTCACGACCTGCCCTCTGTCCTCTGTCTTTTGTGACCTGCCGTCTGTGACTTGCCCTCTGTGACCTCGCTCAGTGACTTGCTCTAGTGACCTTCACTCAGTACTTCCACCAGGACCAGCCCTCTGTGACCTACCCTCAGTGATGTGATCTGTGTGTCCTGTCCTCAGTTCTGCCATCTGTGACCCGACCTCTGTGATCTGCCCTAAGGCCTTGCTTCCTTCGCCTGGGATTTGTGATCTGCCCCATATTACCTCCTTCGGTGACATGCCTTGTATGACCTGCCTGTGTGGCCGGCCTTCAGTGACCTGCCTTCTGTGATCCACCCTATGGGACCTCACTTAGTGCCTGACCCTCTGTGACTTCTGGAACCTCCTTCAGAGACCGGCGCTAGTGAACTTCCCTCATCCTGCCATCAGTGCCGGCCCTCTGGGACCGGGCCTTGGCGACATGTGCCCTGCGACCACCCCTCAGGGACTTGTACTCTGCGACTGCCCTCTGTGAGCTGTTTCTGTGACGTAGCAACTGTGACCACCGCTCTGTGACTGCCACTGACCTTGCCCTCTGAGACCTGCTTCAGTGGACCCGCCCCGTTTCACTTCCCCTCAAGTAACCTGGCCTCGGACTTGTCCTCTGGGACCTACCTCCAGTCCTGCCCTCTGTGACTTGTCCCCCTGTGTCTTCCCGAGGTGACCTGGCTTCAGTGACCTACCTTCTCTGACCTGCTGTCTGAGACCAGCCCTCATTTCTGCCCTCTGCCACGTGCCCTCTGTGACCAGCGGACGCTAAGCTGCCCCATGACCCCTGCTCTCAGTGACATACCCATGTGACCTGCCCTCGGAGACCTTCTTTCTGCAAGCTTTCCTCAGGGACTACCCACGGTGAGCCACCCTGTGTGATCTGCCTCAGTGACATGCCCTCTGATAACTTCCCTCTGTGACTATCCTTAGGAACATGCTGTCTGAGTCCTCCCTCAGAGACTTGCCCCTGTGACTTGCCCTCGGTGACGTCACTCAGTGACTGGCCCTAGTGACCTTCCCTCAGTCCTGCCCACTGTTATAGGTCCTTTGTGACCTGCGCTGTGTGACCTAAGTGCCTGGCCCTCTGTGACTTCACTACTGTGTCCTGTCTCAGTGAGCTGCATTAGTGACCTTCCCTCAGTCCTGCCATCGGTGAGCAGCTCTGTGTGACCTGCCTCAGTCCCCTGCGTTCCGTGTCCTGCCGTCTCTTACCTGCCCCCTGGGACATGCCCAGTGAGACGTGCCCTCCGTGACCTGGCTCCAGTGACCTTCCCTAGTGACCTGCTGTCTGTGACCTGCCCTCTGAAAGCTTCATTCTGTGACTAGCCTCCCGTGACCTGCCCTCCTTGACCTGCATTTTATGACATCCCTCAGTAACAGGCTACGACCGCTGTCTGTGACCTGCTCTCTGTGAACTGCCCTCTGGGACCATCCGTCTGTGCCCTGTACTCAGTGACTGTCCACTGTGACCAGGCATCTGTGACCTGCTCTAAGTTCTGGCTTCCTTCATGTGGTATTTGTGATCTGCTCCCCATTACCTCCCTCAGTGACATGACTTGTGTGACTGGCCCTGGTGACCTACCCTCCGTGACTTGGCCCTATGTCCTCACTCACTGCCCTGCCCTCTTTGTCCTCCCCCATCACCTCCCTCAGTGACCTACCCTAGTGACCTTCCCTCAGTCCCGCCATCAGTGACCAGCCCTCTGTGACCAGCCATCAGTAACCAGCCCTCAATCATCACCTGCCTTCAGTGACCTGCCCTGTGATGCCGGCCCTCTGTGACTGCCTCAGTCACATGCTCTCGTTGACCTCCCTCAGTGTCTTGCCCTGTATGCTCCCCCTCACATCTGTGACCTCCTTCACGACCTGCCCTCTGTCCTCTGTCTTTTGTGACCTGCCGTCTGTGACTTGCCCTCTGTGACCTCGCTCAGTGACTTGCTCTAGTGACCTTCACTCAGTACTTCCACCAGGACCAGCCCTCTGTGACCTACCCTCAGTGATGTGATCTGTGTGTCCTGTCCTCAGTTCTGCCATCTGTGACCCGACCTCTGTGATCTGCCCTAAGGCCTTGCTTCCTTCGCCTGGGATTTGTGATCTGCCCCATATTACCTCCTTCGGTGACATGCCTTGTATGACCTGCCTGTGTGGCCGGCCTTCAGTGACCTGCCTTCTGTGATCCACCCTATGGGACCTCACTTAGTGCCTGACCCTCTGTGACTTCTGGAACCTCCTTCAGAGACCGGCGCTAGTGAACTTCCCTCATCCTGCCATCAGTGCCGGCCCTCTGGGACCGGGCCTTGGCGACATGTGCCCTGCGACCACCCCTCAGGGACTTGTACTCTGCGACTGCCCTCTGTGAGCTGCTTCTGTGACGTAGCAACTGTGACCACCGCTCTGTGACTGCCACTGACCTTGCCCTCTGAGACCTGCTTCAGTGGACCCGCCCCGTTTCACTTCCCCTCAAGTAACCTGGCCTCGGACTTGTCCTCTGGGACCTACCTCCAGTCCTGCCCTCTGTGACTTGTCCCCCTGTGTCTTCCCGAGGTGACCTGGCTTCAGTGACCTACCTTCTCTGACCTGCTGTCTGAGACCAGCCCTCATTTCTGCCCTCTGCCACGTGCCCTCTGTGACCAGCGGACGCTAAGCTGCCCCATGACCCCTGCTCTCAGTGACATACCCATGTGACCTGCCCTCGGAGACCTTCTTTCTGCAAGCTTTCCTCAGGGACTACCCACGGTGAGCCACCCTGTGTGATCTGCCTCAGTGACATGCCCTCTGATAACTTCCCTCTGTGACTATCCTTAGGAACATGCTGTCTGAGTCCTCCCTCAGAGACTTGCCCCTGTGACTTGCCCTCGGTGACGTCACTCAGTGACTGGCCCTAGTGACCTTCCCTCAGTCCTGCCCACTGTTATAGGTCCTTTGTGACCTGCGCTGTGTGACCTAAGTGCCTGGCCCTCTGTGACTTCACTACTGTGTCCTGTCTCAGTGAGCTGCATTAGTGACCTTCCCTCAGTCCTGCCATCGGTGAGCAGCTCTGTGTGACCTGCCTCAGTCCCCTGCGTTCCGTGTCCTGCCGTCTCTTACCTGCCCCCTGGGACATGCCCAGTGAGACGTGCCCTCCGTGACCTGGCTCCAGTGACCTTCCCTAGTGACCTGCTGTCTGTGACCTGCCCTCTGAAAGCTTCATTCTGTGACTAGCCTCCCGTGACCTGCCCTCCTTGACCTGCATTTTATGACCTCCCTCAGTAACAGGCTACGACCGCTGTCTGTGACCTGCTCTCTGTGAACTGCCCTCTGGGACCATCCGTCTGTGCCCTGTACTCAGTGACTGTCCACTGTGACCAGGCATCTGTGACCTGCTCTAAGTTCTGGCTTCCTTCATGTGGTATTTGTGATCTGCTCCCCATTACCTCCCTCAGTGACATGACTTGTGTGACTGGCCCTGGTGACCTACCCTCCGTGACTTGGCCCTATGTCCTCACTCACTGCCCTGCCCTCTTTGTCCTCCCCCATCACCTCCCTCAGTGACCTACCCTAGTGACCTTCCCTCAGTCCCGCCATCAGTGACCAGCCCTCTGTGACCAGCCATCAGTAACCAGCCCTCAATCATCACCTGCCTTCAGTGACCTGCCCTGTGATGCCGGCCCTCTGTGACTGCCTCAGTCACATGCTCTCGTTGACCTCCCTCAGTGTCTTGCCCTGTATGCTCCCCCTCACATCTGTGACCTCCTTCACGACCTGCCCTCTGTCCTCTGTCTTTTGTGACCTGCCGTCTGTGACTTGCCCTCTGTGACCTCGCTCAGTGACTTGCTGTAGTGACCTTCACTCAGTACTTCCACCAGGACCAGCCCTCTGTGACCTACCCTCAGTGATGTGATCTGTGTGTCCTGTCCTCAGTTCTGCCATCTGTGACCCGACCTCTGTGATCTGCCCTAAGGCCTTGCTTCCTTCGCCTGGGATTTGTGATCTGCCCCATATTACCTCCTTCGGTGACATGCCTTGTATGACCTGCCTGTGTGGCCGGCCTTCAGTGACCTGCCTTCTGTGATCCACCCTATGGGACCTCACTTAGTGCCTGACCCTCTGTGACTTCTGGAACCTCCTTCAGAGACCGGCGCTAGTGAACTTCCCTCATCCTGCCATCAGTGCCGGCCCTCTGGGACCGGGCCTTGGCGACATGTGCCCTGCGACCACCCCTCAGGGACTTGTACTCTGCGACTGCCCTCTGTGAGCTGCTTCTGTGACGTAGCAACTGTGACCACCGCTCTGTGACTGCCACTGACCTTGCCCTCTGAGACCTGCTTCAGTGGACCCGCCCCCTGTCACTTCCCATCAGGTAACCTGGCCTCGGACTTGTCCTCTGGGACCTACCTCCAGTCCTGCTCTCTGTGACTTGTCCCCCTGTGTCTTCCCTAGGTGACCTGGCTTCAGTGACCTACCTTCTCTGACCTGCTGTCTGAGACCAGCCCTCATTTCTGCCCTCTGCCACGTGCCCTCTGTGACCAGCGGACGCTAAGCTGCCCCATGACCCCTGCTCTCAGTGACATACCCATGTGACCTGCCCTCGGAGACCTTCTTTCTGCAAGCTGTCCTCAGGGACTACCCACGGTGAGCCACCCTGTGTGATCTGCCTCAGTGACTTGCCCTCTGATAACTTCCCTCTGTGACTATCCTTAGGAACATGCTGTCTGAGTCCTCCCTCAGAGACTTGCCCCTGTGACTTGCCCTCGGTGACGTCACTCAGTGACTGGCCCTAGTGACCTTCCCTCAGTCCTGCCCACTGTTATAGGTCCTTTGTGACCTGCGCTGTGTGACCTAAGTGCCTGGCCCTCTGTGACTTCACTACTGTGTCCTGTCTCAGTGAGCTGCATTAGTGACCTTCCCTCAGTCCTGCCATCGGTGAGCAGCTCTGTGTGACCTGCCTCAGTCCCCTGCGTTCCGTGTCCTGCCGTCTCTTACCTGCCCCCTGGGACATGCCCAGTGAGACGTGCCCTCCGTGACCTGGCTCCAGTGACCTTCCCTAGTGACCTGCTGTCTGTGACCTGCCCTCTGAAAGCTTCATTCTGTGACTAGCCTCCCGTGACCTGCCCTCCTTGACCTGCATTCTATGACCTCCCTCAGTAACAGGCTATGACCGCTGTCTGTGACCTGCTCTCTGTGAACTGCCCTCTGGGACCATCCGTCTGTGCCCTGTACTCAGTGACTGTCCACTGTGACCAGGCATCTGTGACCTGCTCTAAGTTCTGGCTTCCTTCATGTGGTATTTGTGATCTGCTCCCCATTACCTCCCTCAGTGACATGACTTGTGTGACTGGCCCTGGTGACCTACCCTCCGTGACTTGGCCCTATGTCCTCACTCACTGCCCTGCCCTCTTTGTCCTCCCCCATCACCTCCCTCAGTGACCTACCCTAGTGACCTTCCCTCAGTCCCGCCATCAGTGACCAGCCCTCTGTGACCAGCCATCAGTAACCAGCCCTCAATCATCACCTGCCTTCAGTGACCTGCCCTGTGATGCCGGCCCTCTGTGACTGCCTCAGTCACATGCTCTCGTTGACCTCCCTCAGTGTCTTGCCCTGTATGCTCCCCCTCACATCTGTGACCTCCTTCACGACCTGCCCTCTGTCCTCTGTCTTTTGTGACCTGCCGTCTGTGACTTGCCCTCTGTGACCTCGCTCAGTGACTTGCTCTAGTGACCTTCACTCAGTACTTCCACCAGGACCAGCCCTCTGTGACCTACCCTCAGTGATGTGATCTGTGTGTCCTGTCCTCAGTTCTGCCATCTGTGACCCGACCTCTGTGATCTGCCCTAAGGCCTTGCTTCCTTCGCCTGGGATTTGTGATCTGCCCCATATTACCTCCTTCGGTGACATGCCTTGTATGACCTGCCTGTGTGGCCGGCCTTCAGTGACCTGCCTTCTGTGATCCACCCTATGGGACCTCACTTAGTGCCTGACCCTCTGTGACTTCTGGAACCTCCTTCAGAGACCGGCGCTAGTGAACTTCCCTCATCCTGCCATCAGTGCCGGCCCTCTGGGACCGGGCCTTGGCGACATGTGCCCTGCGACCACCCCTCAGGGACTTGTACTCTGCGACTGCCCTCTGTGAGCTGCTTCTGTGACGTAGCAACTGTGACCACCGCTCTGTGACTGCCACTGACCTTGCCCTCTGAGACCTGCTTCAGTGGACCCGCCCCGTTTCACTTCCCCTCAAGTAACCTGGCCTCGGACTTGTCCTCTGGGACCTACCTCCAGTCCTGCCCTCTGTGACTTGTCCCCCTGTGTCTTCCCGAGGTGACCTGGCTTCAGTGACCTACCTTCTCTGACCTGCTGTCTGAGACCAGCCCTCATTTCTGCCCTCTGCCACGTGCCCTCTGTGACCAGCGGACGCTAAGCTGCCCCATGACCCCTGCTCTCAGTGACATACCCATGTGACCTGCCCTCGGAGACCTTCTTTCTGCAAGCTTTCCTCAGGGACTACCCACGGTGAGCCACCCTGTGTGATCTGCCTCAGTGACATGCCCTCTGATAACTTCCCTCTGTGACTATCCTTAGGAACATGCTGTCTGAGTCCTCCCTCAGAGACTTGCCCCTGTGACTTGCCCTCGGTGACGTCACTCAGTGACTGGCCCTAGTGACCTTCCCTCAGTCCTGCCCACTGTTATAGGTCCTTTGTGACCTGCGCTGTGTGACCTAAGTGCCTGGCCCTCTGTGACTTCACTACTGTGTCCTGTCTCAGTGAGCTGCATTAGTGACCTTCCCTCAGTCCTGCCATCGGTGAGCAGCTCTGTGTGACCTGCCTCAGTCCCCTGCGTTCCGTGTCCTGCCGTCTCTTACCTGCCCCCTGGGACATGCCCAGTGAGACGTGCCCTCCGTGACCTGGCTCCAGTGACCTTCCCTAGTGACCTGCTGTCTGTGACCTGCCCTCTGAAAGCTTCATTCTGTGACTAGCCTCCCGTGACCTGCCCTCCTTGACCTGCATTTTATGACCTCCCTCAGTAAAAGGCTACGACCGCTGTCTGTGACCTGCTCTCTGTGAACTGCCCTCTGGGACCGTCCGTCTGTGCCCTGTACTCAGTGACTGTCCACTGTGACCAAGCATCTGTGACCTGCTCTAAGTTCCGGCTTCCTTCATGTGGTATTTGTGATCTGCTCCCCATTACCTCCCTCAGTGACATGACTTGTGTGACTGGCCCTGGTGACCTACCCTCCGTGACTTGGCCCTATGTCCTCACTCACTGCCCTGCCCTCTTTGTCCTCCCCCATCACCTCCCTCAGTGACCTACCCTAGTGACCTTCCCTCAGTCCCGCCATCACTGACCAGCCCTCTGTGACCAGCCATCAGTAACCAGCCCTCAATCATCACCTGCCTTCAGTGACCTGCCCTGTGATGCCGGCCCTCTGTGACTGCCTTAGTCACATGCTCTCGTTGACCTCCCTCAGTGTCTTGCCCTGTATGCTCCCCCTCACATCTGTGACCTCCTTCACGACCTGCCCTCTGTCCTCTGTCTTTTGTGACCTGCCGTCTATGACTTGCCCTCTGTGACCTCGCTCAGTGACTTGCTCTAGTGACCTTCACTCAGTACTTCCACCAGGACCAGCCCTCTGTGACCTACCCTCAGTGATGTGATCTGTGTGTCCTGTCCTCAGTTCTGCCATCTGTGACCCGACCTCTGTGATCTGCCCTAAGGCCTTGCTTCCTTCGCCTGGGATTTGTGATCTGCCCCATATTACCTCCTTCGGTGACATGCCTTGTATGACCTGCCTGTGTGGCCGGCCTTCAGTGACCTGCCTTCTGTGATCCACCCTATGGGACCTCACTTAGTGCCTGACCCTCTGTGACTTCTGGAACCTCCTTCAGAGACCGGCGCTAGTGAACTTCCCTCATCCTGCCATCAGTGCCGGCCCTCTGGGACCGGGCCTTGGCGACATGTGCCCTGCGACCACCCCTCAGGGACTTGTACTCTGCGACTGCCCTCTGTGAGCTGCTTCTGTGACGTAGCAACTGTGACCACCGCTCTGTGACTGCCACTGACCTTGCCCTCTGAGACCTGCTTCAGTGGACCCTCCCCGTTTCACTTCCCCTCAAGTAACCTGGCCTCGGACTTGTCCTCTGGGACCTACCTCCAGTCCTGCCCTCTGTGACTTGTCCCCCTGTGTCTTCCCTAGGTGACCTGGCTTCAGTGACCTACCTTCTCTGACCTGCTGTCTGAGACCAGCCCTCATTTCTGCCCTCTGCCACGTCCCCTCTGTGACCAGCGGACGCTAAGCTGCCCCATGACCCCTGCTCTCAGTGACATACCCATGTGACCTGCCCTCGGAGACCTTCTTTCTGCAAGCTTTCCTCAGGGACTACCCACGGTGAGCCACCCTGTGTGATCTGCCTCAGTGACATGCCCTCTGATAACTTCCCTCTGTGACTATCCTTAGGAACATGCTGTCTGAGTCCTCCCTCAGAGACTTGCCCCTGTGACTTGCCCTCGGTGACATCACTCAGTGACTGGCCCTAGTGACCTTCCCTCAGTCCTGCCCACTGTTATAGGTCCTTTGTGACTTGCGCTGTGTGACCTAAGTGCCTGCCCCTCTGTGACTTCACTACTGTGTCCTGTCTCAGTGAGCTGCATTAGTGACCTTCCCTCAGTCCTGCCATCGGTGAGCAGCTCTGTGTGACCTGCCTCAGTCCCCTGCGTTCCGTGTCCTGCCGTCTCTTACCTGCCCCCTGGGACATGCCCAGTGAGACGTGCCCTCCGTGACCTGGCTCCAGTGACCTTCCCTAGTGACCTGCTGTCTGTGACCTGCCCTCTGAAAGCTTCATTCTGTGACTAGCCTCCCGTGACCTGCCCTCCTTGACCTGCATTCTATGACCTCCCTCAGTAACAGGCTACGACCGCTGTCTGTGACCTGCTCTCTGTGAACTGCCCTCTGGGACCATCCGTCTGTGCCCTGTACTCAGTGACTGTCCACTGTGACCAGGCATCTGTGACCTGCTCTAAGTTCTGGCTTCCTTCATGTGGTATTTGTGATCTGCTCCCCATTACCTCCCTCAGTGACATGACTTGTGTGACTGGCCCTGGTGACCTACCCTCCGTGACTTGGCCCTATGTCCTCACTCACTGCCCTGCCCTCTTTGTCCTCCCCCATCACCTCCCTCAGTGACCTACCCTAGTGACCTTCCCTCAGTCCCGCCATCAGTGACCAGCCCTCTGTGACCAGCCATCAGTAACCAGCCCTCAATCATCACCTGCCTTCAGTGACCTGCCCTGTGATGCCGGCCCTCTGTGACTGCCTCAGTCACATGCTCTCGTTGACCTCCCTCAGTGTCTTGCCCTGTATGCTCCCCCTCACATCTGTGACCTCCTTCACGACCTGCCCTCTGTCCTCTGTCTTTTGTGACCTGCCGTCTGTGACTTGCCCTCTGTGACCTCGCTCAGTGACTTGCTCTAGTGACCTTCACTCAGTACTTCCACCAGGACCAGCCCTCTGTGACCTACCCTCAGTGATGTGATCTGTGTGTCCTGTCCTCAGTTCTGCCATCTGTGACCCGACCTCTGTGATCTGCCCTAAGGCCTTGCTTCCTTCGCCTGGGATTTGTGATCTGCCCCATATTACCTCCTTCGGTGACATGCCTTGTATGACCTGCCTGTGTGGCCGGCCTTCAGTGACCTGCCTTCTGTGATCCACCCTATGGGACCTCACTTAGTGCCTGACCCTCTGTGACTTCTGGAACCTCCTTCAGAGACCGGCGCTAGTGAACTTCCCTCATCCTGCCATCAGTGCCGGCCCTCTGGGACCGGGCCTTGGCGACATGTGCCCTGCGACCACCCCTCAGGGACTTGTACTCTGCGACTGCCCTCTGTGAGCTGCTTCTGTGACGTAGCAACTGTGACCACCGCTCTGTGACTGCCACTGACCTTGCCCTCTGAGACCTGCTTCAGTGGACCCGCCCCGTTTCACTTCCCCTCAAGTAACCTGGCCTCGGACTTGTCCTCTGGGACCTACCTCCAGTCCTGCCCTCTGTGACTTGTCCCCCTGTGTCTTCCCGAGGTGACCTGGCTTCAGTGACCTACCTTCTCTGACCTGCTGTCTGAGACCAGCCCTCATTTCTGCCCTCTGCCACGTGCCCTCTGTGACCAGCGGACGCTAAGCTGCCCCATGACCCCTGCTCTCAGTGACATACCCATGTGACCTGCCCTCGGAGACCTTCTTTCTGCAAGCTTTCCTCAGGGACTACCCACGGTGAGCCACCCTGTGTGATCTGCCTCAGTGACATGCCCTCTGATAACTTCCCTCTGTGACTATCCTTAGGAACATGCTGTCTGAGTCCTCCCTCAGAGACTTGCCCCTGTGACTTGCCCTCGGTGACGTCACTCAGTGACTGGCCCTAGTGACCTTCCCTCAGTCCTGCCCACTGTTATAGGTCCTTTGTGACCTGCGCTGTGTGACCTAAGTGCCTGGCCCTCTGTGACTTCACTACTGTGTCCTGTCTCAGTGAGCTGCATTAGTGACCTTCCCTCAGTCCTGCCATCGGTGAGCAGCTCTGTGTGACCTGCCTCAGTCCCCTGCGTTCCGTGTCCTGCCGTCTCTTACCTGCCCCCTGGGACATGCCCAGTGAGACGTGCCCTCCGTGACCTGGCTCCAGTGACCTTCCCTAGTGACCTGCTGTCTGTGACCTGCCCTCTGAAAGCTTCATTCTGTGACTAGCCTCCCGTGACCTGCCCTCCTTGACCTGCATTTTATGACCTCCCTCAGTAACAGGCTACGACCGCTGTCTGTGACCTGCTCTCTGTGAACTGCCCTCTGGGACCATCCGTCTGTGCCCTGTACTCAGTGACTGTCCACTGTGACCAGGCATCTGTGACCTGCTCTAAGTTCTGGCTTCCTTCATGTGGTATTTGTGATCTGCTCCCCATTACCTCCCTCAGTGACATGACTTGTGTGACTGGCCCTGGTGACCTACCCTCCGTGACTTGGCCCTATGTCCTCACTCACTGCCCTGCCCTCTTTGTCCTCCCCCATCACCTCCCTCAGTGACCTACCCTAGTGACCTTCCCTCAGTCCCGCCATCAGTGACCAGCCCTCTGTGACCAGCCATCAGTAACCAGCCCTCAATCATCACCTGCCTTCAGTGACCTGCCCTGTGATGCCGGCCCTCTGTGACTGCCTCAGTCACATGCTCTCGTTGACCTCCCTCAGTGTCTTGCCCTGTATGCTCCCCCTCACATCTGTGACCTCCTTCACGACCTGCCCTCTGTCCTCTGTCTTTTGTGACCTGCCGTCTGTGACTTGCCCTCTGTGACCTCGCTCAGTGACTTGCTCTAGTGACCTTCACTCAGTACTTCCACCAGGACCAGCCCTCTGTGACCTACCCTCAGTGATGTGATCTGTGTGTCCTGTCCTCAGTTCTGCCATCTGTGACCCGACCTCTGTGATCTGCCCTAAGGCCTTGCTTCCTTCGCCTGGGATTTGTGATCTGCCCCATATTACCTCCTTCGGTGACATGCCTTGTATGACCTGCCTGTGTGGCCGGCCTTCAGTGACCTGCCTTCTGTGATCCACCCTATGGGACCTCACTTAGTGCCTGACCCTCTGTGACTTCTGGAACCTCCTTCAGAGACCGGCGCTAGTGAACTTCCCTCATCCTGCCATCAGTGCCGGCCCTCTGGGACCGGGCCTTGGCGACATGTGCCCTGCGACCACCCCTCAGGGACTTGTACTCTGCGACTGCCCTCTGTGAGCTGCTTCTGTGACGTAGCAACTGTGACCACCGCTCTGTGACTGCCACTGACCTTGCCCTCTGAGACCTGCTTCAGTGGACCCGCCCCCTGTCACTTCCCATCAGGTAACCTGGCCTCGGACTTGTCCTCTGGGACCTACCTCCAGTCCTGCTCTCTGTGACTTGTCCCCCTGTGTCTTCCCTAGGTGACCTGGCTTCAGTGACCTACCTTCTCTGACCTGCTGTCTGAGACCAGCCCTCATTTCTGCCCTCTGCCACGTGCCCTCTGTGACCAGCGGACGCTAAGCTGCCCCATGACCCCTGCTCTCAGTGACATACCCATGTGACCTGCCCTCGGAGACCTTCTTTCTGCAAGCTGTCCTCAGGGACTACCCACGGTGAGCCACCCTGTGTGATCTGCCTCAGTGACTTGCCCTCTGATAACTTCCCTCTGTGACTATCCTTAGGAACATGCTGTCTGAGTCCTCCCTCAGAGACTTGCCCCTGTGACTTGCCCTCTGTGACGTCACTCAGTGACTGGCCCTAGTGACCTTCCCTCAGTCCTGCCCACTGTTATAGGTCCTTTGTGACCTGCGCTGTGTGACCTAAGTGCCTGGCCCTCTGTGACTTCACTACTGTGTCCTGTCTCAGTGAGCTGCATTAGTGACCTTCCCTCAGTCCTGCCATCGGTGAGCAGCTCTGTGTGACCTGCCTCAGTCCCCTGCGTTCCGTGTCCTGCCGTCTCTTACCTGCCCCCTGGGACATGCCCAGTGAGACGTGCCCTCCGTGACCTGGCTCCAGTGACCTTCCCTAGTGACCTGCTGTCTGTGACCTGCCCTCTGAAAGCTTCATTCTGTGACTAGCCTCCCGTGACCTGCCCTCCTTGACCTGCATTCTATGACCTCCCTCAGTAACAGGCTATGACCGCTGTCTGTGACCTGCTCTCTGTGAACTGCCCTCTGGGACCATCCGTCTGTGCCCTGTACTCAGTGACTGTCCACTGTGACCAGGCATCTGTGACCTGCTCTAAGTTCTGGCTTCCTTCATGTGGTATTTGTGATCTGCTCCCCATTACCTCCCTCAGTGACATGACTTGTGTGACTGGCCCTGGTGACCTACCCTCCGTGACTTGGCCCTATGTCCTCACTCACTGCCCTGCCCTCTTTGTCCTCCCCCATCACCTCCCTCAGTGACCTACCCTAGTGACCTTCCCTCAGTCCCGCCATCAGTGACCAGCCCTCTGTGACCAGCCATCAGTAACCAGCCCTCAATCATCACCTGCCTTCAGTGACCTGCCCTGTGATGCCGGCCCTCTGTGACTGCCTCAGTCACATGCTCTCGTTGACCTCCCTCAGTGTCTTGCCCTGTATGCTCCCCCTCACATCTGTGACCTCCTTCACGACCTGCCCTCTGTCCTCTGTCTTTTGTGACCTGCCGTCTGTGACTTGCCCTCTGTGACCTCGCTCAGTGACTTGCTCTAGTGACCTTCACTCAGTACTTCCACCAGGACCAGCCCTCTGTGACCTACCCTCAGTGATGTGATCTGTGTGTCCTGTCCTCAGTTCTGCCATCTGTGACCCGACCTCTGTGATCTGCCCTAAGGCCTTGCTTCCTTCGCCTGGGATTTGTGATCTGCCCCATATTACCTCCTTCGGTGACATGCCTTGTATGACCTGCCTGTGTGGCCGGCCTTCAGTGACCTGCCTTCTGTGATCCACCCTATGGGACCTCACTTAGTGCCTGACCCTCTGTGACTTCTGGAACCTCCTTCAGAGACCGGCGCTAGTGAACTTCCCTCATCCTGCCATCAGTGCCGGCCCTCTGGGACCGGGCCTTGGCGACATGTGCCCTGCGACCACCCCTCAGGGACTTGTACTCTGCGACTGCCCTCTGTGAGCTGCTTCTGTGACGTAGCAACTGTGACCACCGCTCTGTGACTGCCACTGACCTTGCCCTCTGAGACCTGCTTCAGTGGACCCGCCCCGTTTCACTTCCCCTCAAGTAACCTGGCCTCGGACTTGTCCTCTGGGACCTACCTCCAGTCCTGCCCTCTGTGACTTGTCCCCCTGTGTCTTCCCGAGGTGACCTGGCTTCAGTGACCTACCTTCTCTGACCTGCTGTCTGAGACCAGCCCTCATTTCTGCCCTCTGCCACGTGCCCTCTGTGACCAGCGGACGCTAAGCTGCCCCATGACCCCTGCTCTCAGTGACATACCCATGTGACCTGCCCTCGGAGACCTTCTTTCTGCAAGCTTTCCTCAGGGACTACCCACGGTGAGCCACCCTGTGTGATCTGCCTCAGTGACATGCCCTCTGATAACTTCCCTCTGTGACTATCCTTAGGAACATGCTGTCTGAGTCCTCCCTCAGAGACTTGCCCCTGTGACTTGCCCTCGGTGACGTCACTCAGTGACTGGCCCTAGTGACCTTCCCTCAGTCCTGCCCACTGTTATAGGTCCTTTGTGACCTGCGCTGTGTGACCTAAGTGCCTGGCCCTCTGTGACTTCACTACTGTGTCCTGTCTCAGTGAGCTGCATTAGTGACCTTCCCTCAGTCCTGCCATCGGTGAGCAGCTCTGTGTGACCTGCCTCAGTCCCCTGCGTTCCGTGTCCTGCCGTCTCTTACCTGCCCCCTGGGACATGCCCAGTGAGACGTGCCCTCCGTGACCTGGCTCCAGTGACCTTCCCTAGTGACCTGCTGTCTGTGACCTGCCCTCTGAAAGCTTCATTCTGTGACTAGCCTCCCGTGACCTGCCCTCCTTGACCTGCATTTTATGACCTCCCTCAGTAAAAGGCTACGACCGCTGTCTGTGACCTGCTCTCTGTGAACTGCCCTCTGGGACCGTCCGTCTGTGCCCTGTACTCAGTGACTGTCCACTGTGACCAAGCATCTGTGACCTGCTCTAAGTTCCGGCTTCCTTCATGTGGTATTTGTGATCTGCTCCCCATTACCTCCCTCAGTGACATGACTTGTGTGACTGGCCCTGGTGACCTACCCTCCGTGACTTGGCCCTATGTCCTCACTCACTGCCCTGCCCTCTTTGTCCTCCCCCATCACCTCCCTCAGTGACATACCCTAGTGACCTTCCCTCAGTCCCGCCATCACTGACCAGCCCTCTGTGACCAGCCATCAGTAACCAGCCCTCAATCATCACCTGCCTTCAGTGACCTGCCCTGTGATGCCGGCCCTCTGTGACTGCCTTAGTCACATGCTCTCGTTGACCTCCCTCAGTGTCTTGCCCTGTATGCTCCCCCTCACATCTGTGACCTCCTTCACGACCTGCCCTCTGTCCTCTGTCTTTTGTGACCTGCCGTCTATGACTTGCCCTCTGTGACCTCGCTCAGTGACTTGCTCTAGTGACCTTCACTCAGTACTTCCACCAGGACCAGCCCTCTGTGACCTACCCTCAGTGATGTGATCTGTGTGTCCTGTCCTCAGTTCTGCCATCTGTGACCCGACCTCTGTGATCTGCCCTAAGGCCTTGCTTCCTTCGCCTGGGATTTGTGATCTGCCCCATATTACCTCCTTCGGTGACATGCCTTGTATGACCTGCCTGTGTGGCCGGCCTTCAGTGACCTGCCTTCTGTGATCCACCCTATGGGACCTCACTTAGTGCCTGACCCTCTGTGACTTCTGGAACCTCCTTCAGAGACCGGCGCTAGTGAACTTCCCTCATCCTGCCATCAGTGCCGGCCCTCTGGGACCGGGCCTTGGCGACATGTGCCCTGCGACCACCCCTCAGGGACTTGTACTCTGCGACTGCCCTCTGTGAGCTGCTTCTGTGACGTAGCAACTGTGACCACCGCTCTGTGACTGCCACTGACCTTGCCCTCTGAGACCTGCTTCAGTGGACCCTCCCCGTTTCACTTCCCCTCAAGTAACCTGGCCTCGGACTTGTCCTCTGGGACCTACCTCCAGTCCTGCCCTCTGTGACTTGTCCCCCTGTGTCTTCCCTAGGTGACCTGGCTTCAGTGACCTACCTTCTCTGACCTGCTGTCTGAGACCAGCCCTCATTTCTGCCCTCTGCCACGTCCCCTCTGTGACCAGCGGACGCTAAGCTGCCCCATGACCCCTGCTCTCAGTGACATACCCATGTGACCTGCCCTCGGAGACCTTCTTTCTGCAAGCTTTCCTCAGGGACTACCCACGGTGAGCCACCCTGTGTGATCTGCCTCAGTGACATGCCCTCTGATAACTTCCCTCTGTGACTATCCTTAGGAACATGCTGTCTGAGTCCTCCCTCAGAGACTTGCCCCTGTGACTTGCCCTCGGTGACGTCACTCAGTGACTGGCCCTAGTGACCTTCCCTCAGTCCTGCCCACTGTTATAGGTCCTTTGTGACTTGCGCTGTGTGACCTAAGTGCCTGCCCCTCTGTGACTTCACTACTGTGTCCTGTCTCAGTGAGCTGCATTAGTGACCTTCCCTCAGTCCTGCCATCGGTGAGCAGCTCTGTGTGACCTGCCTCAGTCCCCTGCGTTCCGTGTCCTGCCGTCTCTTACCTGCCCCCTGGGACATGCCCAGTGAGACGTGCCCTCCGTGACCTGGCTCCAGTGACCTTCCCTAGTGACCTGCTGTCTGTGACCTGCCCTCTGAAAGCTTCATTCTGTGACTAGCCTCCCGTGACCTGCCCTCCTTGACCTGCATTCTATGACCTCCCTCAGTAACAGGCTACGACCGCTGTCTGTGACCTGCTCTCTGTGAACTGCCCTCTGGGACCATCCGTCTGTGCCCTGTACTCAGTGACTGTCCACTGTGACCAGGCATCTGTGACCTGCTCTAAGTTCTGGCTTCCTTCATGTGGTATTTGTGATCTGCTCCCCATTACCTCCCTCAGTGACATGACTTGTGTGACTGGCCCTGGTGACCTACCCTCCGTGACTTGGCCCTATGTCCTCACTCACTGCCCTGCCCTCTTTGTCCTCCCCCATCACCTCCCTCAGTGACCTACCCTAGTGACCTTCCCTCAGTCCCGCCATCAGTGACCAGCCCTCTGTGACCAGCCATCAGTAACCAGCCCTCAATCATCACCTGCCTTCAGTGACCTGCCCTGTGATGCCGGCCCTCTGTGACTGCCTCAGTCACATGCTCTCGTTGACCTCCCTCAGTGTCTTGCCCTGTATGCTCCCCCTCACATCTGTGACCTCCTTCACGACCTGCCCTCTGTCCTCTGTCTTTTGTGACCTGCCGTCTGTGACTTGCCCTCTGTGACCTCGCTCAGTGACTTGCTCTAGTGACCTTCACTCAGTACTTCCACCAGGACCAGCCCTCTGTGACCTACCCTCAGTGATGTGATCTGTGTGTCCTGTCCTCAGTTCTGCCATCTGTGACCCGACCTCTGTGATCTGCCCTAAGGCCTTGCTTCCTTCGCCTGGGATTTGTGATCTGCCCCATATTACCTCCTTCGGTGACATGCCTTGTATGACCTGCCTGTGTGGCCGGCCTTCAGTGACCTGCCTTCTGTGATCCACCCTATGGGACCTCACTTAGTGCCTGACCCTCTGTGACTTCTGGAACCTCCTTCAGAGACCGGCGCTAGTGAACTTCCCTCATCCTGCCATCAGTGCCGGCCCATGGGACCGGGCCTTGGCGACATGTGCCCTGCGACCACCCCTCAGGGACTTGTACTCTGCGACTGCCCTCTGTGAGCTGCTTCTGTGACGTAGCAACTGTGACCACCGCTCTGTGACTGCCACTGACCTTGCCCTCTGAGACCTGCTTCAGTGGACCCGCCCCGTGTCACTTCCCCTCAGGTAACCTGGCCTCGGACTTGTCCTCTGGGACCTACCTCCAGTCCTGCCCTCTGTGACTTGTCCCCCTGTGTCTTCCCGAGGTGACCTGGCTTCAGTGACCTACCTTCTCTGACCTGCTGTCTGAGACCAGCCCTCATTTCTGCCCTCTGCCACGTGCCCTCTGTGACCAGCGGACGCTAAGCTGCCCCATGACCCCTGCTCTCAGTGACATACCCATGTGACCTGCCCTCGGAGACCTTCTTTCTGCAAGCTTTCCTCAGGGACTACCCACGGTGAGCCACCCTGTGTGATCTGCCTCAGTGACATGCCCTCTGATAACTTCCCTCTATGACTATCCTTAGGAACATGCTGTCTGAGTCCTCCCTCAGAGACTTGCCCCTGTGACTTGCCCTCGGTGACGTCACTCAGTGACTGGCCCTAGTGACCTTCCCTCAGTCCTGCCCACTGTTATAGGTCCTTTGTGACCTGCGCTGTGTGACCTAAGTGCCTGGCCCTCTGTGACTTCACTACTGTGTCCTGTCTCAGTGAGCTGCATTAGTGACCTTCCCTCAGTCCTGCCATCGGTGAGCAGCTCTGTGTGACCTGCCTCAGTCCCCTGCGTTCCGTGTCCTGCCGTCTCTTACCTGCCCCCTGGGACATGCCCAGTGAGACGTGCCCTCCGTGACCTGGCTCCAGTGACCTTCCCTAGTGACCTGCTGTCTGTGACCTGCCCTCTGAAAGCTTCATTCTGTGACTAGCCTCCCGTGACCTGCCCTCCTTGACCTGCATTTTATGACCTCCCTCAGTAAAAGGCTACGACCGCTGTCTGTGACCTGCTCTCTGTGAACTGCCCTCTGGGACCGTCCGTCTGTGCCCTGTACTCAGTGACTGTCCACTGTGACCAAGCATCTGTGACCTGCTCTAAGTTCCGGCTTCCTTCATGTGGTATTTGTGATCTGCTCCCCATTACCTCCCTCAGTGACATGACTTGTGTGACTGGCCCTGGTGACCTACCCTCCGTGACTTGGCCCTATGTCCTCACTCACTGCCCTGCCCTCTTTGTCCTCCCCCATCACCTCCCTCAGTGACCTACCCTAGTGACCTTCCCTCAGTCCCGCCATCACTGACCAGCCCTCTGTGACCAGCCATCAGTAACCAGCCCTCAATCATCACCTGCCTTCAGTGACCTGCCCTGTGATGCCGGCCCTCTGTGACTGCCTTAGTCACATGCTCTCGTTGACCTCCCTCAGTGTCTTGCCCTGTATGCTCCCCCTCACATCTGTGACCTCCTTCACGACCTGCCCTCTGTCCTCTGTCTTTTGTGACCTGCCGTCTATGACTTGCCCTCTGTGACCTCGCTCAGTGACTTGCTCTAGTGACCTTCACTCAGTACTTCCACCAGGACCAGCCCTCTGTGACCTACCCTCAGTGATGTGATCTGTGTGTCCTGTCCTCAGTTCTGCCATCTGTGACCCGACCTCTGTGATCTTCCCTAAGGCCTTGATTCCTTCGCCTGGGATTTGTGATCTGCCCCATATTACCTCCTTCGGTGACATGCCTTGTATGACCTGCCTGTGTGGCCGGCCTTCAGTGACCTGCCTTCTGTGATCCACCCTATGGGACCTCACTTAGTGCCTGACCCTCTGTGACTTCTGGAACCTCCTTCAGAGACCGGCGCTAGTGAACTTCCCTCATCCTGCCATCAGTGCCGGCCCTCTGGGACCGGGCCTTGGCGACATGTGCCCTGCGACCACCCCTCAGGGACTTGTACTCTGCGACTGCCCTCTGTGAGCTGCTTCTGTGACGTAGCAACTGTGACCACCGCTCTGTGACTGCCACTGACCTTGCCCTCTGAGACCTGCTTCAGTGGACCCGCCCCGTTTCACTTCCCCTCAAGTAACCTGGCCTCGGACTTGTCCTCTGGGACCTACCTCCAGTCCTGCCCTCTGTGACTTGTCCCCCTGTGTCTTCCCGAGGTGACCTGGCTTCAGTGACCTACCTTCTCTGACCTGCTGTCTGAGACCAGCCCTCATTTCTGCCCTCTGCCACGTGCCCTCTGTGACCAGCGGACGCTAAGCTGCCCCATGACCCCTGCTCTCAGTGACATACCCATGTGACCTGCCCTCGGAGACCTTCTTTCTGCAAGCTTTCCTCAGGGACTACCCACGGTGAGCCACCCTGTGTGATCTGCCTCAGTGACATGCCCTCTGATAACTTCCCTCTGTGACTATCCTTAGGAACATGCTGTCTGAGTCCTCCCTCAGAGACTTGCCCCTGTGACTTGCCCTCGGTGACGTCACTCAGTGACTGGCCCTAGTGACCTTCCCTCAGTCCTGCCCACTGTTATAGGTCCTTTGTGACTTGTGCTGTGTGACCTAAGTGCCTGGCCCTCTGTGACTTCACTACTGTGTCCTGTCTCAGTGAGCTGCATTAGTGACCTTCCCTCAGTCCTGCCATCGGTGAGCAGCTCTGTGTGACCTGCCTCAGTCCCCTGCGTTCCGTGTCCTGCCGTCTCTTACCTGCCCCCTGGGACATGCCCAGTGAGACGTGCCCTCCGTGACCTGGCTCCAGTGACCTTCCCTAGTGACCTGCTGTCTGTGACCTGCCCTCTGAAAGCTTCATTCTGTGACTAGCCTCCCGTGACCTGCCCTCCTTGACCTGCATTCTATGACCTCCCTCAGTAAAAGGCTACGACCGCTGTCTGTGACCTGCTCTCTGTGAACTGCCCTCTGGGACCGTCCGTCTGTGCCCTGTACTCAGTGACTGTCCACTGTGACCAAGCATCTGTGACCTGCTCTAAGTTCCGGCTTCCTTCATGTGGTATTTGTGATCTGCTCCCCATTACCTCCCTCAGTGACATGACTTGTGTGACTGGCCCTGGTGACCTACCCTCCGTGACTTGGCCCTATGTCCTCACTCACTGCCCTGCCCTCTTTGTCCTCCCCCATCACCTCCCTCAGTGACCTACCCTAGTGACCTTCCCTCAGTCCCGCCATCACTGACCAGCCCTCTGTGACCAGCCATCAGTAACCAGCCCTCAATCATCACCTGCCTTCAGTGACCTGCCCTGTGATGCCGGCCCTCTGTGACTGCCTTAGTCACATGCTCTCGTTGACCTCCCTCAGTGTCTTGCCCTGTATGCTCCCCCTCACATCTGTGACCTCCTTCACGACCTGCCCTCTGTCCTCTGTCTTTTGTGACCTGCCGTCTATGACTTGCCCTCTGTGACCTCGCTCAGTGACTTGCTCTAGTGACCTTCACTCAGTACTTCCACCAGGACCAGCCCTCTGTGACCTACCCTCAGTGATGTGATCTGTGTGTCCTGTCCTCAGTTCTGCCATCTGTGACCCGACCTCTGTGATCTGCCCTAAGGCCTTGCTTCCTTCGCCTGGGATTTGTGATCTGCCCCATATTACCTCCTTCGGTGACATGCCTTGTATGACCTGCCTGTGTGGCCGGCCTTCAGTGACCTGCCTTCTGTGATCCACCCTATGGGACCTCACTTAGTGCCTGACCCTCTGTGACTTCTGGAACCTCCTTCAGAGACCGGCGCTAGTGAACTTCCCTCATCCTGCCATCAGTGCCGGCCCTCTGGGACCGGGCCTTGGCGACATGTGCCCTGCGACCACCCCTCAGGGACTTGTACTCTGCGACTGCCCTCTGTGAGCTGCTTCTGTGACGTAGCAACTGTGACCACCGCTCTGTGACTGCCACTGACCTTGCCCTCTGAGACCTGCTTCAGTGGACCCTCCCCGTTTCACTTCCCCTCAAGTAACCTGGCCTCGGACTTGTCCTCTGGGACCTACCTCCAGTCCTGCCCTCTGTGACTTGTCCCCCTGTGTCTTCCCTAGGTGACCTGGCTTCAGTGACCTACCTTCTCTGACCTGCTGTCTGAGACCAGCCCTCATTTCTGCCCTCTGCCACGTCCCCTCTGTGACCAGCGGACGCTAAGCTGCCCCATGACCCCTGCTCTCAGTGACATACCCATGTGACCTGCCCTCGGAGACCTTCTTTCTGCAAGCTTTCCTCAGGGACTACCCACGGTGAGCCACCCTGTGTGATCTGCCTCAGTGACATGCCCTCTGATAACTTCCCTCTGTGACTATCCTTAGGAACATGCTGTCTGAGTCCTCCCTCAGAGACTTGCCCCTGTGACTTGCCCTCGGTGACGTCACTCAGTGACTGGCCCTAGTGACCTTCCCTCAGTCCTGCCCACTGTTATAGGTCCTTTGTGACTTGCGCTGTGTGACCTAAGTGCCTGCCCCTCTGTGACTTCACTACTGTGTCCTGTCTCAGTGAGCTGCATTAGTGACCTTCCCTCAGTCCTGCCATCGGTGAGCAGCTCTGTGTGACCTGCCTCAGTCCCCTGCGTTCCGTGTCCTGCCGTCTCTTACCTGCCCCCTGGGACATGCCCAGTGAGACGTGCCCTCCGTGACCTGGCTCCAGTGACCTTCCCTAGTGACCTGCTGTCTGTGACCTGCCCTCTGAAAGCTTCATTCTGTGACTAGCCTCCCGTGACCTGCCCTCCTTGACCTGCATTCTATGACCTCCCTCAGTAACAGGCTACGACCGCTGTCTGTGACCTGCTCTCTGTGAACTGCCCTCTGGGACCATCCGTCTGTGCCCTGTACTCAGTGACTGTCCACTGTGACCAGGCATCTGTGACCTGCTCTAAGTTCTGGCTTCCTTCATGTGGTATTTGTGATCTGCTCCCCATTACCTCCCTCAGTGACATGACTTGTGTGACTGGCCCTGGTGACCTACCCTCCGTGACTTGGCCCTATGTCCTCACTCACTGCCCTGCCCTCTTTGTCCTCCCCCATCACCTCCCTCAGTGACCTACCCTAGTGACCTTCCCTCAGTCCCGCCATCAGTGACCAGCCCTCTGTGACCAGCCATCAGTAACCAGCCCTCAATCATCACCTGCCTTCAGTGACCTGCCCTGTGATGCCGGCCCTCTGTGACTGCCTCAGTCACATGCTCTCGTTGACCTCCCTCAGTGTCTTGCCCTGTATGCTCCCCCTCACATCTGTGACCTCCTTCACGACCTGCCCTCTGTCCTCTGTCTTTTGTGACCTGCCGTCTGTGACTTGCCCTCTGTGACCTCGCTCAGTGACTTGCTCTAGTGACCTTCACTCAGTACTTCCACCAGGACCAGCCCTCTGTGACCTACCCTCAGTGATGTGATCTGTGTGTCCTGTCCTCAGTTCTGCCATCTGTGACCCGACCTCTGTGATCTGCCCTAAGGCCTTGCTTCCTTCGCCTGGGATTTGTGATCTGCCCCATATTACCTCCTTCGGTGACATGCCTTGTATGACCTGCCTGTGTGGCCGGCCTTCAGTGACCTGCCTTCTGTGATCCACCCTATGGGACCTCACTTAGTGCCTGACCCTCTGTGACTTCTGGAACCTCCTTCAGAGACCGGCGCTAGTGAACTTCCCTCATCCTGCCATCAGTGCCGGCCCATGGGACCGGGCCTTGGCGACATGTGCCCTGCGACCACCCCTCAGGGACTTGTACTCTGCGACTGCCCTCTGTGAGCTGCTTCTGTGACGTAGCAACTGTGACCACCGCTCTGTGACTGCCACTGACCTTGCCCTCTGAGACCTGCTTCAGTGGACCCGCCCCGTGTCACTTCCCCTCAGGTAACCTGGCCTCGGACTTGTCCTCTGGGACCTACCTCCAGTCCTGCCCTCTGTGACTTGTCCCCCTGTGTCTTCCCGAGGTGACCTGGCTTCAGTGACCTACCTTCTCTGACCTGCTGTCTGAGACCAGCCCTCATTTCTGCCCTCTGCCACGTGCCCTCTGTGACCAGCGGACGCTAAGCTGCCCCATGACCCCTGCTCTCAGTGACATACCCATGTGACCTGCCCTCGGAGACCTTCTTTCTGCAAGCTTTCCTCAGGGACTACCCACGGTGAGCCACCCTGTGTGATCTGCCTCAGTGACATGCCCTCTGATAACTTCCCTCTATGACTATCCTTAGGAACATGCTGTCTGAGTCCTCCCTCAGAGACTTGCCCCTGTGACTTGCCCTCGGTGACGTCACTCAGTGACTGGCCCTAGTGACCTTCCCTCAGTCCTGCCCACTGTTATAGGTCCTTTGTGACCTGCGCTGTGTGACCTAAGTGCCTGGCCCTCTGTGACTTCACTACTGTGTCCTGTCTCAGTGAGCTGCATTAGTGACCTTCCCTCAGTCCTGCCATCGGTGAGCAGCTCTGTGTGACCTGCCTCAGTCCCCTGCGTTCCGTGTCCTGCCGTCTCTTACCTGCCCCCTGGGACATGCCCAGTGAGACGTGCCCTCCGTGACCTGGCTCCAGTGACCTTCCCTAGTGACCTGCTGTCTGTGACCTGCCCTCTGAAAGCTTCATTCTGTGACTAGCCTCCCGTGACCTGCCCTCCTTGACCTGCATTTTATGACCTCCCTCAGTAAAAGGCTACGACCGCTGTCTGTGACCTGCTCTCTGTGAACTGCCCTCTGGGACCGTCCGTCTGTGCCCTGTACTCAGTGACTGTCCACTGTGACCAAGCATCTGTGACCTGCTCTAAGTTCCGGCTTCCTTCATGTGGTATTTGTGATCTGCTCCCCATTACCTCCCTCAGTGACATGACTTGTGTGACTGGCCCTGGTGACCTACCCTCCGTGACTTGGCCCTATGTCCTCACTCACTGCCCTGCCCTCTTTGTCCTCCCCCATCACCTCCCTCAGTGACCTACCCTAGTGACCTTCCCTCAGTCCCGCCATCACTGACCAGCCCTCTGTGACCAGCCATCAGTAACCAGCCCTCAATCATCACCTGCCTTCAGTGACCTGCCCTGTGATGCCGGCCCTCTGTGACTGCCTTAGTCACATGCTCTCGTTGACCTCCCTCAGTGTCTTGCCCTGTATGCTCCCCCTCACATCTGTGACCTCCTTCACGACCTGCCCTCTGTCCTCTGTCTTTTGTGACCTGCCGTCTATGACTTGCCCTCTGTGACCTCGCTCAGTGACTTGCTCTAGTGACCTTCACTCAGTACTTCCACCAGGACCAGCCCTCTGTGACCTACCCTCAGTGATGTGATCTGTGTGTCCTGTCCTCAGTTCTGCCATCTGTGACCCGACCTCTGTGATCTTCCCTAAGGCCTTGATTCCTTCGCCTGGGATTTGTGATCTGCCCCATATTACCTCCTTCGGTGACATGCCTTGTATGACCTGCCTGTGTGGCCGGCCTTCAGTGACCTGCCTTCTGTGATCCACCCTATGGGACCTCACTTAGTGCCTGACCCTCTGTGACTTCTGGAACCTCCTTCAGAGACCGGCGCTAGTGAACTTCCCTCATCCTGCCATCAGTGCCGGCCCTCTGGGACCGGGCCTTGGCGACATGTGCCCTGCGACCACCCCTCAGGGACTTGTACTCTGCGACTGCCCTCTGTGAGCTGCTTCTGTGACGTAGCAACTGTGACCACCGCTCTGTGACTGCCACTGACCTTGCCCTCTGAGACCTGCTTCAGTGGACCCGCCCCGTTTCACTTCCCCTCAAGTAACCTGGCCTCGGACTTGTCCTCTGGGACCTACCTCCAGTCCTGCCCTCTGTGACTTGTCCCCCTGTGTCTTCCCGAGGTGACCTGGCTTCAGTGACCTACCTTCTCTGACCTGCTGTCTGAGACCAGCCCTCATTTCTGCCCTCTGCCACGTGCCCTCTGTGACCAGCGGACGCTAAGCTGCCCCATGACCCCTGCTCTCAGTGACATACCCATGTGACCTGCCCTCGGAGACCTTCTTTCTGCAAGCTTTCCTCAGGGACTACCCACGGTGAGCCACCCTGTGTGATCTGCCTCAGTGACATGCCCTCTGATAACTTCCCTCTGTGACTATCCTTAGGAACATGCTGTCTGAGTCCTCCCTCAGAGACTTGCCCCTGTGACTTGCCCTCGGTGACGTCACTCAGTGACTGGCCCTAGTGACCTTCCCTCAGTCCTGCCCACTGTTATAGGTCCTTTGTGACTTGCGCTGTGTGACCTAAGTGCCTGGCCCTCTGTGACTTCACTACTGTGTCCTGTCTCAGTGAGCTGCATTAGTGACCTTCCCTCAGTCCTGCCATCGGTGAGCAGCTCTGTGTGACCTGCCTCAGTCCCCTGCGTTCCGTGTCCTGCCGTCTCTTACCTGCCCCCTGGGACATGCCCAGTGAGACGTGCCCTCCGTGACCTGGCTCCAGTGACCTTCCCTAGTGACCTGCTGTCTGTGACCTGCCCTCTGAAAGCTTCATTCTGTGACTAGCCTCCCGTGACCTGCCCTCCTTGACCTGCATTCTATGACCTCCCTCAGTAACAGGCTACGACCGCTGTCTGTGACCTGCTCTCTGTGAACTGCCCTCTGGGACCATCCGTCTGTGCCCTGTACTCAGTGACTGTCCACTGTGACCAGGCATCTGTGACCTGCTCTAAGTTCTGGCTTCCTTCATGTGGTATTTGTGATCTGCTCCCCATTACCTCGCTCAGTGACATGACTTGTGTGACTGGCCCTGGTGACCTACCCTCCGTGACTTGGCCCTATGTCCTCACTCACTGCCCTGCCCTCTTTGTCCTCCCCCATCACCTCCCTCAGTGACCTACCCTAGTGACCTTCCCTCAGTCCCGCCATCAGTGACCAGCCCTCTGTGACCAGCCATCAGTAACCAGCCCTCAATCATCACCTGCCTTCAGTGACCTGCCCTGTGATGCCGGCCCTCTGTGACTGCCTCAGTCACATGCTCTCGTTGACCTCCCTCAGTGTCTTGCCCTGTATGCTCCCCCTCACATCTGTGACCTCCTTCACGACCTGCCCTCTGTCCTCTGTCTTTTGTGACCTGCCGTCTGTGACTTGCCCTCTGTGACCTCGCTCAGTGACTTGCTCTAGTGACCTTCACTCAGTACTTCCACCAGGACCAGCCCTCTGTGACCTACCCTCAGTGATGTGATCTGTGTGTCCTGTCCTCAGTTCTGCCATCTGTGACCCGACCTCTGTGATCTGCCCTAAGGCCTTGCTTCCTTCGCCTGGGATTTGTGATCTGCCCCATATTACCTCCTTCGGTGACATGCCTTGTATGACCTGCCTGTGTGGCCGGCCTTCAGTGACCTGCCTTCTGTGATCCACCCTATGGGACCTCACTTAGTGCCTGACCCTCTGTGACTTCTGGAACCTCCTTCAGAGACCGGCGCTAGTGAACTTCCCTCATCCTGCCATCAGTGCCGGCCCTCTGGGACCGGGCCTTGGCGACATGTGCCCTGCGACCACCCCTCAGGGACTTGTACTCTGCAACTGCCCTCTGTGAGCTGCTTCTGTGACGTAGCAACTGTGACCACCGCTCTGTGACTGCCACTGACCTTGCCCTCTGAGACCTGCTTCAGTGGACCCGCCCCGTGTCACTTCCCCTCAGGTAACCTGGCCTCGGACTTGTCCTCTGGGACCTACCTCCAGTCCTGCCCTCTGTGACTTGTCCCCCTGTGTCTTCCCTAGGTGACCTGGCTTCAGTGACCTACCTTCTCTGACCTGCTGTCTGAGACCAGCCCTCATTTCTGCCCTCTGCCACGTGCCCTCTGTGACCAGCGGACGCTAAGCTGCCCCATGACCCCTGCTCTCAGTGACATACCCATGTGACCTGCCCTCGGAGACCTTCTTTCTGCAAGCTTTCCTCAGGGCCTACCCACGGTGAGCCACCCTCTGTGATCTGCCTCAGTGACATGCCCTCTGATAACTTCCCTCTGTGACTATCCTTAGGAACATGCTGTCCGAGTCCTCCCTCAGAGACTTGCCCCTGTGACTTGCCCTCGGTGACGTCACTCAGTGACTGGCCCTAGTGACCTTCCCTCAGTCCTGCCCACTGTTATAGGTCCTTTGTGACCTGCGCTGTGTGACCTAAGTGCCTGGCCCTCTGTGACTTCACTACTGTGTCCTGTCTCAGTGAGCTGCATTAGTGACCTTCCCTCAGTCCTGCCATCGGTGAGCAGCTCTGTGTGACCTGCCTCAGTCCCCTGCGTTCCGTGTCCTGCCGTCTCTTACCTGCCCCCTGGGACATGCCCAGTGAGACGTGCCCTCCGTGACCTGGCTCCAGTGACCTTCCCTAGTGACCTGCTGTCTGTGACCTGCCCTCTGAAAGCTTCATTCTGTGACTAGCCTCCCGTGACCTGCCCTCCTTGACCTGCATTCTATGACCTCCCTCAGTAACAGGCTACGACCGCTGTCTGTGACCTGCTCTCTGTGAACTGCCCTCTGGGACCATCCGTCTGTGCCCTGTACTCAGTGACTGTCCACTGTGACCAGGCATCTGTGACCTGCTCTAAGTTCTGGCTTCCTTCATGTGGTATTTGTGATCTGCTCCCCATTACCTCCCTCAGTGACATGACTTGTGTGACTGGCCCTGGTGACCTACCCTCCGTGACTTGGCCCTATGTCCTCACTCACTGCCCTGCCCTCTTTGTCCTCCCCCATCACCTCCCTCAGTGACCTACCCTAGTGACCTTCCCTCAGTCCCGCCATCAGTGACCAGCCCTCTGTGACCAGCCATCAGTAACCAGCCCTCAATCATCACCTGCCTTCAGTGACCTGCCCTGTGATGCCGGCCCTCTGTGACTGCCTCAGTCACATGCTCTCGTTGACCTCCCTCAGTGTCTTGCCCTGTATGCTCCCCCTCACATCTGTGACCTCCTTCACGACCTGCCCTCTGTCCTCTGTCTTTTGTGACCTGCCGTCTGTGACTTGCCCTCTGTGACCTCGCTCAGTGACTTGCTCTAGTGACCTTCACTCAGTACTTCCACCAGGACCAGCCCTCTGTGACCTACCCTCAGTGATGTGATCTGTGTGTCCTGTCCTCAGTTCTGCCATCTGTGACCCGACCTCTGTGATCTGCCCTAAGGCCTTGCTTCCTTCGCCTGGGATTTGTGATCTGCCCCATATTACCTCCTTCGGTGACATGCCTTGTATGACCTGCCTGTGTGGCCGGCCTTCAGTGACCTGCCTTCTGTGATCCACCCTATGGGACCTCACTTAGTGCCTGACCCTCTGTGACTTCTGGAACCTCCTTCAGAGACCGGCGCTAGTGAACTTCCCTCATCCTGCCATCAGTGCCGGCCCATGGGACCGGGCCTTGGCGACATGTGCCCTGCGACCACCCCTCAGGGACTTGTACTCTGCGACTGCCCTCTGTGAGCTGCTTCTGTGACGTAGCAACTGTGACCACCGCTCTGTGACTGCCACTGACCTTGCCCTCTGAGACCTGCTTCAGTGGACCCGCCCCGTGTCACTTCCCCTCAGGTAACCTGGCCTCGGACTTGTCCTCTGGGACCTACCTCCAGTCCTGCCCTCTGTGACTTGTCCCCCTGTGTCTTCCCTAGGTGACCTGGCTTCAGTGACCTACCTTCTCTGACCTGCTGTCTGAGACCAGCCCTCATTTCTGCCCTCTGCCACGTGCCCTCTGTGACCAGCGGACGCTAAGCTGCCCCATGACCCCTGCTCTCAGTGACATACCCATGTGACCTGCCCTCGGAGACCTTCTTTCTGCAAGCTTTCCTCAGGGACTACCCACGGTGAGCCACCCTGTGTGATCTGCCTCAGTGACATGCCCTCTGATAACTTCACTCTATGACTATCCTTAGGAACATGCTGTCCGAGTCCTCCCTCAGAGACTTGCCCCTGTGACTTGCCCTCGGTGACGTCACTCAGTGACTGGCCCTAGTGACCTTCCCTCAGTCCTGCCCACTGTTATAGGTCCTTTGTGACCTGCGCTGTGTGACCTAAGTGCCTGGCCCTCTGTGACTTCACTACTGTGTCCTGTCTCAGTGAGCTGCATTAGTGACCTTCCCTCAGTCCTGCCATCGGTGAGCAGCTCTGTGTGACCTGCCTCAGTCCCCTGCGTTCCGTGTCCTGCCGTCTCTTACCTGCCCCCTGGGACATGCCCAGTGAGACGTGCCCTCCGTGACCTGGCTCCAGTGACCTTCCCTAGTGACCTGCTGTCTGTGACCTGCCCTCTGAAAGCTTCATTCTGTGACTAGCCTCCCGTGACCTGCCCTCCTTGACCTGCATTCTATGACCTCCCTCAGTAACAGGCTACGACCGCTGTCTGTGACCTGCTCTCTGTGAACTGCCCTCTGGGACCATCCGTCTGTGCCCTGTACTCAGTGACTGTCCACTGTGACCAGGCATCTGTGACCTGCTCTAAGTTCTGGCTTCCTTCATGTGGTATTTGTGATCTGCTCCCCATTACCTCCCTCAGTGACATGACTTGTGTGACTGGCCCTGGTGACCTACCCTCCGTGACTTGGCCCTATGTCCTCACTCACTGCCCTGCCCTCTTTGTCCTCCCCCATCACCTCCCTCAGTGACCTACCCTAGTGACCTTCCCTCAGTCCCGCCATCACTGACCAGCCCTCTGCGACCAGCCATCAGTAACCAGCCCTCAGTCATCACCTGCCTTCAGTGACCTGCCCTGTGATGCCGGCCCTCTGTGACTGCCTCAGTCACATGCTCTCGTTGACCTCCCTCAGTGTCTTGCCCTGTATGCTCCCCCTCACATCTGTGACCTCCTTCACGACCTGCCCTCTGTCCTCTGTCTTTTGTGACCTGCCGTCTGTGACTTGCCCTCTGTGACCTCGCTCAGTGACTTGCTCTAGTGACCTTCACTCAGTACTTCCACCAGGACCAGCCCTCTGTGACCTACCCTCAGTGATGTGATCTGTGTGTCCTGTCCTCAGTTCTGCCATCTGTGACCCGACCTCTGTGATCTGCCCTAAGGCCTTGCTTCCTTCGCCTGGGATTTGTGATCTGCCCCATATTACCTCCTTCGGTGACATGCCTTGTATGACCTGCCTGTGTGGCCGGCCTTCAGTGACCTGCCTTCTGTGATCCACCCTATGGGACCTCACTTAGTGCCTGACCCTCTGTGACTTCTGGAACCTCCTTCAGAGACCGGCGCTAGTGAACTTCCCTCATCCTGCCATCAGTGCCGGCCCTCTGGGACCGGGCCTTGGCGACATGTGCCCTGCGACCACCCCTCAGGGACTTGTACTCTGCAACTGCCCTCTGTGAGCTGCTTCTGTGACGTAGCAACTGTGACCACCGCTCTGTGACTGCCACTGACCTTGCCCTCTGAGACCTGCTTCAGTGGACCCGCCCCGTGTCACTTCCCCTCAGGTAACCTGGCCTCGGACTTGTCCTCTGGGACCTACCTCCAGTCCTGCCCTCTGTGACTTGTCCCCCTGTGTCTTCCCTAGGTGACCTGGCTTCAGTGACCTACCTTCTCTGACCTGCTGTCTGAGACCAGCCCTCATTTCTGCCCTCTGCCACGTGCCCTCTGTGACCAGCGGACGCTAAGCTGCCCCATGACCCCTGCTCTCAGTGACATACCCATGTGACCTGCCCTCGGAGACCTTCTTTCTGCAAGCTTTCCTCAGGGCCTACCCACGGTGAGCCACCCTCTGTGATCTGCCTCAGTGACATGCCCTCTGATAACTTCCCTCTGTGACTATCCTTAGGAACATGCTGTCCGAGTCCTCCCTCAGAGACTTGCCCCTGTGACTTGCCCTCGGTGACGTCACTCAGTGACTGGCCCTAGTGACCTTCCCTCAGTCCTGCCCACTGTTATAGGTCCTTTGTGACCTGCGCTGTGTGACCTAAGTGCCTGGCCCTCTGTGACTTCACTACTGTGTCCTGTCTCAGTGAGCTGCATTAGTGACCTTCCCTCAGTCCTGCCATCGGTGAGCAGCTCTGTGTGACCTGCCTCAGTCCCCTGCGTTCCGTGTCCTGCCGTCTCTTACCTGCCCCCTGGGACATGCCCAGTGAGACGTGCCCTCCGTGACCTGGCTCCAGTGACCTTCCCTAGTGACCTGCTGTCTGTGACCTGCCCTCTGAAAGCTTCATTCTGTGACTAGCCTCCCGTGACCTGCCCTCCTTGACCTGCATTCTATGACCTCCCTCAGTAACAGGCTACGACCGCTGTCTGTGACCTGCTCTCTGTGAACTGCCCTCTGGGACCATCCGTCTGTGCCCTGTACTCAGTGACTGTCCACTGTGACCAGGCATCTGTGACCTGCTCTAAGTTCTGGCTTCCTTCATGTGGTATTTGTGATCTGCTCCCCATTACCTCCCTCAGTGACATGACTTGTGTGACTGGCCCTGGTGACCTACCCTCCGTGACTTGGCCCTATGTCCTCACTCACTGCCCTGCCCTCTTTGTCCTCCCCCATCACCTCCCTCAGTGACCTACCCTAGTGACCTTCCCTCAGTCCCGCCATCAGTGACCAGCCCTCTGTGACCAGCCATCAGTAACCAGCCCTCAATCATCACCTGCCTTCAGTGACCTGCCCTGTGATGCCGGCCCTCTGTGACTGCCTCAGTCACATGCTCTCGTTGACCTCCCTCAGTGTCTTGCCCTGTATGCTCCCCCTCACATCTGTGACCTCCTTCACGACCTGCCCTCTGTCCTCTGTCTTTTGTGACCTGCCGTCTGTGACTTGCCCTCTGTGACCTCGCTCAGTGACTTGCTCTAGTGACCTTCACTCAGTACTTCCACCAGGACCAGCCCTCTGTGACCTACCCTCAGTGATGTGATCTGTGTGTCCTGTCCTCAGTTCTGCCATCTGTGACCCGACCTCTGTGATCTGCCCTAAGGCCTTGCTTCCTTCGCCTGGGATTTGTGATCTGCCCCATATTACCTCCTTCGGTGACATGCCTTGTATGACCTGCCTGTGTGGCCGGCCTTCAGTGACCTGCCTTCTGTGATCCACCCTATGGGACCTCACTTAGTGCCTGACCCTCTGTGACTTCTGGAACCTCCTTCAGAGACCGGCGCTAGTGAACTTCCCTCATCCTGCCATCAGTGCCGGCCCATGGGACCGGGCCTTGGCGACATGTGCCCTGCGACCACCCCTCAGGGACTTGTACTCTGCGACTGCCCTCTGTGAGCTGCTTCTGTGACGTAGCAACTGTGACCACCGCTCTGTGACTGCCACTGACCTTGCCCTCTGAGACCTGCTTCAGTGGACCCGCCCCGTGTCACTTCCCCTCAGGTAACCTGGCCTCGGACTTGTCCTCTGGGACCTACCTCCAGTCCTGCCCTCTGTGACTTGTCCCCCTGTGTCTTCCCTAGGTGACCTGGCTTCAGTGACCTACCTTCTCTGACCTGCTGTCTGAGACCAGCCCTCATTTCTGCCCTCTGCCACGTGCCCTCTGTGACCAGCGGACGCTAAGCTGCCCCATGACCCCTGCTCTCAGTGACATACCCATGTGACCTGCCCTCGGAGACCTTCTTTCTGCAAGCTTTCCTCAGGGACTACCCACGGTGAGCCACCCTGTGTGATCTGCCTCAGTGACATGCCCTCTGATAACTTCACTCTATGACTATCCTTAGGAACATGCTGTCCGAGTCCTCCCTCAGAGACTTGCCCCTGTGACTTGCCCTCGGTGACGTCACTCAGTGACTGGCCCTAGTGACCTTCCCTCAGTCCTGCCCACTGTTATAGGTCCTTTGTGACCTGCGCTGTGTGACCTAAGTGCCTGGCCCTCTGTGACTTCACTACTGTGTCCTGTCTCAGTGAGCTGCATTAGTGACCTTCCCTCAGTCCTGCCATCGGTGAGCAGCTCTGTGTGACCTGCCTCAGTCCCCTGCGTTCCGTGTCCTGCCGTCTCTTACCTGCCCCCTGGGACATGCCCAGTGAGACGTGCCCTCCGTGACCTGGCTCCAGTGACCTTCCCTAGTGACCTGCTGTCTGTGACCTGCCCTCTGAAAGCTTCATTCTGTGACTAGCCTCCCGTGACCTGCCCTCCTTGACCTGCATTCTATGACCTCCCTCAGTAACAGGCTACGACCGCTGTCTGTGACCTGCTCTCTGTGAACTGCCCTCTGGGACCATCCGTCTGTGCCCTGTACTCAGTGACTGTCCACTGTGACCAGGCATCTGTGACCTGCTCTAAGTTCTGGCTTCCTTCATGTGGTATTTGTGATCTGCTCCCCATTACCTCCCTCAGTGACATGACTTGTGTGACTGGCCCTGGTGACCTACCCTCCGTGACTTGGCCCTATGTCCTCACTCACTGCCCTGCCCTCTTTGTCCTCCCCCATCACCTCCCTCAGTGACCTACCCTAGTGACCTTCCCTCAGTCCCGCCATCACTGACCAGCCCTCTGCGACCAGCCATCAGTAACCAGCCCTCAGTCATCACCTGCCTTCAGTGACCTGCCCTGTGATGCCGGCCCTCTGTGACTGCCTCAGTCACATGCTCTCGTTGACCTCCCTCAGTGTCTTGCCCTGTATGCTCCCCCTCACATCTGTGACCTCCTTCACGACCTGCCCTCTGTCCTCTGTCTTTTGTGACCTGCCGTCTGTGACTTGCCCTCTGTGACCTCGCTCAGTGACTTGCTCTAGTGACCTTCACTCAGTACTTCCACCAGGACCAGCCCTCTGTGACCTACCCTCAGTGATGTGATCTGTGTGTCCTGTCCTCAGTTCTGCCATCTGTGACCCGACCTCTGTGATCTGCCCTAAGGCCTTGCTTCCTTCGCCTGGGATTTGTGATCTGCCCCATATTACCTCCTTCGGTGACATGCCTTGTATGACCTGCCTGTGTGGCCGGCCTTCAGTGACCTGCCTTCTGTGATCCACCCTATGGGACCTCACTTAGTGCCTGACCCTCTGTGACTTCTGGAACCTCCTTCAGAGACCGGCGCTAGTGAACTTCCCTCATCCTGCCATCAGTGCCGGCCCTCTGGGACCGGGCCTTGGCGACATGTGCCCTGCGACCACCCCTCAGGGACTTGTACTCTGCGACTGCCCTCTGTGAGCTGCTTCTGTGACGTAGCAACTGTGACCACCGCTCTGTGACTGCCACTGACCTAGCCCTCTGAGACCTGCTTCAGTGGACACGCCCCGTGTCACTTCCCCTCAGGTAACCTGGCCTCGGACTTGTCCTCTGGGACCTACCTCCAGTCCTGCCCTCTGTGACTTGTCCCCCTGTGTCTTCCCTAGGTGACCTGGCTTCAGTGACCTACCTTCTCTGACCTGCTGTCTGAGACCAGCCCTCATTTCTGCCCTCTGCCACGTGCCCTCTGTGACCAGCGGACGCTAAGCTGCCCCATGACCCCTGCTCTCAGTGACATACCCATGTGACCTGCCCTCGGAGACCTTCTTTCTGCAAGCTTTCCTCAGGGCCTACCCACGGTGAGCCACCCTCTGTGATCTGCCTCAGTGACATGCCCTCTGATAACTTCCCTCTGTGACTATCCTTAGGAACATGCTGTCCGAGTCCTCCCTCAGAGACTTGCCCCTGTGACTTGCCCTCGGTGACGTCACTCAGTGACTGGCCCTAGTGACCTTCCCTCAGTCCTGCCCACTGTTATAGGTCCTTTGTGACCTGCGCTGTGTGACCTAAGTGCCTGGCCCTCTGTGACTTCACTACTGTGTCCTGTCTCAGTGAGCTGCATTAGTGACCTTCCCTCAGTCCTGCCATCGGTGAGCAGCTCTGTGTGACCTGCCTCAGTCCCCTGCGTTCCGTGTCCTGCCGTCTCTTACCTGCCCCCTGGGACATGCCCAGTGAGACGTGCCCTCCGTGACCTGGCTCCAGTGACCTTCCCTAGTGACCTGCTGTCTGTGACCTGCCCTCTGAAAGCTTCATTCTGTGACTAGCCTCCCGTGACCTGCCCTCCTTGACCTGCATTCTATGACCTCCCTCAGTAACAGGCTACGACCGCTGTCTGTGACCTGCTCTCTGTGAACTGCCCTCTGGGACCATCCGTCTGTGCCCTGTACTCAGTGACTGTCCACTGTGACCAGGCATCTGTGACCTGCTCTAAGTTCTGGCTTCCTTCATGTGGTATTTGTGATCTGCTCCCCATTACCTCCCTCAGTGACATGACTTGTGTGACTGGCCCTGGTGACCTACCCTCCGTGACTTGGCCCTATGTCCTCACTCACTGCCCTGCCCTCTTTGTCCTCCCCCATCACCTCCCTCAGTGACCTACCCTAGTGACCTTCCCTCAGTCCCGCCATCAGTGACCAGCCCTCTGTGACCAGCCATCAGTAACCAGCCCTCAATCATCACCTGCCTTCAGTGACCTGCCCTGTGATGCCGGCCCTCTGTGACTGCCTCAGTCACATGCTCTCGTTGACCTCCCTCAGTGTCTTGCCCTGTATGCTCCCCCTCACATCTGTGACCTCCTTCACGACCTGCCCTCTGTCCTCTGTCTTTTGTGACCTGCCGTCTGTGACTTGCCCTCTGTGACCTCGCTCAGTGACTTGCTCTAGTGACCTTCACTCAGTACTTCCACCAGGACCAGCCCTCTGTGACCTACCCTCAGTGATGTGATCTGTGTGTCCTGTCCTCAGTTCTGCCATCTGTGACCCGACCTCTGTGATCTGCCCTAAGGCCTTGCTTCCTTCGCCTGGGATTTGTGATCTGCCCCATATTACCTCCTTCGGTGACATGCCTTGTATGACCTGCCTGTGTGGCCGGCCTTCAGTGACCTGCCTTCTGTGATCCACCCTATGGGACCTCACTTAGTGCCTGACCCTCTGTGACTTCTGGAACCTCCTTCAGAGACCGGCGCTAGTGAACTTCCCTCATCCTGCCATCAGTGCCGGCCCATGGGACCGGGCCTTGGCGACATGTGCCCTGCGACCACCCCTCAGGGACTTGTACTCTGCGACTGCCCTCTGTGAGCTGCTTCTGTGACGTAGCAACTGTGACCACCGCTCTGTGACTGCCACTGACCTTGCCCTCTGAGACCTGCTTCAGTGGACCCGCCCCGTGTCACTTCCCCTCAGGTAACCTGGCCTCGGACTTGTCCTCTGGGACCTACCTCCAGTCCTGCCCTCTGTGACTTGTCCCCCTGTGTCTTCCCTAGGTGACCTGGCTTCAGTGACCTACCTTCTCTGACCTGCTGTCTGAGACCAGCCCTCATTTCTGCCCTCTGCCACGTGCCCTCTGTGACCAGCGGACGCTAAGCTGCCCCATGACCCCTGCTCTCAGTGACATACCCATGTGACCTGCCCTCGGAGACCTTCTTTCTGCAAGCTTTCCTCAGGGACTACCCACGGTGAGCCACCCTGTGTGATCTGCCTCAGTGACATGCCCTCTGATAACTTCCCTCTATGACTATCCTTAGGAACATGCTGTCCGAGTCCTCCCTCAGAGACTTGCCCCTGTGACTTGCCCTCGGTGACGTCACTCAGTGACTGGCCCTAGTGACCTTCCCTCAGTCCTGCCCACTGTTATAGGTCCTTTGTGACCTGCGCTGTGTGACCTAAGTGCCTGGCCCTCTGTGACTTCACTACTGTGTCCTGTCTCAGTGAGCTGCATTAGTGACCTTCCCTCAGTCCTGCCATCGGTGAGCAGCTCTGTGTGACCTGCCTCAGTCCCCTGCGTTCCGTGTCCTGCCGTCTCTTACCTGCCCCCTGGGACATGCCCAGTGAGACGTGCCCTCCGTGACCTGGCTCCAGTGACCTTCCCTAGTGACCTGCTGTCTGTGACCTGCCCTCTGAAAGCTTCATTCTGTGACTAGCCTCCCGTGACCTGCCCTCCTTGACCTGCATTCTATGACCTCCCTCAGTAACAGGCTACGACCGCTGTCTGTGACCTGCTCTCTGTGAACTGCCCTCTGGGACCGTCCGTCTGTGCCCTGTACTCAGTGACTGTCCACTGTGACCAGGCATCTGTGACCTGCTCTAAGTTCTGGCTTCCTTCATGTGGTATTTGTGATCTGCTCCCCATTACCTCCCTCAGTGACATGACTTGTGTGACTGGCCCTGGTGACCTACCCTCCGTGACTTGGCCCTATGTCCTCACTCACTGCCCTGCCCTCTTTGTCCTCCCCCATCACCTCCCTCAGTGACCTACCCTAGTGACCTTCCCTCAGTCCCGCCATCACTGACCAGCCCTCTGCGACCAGCCATCAGTAACCAGCCCTCAATCATCACCTGCCTTCAGTGACCTGCCCTGTGATGCCGGCCCTCTGTGACTGCCTCAGTCACATGCTCTCGTTGACCTCCCTCAGTGTCTTGCCCTGTATGCTCCCCCTCACATCTGTGACCTCCTTCACGACCTGCCCTCTGTCCTCTGTCTTTTGTGACCTGCCGTCTGTGACTTGCCCTCTGTGACCTCGCTCAGTGACTTGCTCTAGTGACCTTCACTCAGTACTTCCACCAGGACCAGCCCTCTGTGACCTACCCTCAGTGATGTGATCTGTGTGTCCTGTCCTCAGTTCTGCCATCTGTGACCCGACCTCTGTGATCTGCCCTAAGGCCTTGCTTTCTTCGCCTGGGATTTGTGATCTGCCCCATATTACCTCCTTCGGTGACATGTCTTGTATGACCTGCCTGTGTGGCCGGCCTTCAGTGACCTGCCTTCTGTGATCCACCCTATGGGACCTCACTTAGTGCCTGACCCTCTGTGACTTCTGGAACCTCCTTCAGAGACCGGCGCTAGTGAACTTCCCTCATCCTGCCATCAGTGCCGGCCCTCTGGGACCGGGCCTTGGCGACATGTGCCCTGCGACCACCCCTCAGGGACTTGTACTCTGCGACTGCCCTCTGTGAGCTGCTTCTGTGACGTAGCAACTGTGACCACCGCTCTGTGACTGCCACTGACCTTGCCCTCTGAGACCTGCTTCAGTGGACCCGCCCCGTGTCACTTCCCCTCAGGTAACCTGGCCTCGGACTTGTCCTCTGGGACCTACCTCCAGTCCTGCCCTCTGTGACTTGTCCCCCTGTGTCTTCCCTAGGTGACCTGGCTTCAGTGACCTACCTTCTCTGACCTGCTGTCTGAGACCAGCCCTCATTTCTGCCCTCTGCCACGTGCCCTCTGTGACCAGCGGACGCTAAGCTGCCCCATGACCCCTGCTCTCAGTGACATACCCATGTGACCTGCCCTCAGAGACCGTCTTTCTGCAAGCTGTCCTCAGGGACTACCCACGGTGAGCCACCCTGTGTGATCTGCCTCAGTGACTTGCCCTCTGATAACTTCCCTCTGTGACTATCCTTAGGAACATGCTGTCTGAGTCCTCCCTCAGAGACTTGCCCCTGTGACTTGCCCTCTGTGACGTCACTCAGTGACTGGCCCTAGTGACCTTCCCTCAGTCCTGCCCACTGTTATAGGTCCTTTGTGACCTGCGCTGTGTGACCTAAGTGCCTGGCCCTCTGTGACTTCACTACTGTGTCCTGTCTCAGTGAGCTGCATTAGTGACCTTCCCTCAGTCCTGCCATCGGTGAGCAGCTCTGTGTGACCTGCCTCAGTCCCCTGCGTTCCGTGTCCTGCCGTCTCTTACCTGCCCCCTGGGACATGCCCAGTGAGACGTGCCCTCCGTGACCTGGCTCCAGTGACCTTCCCTAGTGACCTGCTGTCTGTGACCTGCCCTCTGAAAGCTTCATTCTTTGACTTGCCTCCCGTGACCTGCCCTCCTTGACCTGCATTCTATGACCTCCCTCAGTAACAGGCTACGACCGCTGTCTGTGACCTGCTCTCTGTGAACTGCCCTCTGGGACCGTCCGTCTGTGCCCTGTACTCAGTGACTGTCCACTGTGACCAGGCATCTGTGACCTGCTCTAAGTTCTGGCTTCCTTCATGTGGTATTTGTGATCTGCTCCCCATTACCTCCCTCAGTGACATGACTTGTGTGACTGGCCCTGGTGACCTACCCTCCGTGACTTGGCCCTATGTCCTCACTCACTGCCCTGCCCTCTTTGTCCTCCCCCATCACCTCCCTCAGTGACCTACCCTAGTGACCTTCCCTCAGTCCCGCCATCACTGACCAGCCCTCTGCGACCAGCCATCAGTAACCAGCCCTCAGTCATCACCTGCCTTCAGTGACCTGCCCTGTGATGCCGGCCCTCTGTGACTGCCTCAGTCACATGCTCTCGTTGACCTCCCTCAGTGTCTTGCCCTGTATGCTCCCCCTCACATCTGTGACCTCCTTCACGACCTGCCCTCTGTCCTCTGTCTTTTGTGACCTGCCGTCTGTGACTTGCCCTCTGTGACCTCGCTCAGTGACTTGCTCTAGTGACCTTCACTCAGTACTTCCACCAGGACCAGCCCTCTGTGACCTACCCTCAGTGATGTGATCTGTGTGTCCTGTCCTCAGTTCTGCCATCTGTGACCCGACCTCTGTGATCTGCCCTAAGGCCTTGCTTCCTTCGCCTGGGATTTGTGATCTGCCCCATATTACCTCCTTCGGTGACATGCCTTGTATGACCTGCCTGTGTGGCCGGCCTTCAGTGACCTGCCTTCTGTGATCCACCCTATGGGACCTCACTTAGTGCCTGACCCTCTGTGACTTCTGGAACCTCCTTCAGAGACCGGCGCTAGTGAACTTCCCTCATCCTGCCATCAGTGCCGGCCCATGGGACCGGGCCTTGGCGACATGTGCCCTGCGACCACCCCTCAGGGACTTGTACTCTGCGACTGCCCTCTGTGAGCTGCTTCTGTGACGTAGCAACTGTGACCACCGCTCTGTGACTGCCACTGACCTTGCCCTCTGAGACCTGCTTCAGTGGACCCGCCCCGTGTCACTTCCCCTCAGGTAACCTGGCCTCGGACTTGTCCTCTGGGACCTACCTCCAGTCCTGCCCTCTGTGACTTGTCCCCCTGTGTCTTCCCTAGGTGACCTGGCTTCAGTGACCTACCTTCTCTGACCTGCTGTCTGAGACCAGCCCTCATTTCTGCCCTCTGCCACGTGCCCTCTGTGACCAGCGGACGCTAAGCTGCCCCATGACCCCTGCTCTCAGTGACATACCCATGTGACCTGCCCTCGGAGACCTTCTTTCTGCAAGCTTTCCTCAGGGACTACCCACGGTGAGCCACCCTGTGTGATCTGCCTCAGTGACATGCCCTCTGATAACTTCCCTCTGTGACTATCCTTAGGAACATGCTGTCTGAGTCCTCCCTCAGAGACTTGCCCCTGTGACTTGCCCTCGGTGACGTCACTCAGTGACTGGCCCTAGTGACCTTCCCTCAGTCCTGCCCACTGTTATAGGTCCTTTGTGACCTGCGCTGTGTGACCTAAGTGCCTGGCCCTCTGTGACTTCACTACTGTGTCCTGTCTCAGTGAGCTGCATTAGTGACCTTCCCTCAGTCCTGCCATCGGTGAGCAGCTCTGTGTGACCTGCCTCAGTCCCCTGCGTTCCGTGTCCTGCCGTCTCTTACCTGCCCCCTGGGACATGCCCAGTGAGACGTGCCCTTTGTAACCTGGCTCCAGTGACCTTCCCTAGTGACCTGCTGTCTGTGACCTGCCCTCTGAAAGCTTCATTCTGTGACTAGCCTCCCGTGACCTGCCCTCCTTGACCTGCATTTTATGACCTCCCTCAGTAACAGGCTACGACCGCTGTCTGTGACCTGCTCTCTGTGAACTGCCCTCTGGGACCATCCGTCTGTGCCCTGTACTCAGTGACTGTCCACTGTGACCAGGCATCTGTGACCTGCTCTAAGTTCTGGCTTCCTTCATGTGGTATTTGTGATCTGCTCCCCATTACCTCGCTCAGTGACATGACTTGTGTGACTGGCCCTGGTGACCTACCCTCCGTGACTTGGCCCTATGTCCTCACTCACTGCCCTGCCCTCTTTGTCCTCCCCCATCACCTCCCTCAGTGACCTACCGTAGTGACCTTCCCTCAGTCCCGCCATCAGTGACCAGCCCTCTGTGACCAGCCATCAGTAACCAGCCCTCAATCATCACCTGCCTTCAGTGACCTGCCCTGTGATGCCGGCCCTCTGTGACTGCCTCAGTCACATGCTCTCGTTGACCTCCCTCAGTGTCTTGCCCTGTATGCTCCCCCTCACATCTGTGACCTCCTTCACGACCTGCCCTCTGTCCTCTGTCTTTTGTGACCTGCCGTCTGTGACTTGCCCTCTGTGACCTCGCTCAGTGACTTGCTCTAGTGACCTTCACTCAGTACTTCCACCAGGACCAGCCCTCTGTGACCTACCCTCAGTGATGTGATCTGTGTGTCCTGTCCTCAGTTCTGCCATCTGTGACCCGACCTCTGTGATCTGCCCTAAGGCCTTGCTTCCTTCGCCTGGGATTTGTGATCTGCCCCATATTACCTCCTTCGGTGACATCCCTTGTATGACCTGCCTGTGTGGCCGGCCTTCAGTGACCTGCCTTCTGTGATCCACCCTATGGGACCTCACTTAGTGCCTGACCCTCTGTGACTTCTGGAACCTCCTTCAGAGACCGGCGCTAGTGAACTTCCCTCATCCTGCCATCAGTGCCGGCCCATGGGACCGGGCCTTGGCGACATGTGCCCTGCGACCACCCCTCAGGGACTTGTACTCTGCGACTGCCCTCTGTGAGCTGCTTCTGTGACGTAGCAACTGTGACCACCGCTCTGTGACTGCCACTGACCTTGCCCTCTGAGACCTGCTTCAGTGGACCCGCCCCGTGTCACTTCCCCTCAGGTAACCTGGCCTCGGACTTGTCCTCTGGGACCTACCTCCAGTCCTGCCCTCTGTGACTTGTCCCCCTGTGTCTTCCCTAGGTGACCTGGCTTCAGTGACCTACCTTCTCTGACCTGCTGTCTGAGACCAGCCCTCATTTCTGCCCTCTGCCACGTGCCCTCTGTGACCAGCGGACGCTAAGCTGCCCCATGACCCCTGCTCTCAGTGACATACCCATGTGACCTGCCCTCGGAGACCTTCTTTCTGCAAGCTTTCCTCAGGGACTACCCACGGTGAGCCACCCTGTGTGATCTGCCTCAGTGACATGCCCTCTGATAACTTCCCTCTATGACTATCCTTAGGAACATGCTGTCTGAGTCCTCCCTCAGAGACTTGCCCCTGTGACTTGCCCTCGGTGACGTCACTCAGTGACTGGCCCTAGTGACCTTCCCTCAGTCCTGCCCACTGTTATAGGTCCTTTGTGACCTGCGCTGTGTGACCTAAGTGCCTGGCCCTCTGTGACTTCACTACTGTGTCCTGTCTCAGTGAGCTGCATTAGTGACCTTCCCTCAGTCCTGCCATCGGTGAGCAGCTCTGTGTGACCTGCCTCAGTCCCCTGCGTTCCGTGTCCTGCCGTCTCTTACCTGCCCCCTGGGACATGCCCAGTGAGACGTGCCCTCCGTGACCTGGCTCCAGTGACCTTCCCTAGTGACCTGCTGTCTGTGACCTGCCCTCTGAAAGCTTCATTCTTTGACTTGCCTCCTGTGACCTGCCCTCCTTGACCTGCATTCTATGACCTCCCTCAGTAACAGGCTACGACCGCTGTCTGTGACCTGCTCTCTGTGAACTGCCCTCTGGGACCGTCCGTCTGTGCCCTGTACTCAGTGACTGTCCACTGTGACCAGGCATCTGTGACCTGATCTAAGTTCTGGCTTCCTTCATGTGGTATTTGTGATCTGCTCCCCATTACCTCCCTCAGTGACATGACTTGTGTGACTGGCCCTGGTGACCTACCCTCCGTGACTTGGCCCTATGTCCTCACTCACTGCCCTGCCCTCTTTGTCCTCCCCCATCACCTCCCTCAGTGACCTACCCTAGTGACCTTCCCTCAGTCCCGCCATCACTGACCAGCCCTCTGCGACCAGCCATCAGTAACCAGCCCTCAGTCATCACCTGCCTTCAGTGACCTGCCCTGTGATGCCGGCCCTCTGTGACTGCCTCAGTCACATGCTCTCGTTGACCTCCCTCAGTGTCTTGCCCTGTATGCTCCCCCTCACATCTGTGACCTCCTTCACGACCTGCCCTCTGTCCTCTGTCTTTTGTGACCTGCCGTCTGTGACTTGCCCTCTGTGACCTCGCTCAGTGACTTGCTCTAGTGACCTTCACTCAGTACTTCCACCAGGACCAGCCCTCTGTGACCTACCCTCAGTGATGTGATCTGTGTGTCCTGTCCTCAGTTCTGCCATCTGTGACCCGACCTCTGTGATCTGCCCTAAGGCCTTGCTTCCTTTGCCTGGGATTTGTGATCTGCCCCATATTACCTCCTTCGGTGACATGCCTTGTATGACCTGCCTGTGTGGCCGGCCTTCAGTGACCTGCCTTCTGTGATCCACCCTATGGGACCTCACTTAGTGCCTGACCCTCTGTGACTTCTGGAACCTCCTTCAGAGACCGGCGCTAGTGAACTTCCCTCATCCTGCCATCAGTGCCGGCCCATGGGACCGGGCCTTGGCGACATGTGCCCTGCGACCACCCCTCAGGGACTTGTACTCTGCGACTGCCCTCTGTGAGCTGCTTCTGTGACGTAGCAACTGTGACCACCGCTCTGTGACTGCCACTGACCTTGCCCTCTGAGACCTGCTTCAGTGGACCCGCCCCGTGTCACTTCCCCTCAGGTAACCTGGCCTCGGACTTGTCCTCTGGGACCTACCTCCAGTCCTGCCCTCTGTGACTTGTCCCCCTGTGTCTTCCCTAGGTGACCTGGCTTCAGTGACCTACCTTCTCTGACCTGCTGTCTGAGACCAGCCCTCATTTCTGCCCTCTGCCACGTGCCCTCTGTGACCAGCGGACGCTAAGCTGCCCCATGACCCCTGCTCTCAGTGACATACCCATGTGACCTGCCCTCGGAGACCTTCTTTCTGCAAGCTTTCCTCAGGGACTACCCACGGTGAGCCACCCTGTGTGATCTGCCTCAGTGACATGCCCTCTGATAACTTCCCTCTGTGACTATCCTTAGGAACATGCTGTCTGAGTCCTCCCTCAGAGACTTGCCCCTGTGACTTGCCCTCGGTGACGTCACTCAGTGACTGGCCCTAGTGACCTTCCCTCAGTCCTGCCCACTGTTATAGGTCCTTTGTGACCTGCGCTGTGTGACCTAAGTGCCTGGCCCTCTGTGACTTCACTACTGTGTCCTGTCTCAGTGAGCTGCATTAGTGACCTTCCCTCAGTCCTGCCATCGGTGAGCAGCTCTGTGTGACCTGCCTCAGTCCCCTGCGTTCCGTGTCCTGCCGTCTCTTACCTGCCCCCTGAGACATGCCCAGTGAGACGTGCCCTTTGTAACCTGGCTCCAGTGACCTTCCCTAGTGACCTGCTGTCTGTGACCTGCCCTCTGAAAGCTTCATTCTGTGACTAGCCTCCCGTGACCGGCCCTCCTTGACCTGCATTTTATGACCTCCCTCAGTAACAGGCTACGACCGCTGTCTGTGACCTGCTCTCTGTGAACTGCCCTCTGGGACCATCCGTCTGTGCCCTGTACTCAGTGACTGTCCACTGTGACCAGGCATCTGTGACCTGCTCTAAGTTCTGGCTTCCTTCATGTGGTATTTGTGATCTGCTCCCCATTACCTCCCTCAGTGACATGACTTGTGTGACTGGCCCTGGTGACCTACCCTCCGTGACTTGGCCCTATGTCCTCACTCACTGCCCTGCCCTCTTTGTCCTCCCCCATCACCTCCCTCAGTGACCTACCCTAGTGACCTTCCCTCAGTCCCGCCATCAGTGACCAGCCCTCTGTGACCAGCCATCAGTAACCAGCCCTCAATCATCACCTGCCTTCAGTGACCTGCCCTGTGATGCCGGCCCTCTGTGACTGCCTCAGTCACATGCTCTCGTTGACCTCCCTCAGTGTCTTGCCCTGTATGCTCCCCCTCACATCTGTGACCTCCTTCACGACCTGCCCTCTGTCCTCTGTCTTTTGTGACCTGCCGTCTGTGACTTGCCCTCTGTGACCTCGCTCAGTGACTTGCTCTAGTGACCTTCACTCAGTACTTCCACCAGGACCAGCCCTCTGTGACCTACCCTCAGTGATGTGATCTGTGTGTCCTGTCCTCAGTTCTGCCATCTGTGACCCGACCTCTGTGATCTGCCCTAAGGCCTTGCTTCCTTCGCCTGGGATTTGTGATCTGCCCCATATTACCTCCTTCGGTGACATGCCTTGTATGACCTGCCTGTGTGGCCGGCCTTCAGTGACCTGCCTTCTGTGATCCACCCTATGGGACCTCACTTAGTGCCTGACCCTCTGTGACTTCTGGAACCTCCTTCAGAGACCGGCGCTAGTGAACTTCCCTCATCCTGCCATCAGTGCCGGCCCATGGGACCGGGCCTTGGCGACATGTGCCCTGCGACCACCCCTCAGGGACTTGTACTCTGCGACTGCCCTCTGTGAGCTGCTTCTGTGACGTAGCAACTGTGACCACCGCTCTGTGACTGCCACTGACCTTGCCCTCTGAGACCTGCTTCAGTGGACCCGCCCCGTGTCACTTCCCCTCAGGTAACCTGGCCTCGGACTTGTCCTCTGGGACCTACCTCCAGTCCTGCCCTCTGTGACTTGTCCCCCTGTGTCTTCCCTAGGTGACCTGGCTTCAGTGACCTACCTTCTCTGACCTGCTGTCTGAGACCAGCCCTCATTTCTGCCCTCTGCCACGTGCCCTCTGTGACCAGCGGACGCTAAGCTGCCCCATGACCCCTGCTCTCAGTGACATACCCATGTGACCTGCCCTCGGAGACCTTCTTTCTGCAAGCTTTCCTCAGGGACTACCCACGGTGAGCCACCCTGTGTGATCTGCCTCAGTGACATGCCCTCTGATAACTTCCCTCTGTGACTATCCTTAGGAACATGCTGTCTGAGTCCTCCCTCAGAGACTTGCCCCTGTGACTTGCCCTCGGTGACGTCACTCAGTGACTGGCCCTAGTGACCTTCCCTCAGTCCTGCCCACTGTTATAGGTCCTTTGTGACCTGCGCTGTGTGACCTAAGTGCCTGGCCCTCTGTGACTTCACTACTGTGTCCTGTCTCAGTGAGCTGCATTAGTGACCTTCCCTCAGTCCTGCCATCGGTGAGCAGCTCTGTGTGACCTGCCTCAGTCCCCTGCGTTCCGTGTCCTGCCGTCTCTTACCTGCCCCCTGGGACATGCCCAGTGAGACGTGCCCTTTGTAACCTGGCTCCAGTGACCTTCCCTAGTGACCTGCTGTCTGTGACCTGCCCTCTGAAAGCTTCATTCTGTGACTAGCCTCCCGTGACCGGCCCTCCTTGACCTGCATTTTATGACCTCCCTCAGTAACAGGCTACGACCGCTGTCTGTGACCTGCTCTCTGTGAACTGCCCTCTGGGACCATCCGTCTGTGCCCTGTACTCAGTGACTGTCCACTGTGACCAGGCATCTGTGACCTGCTCTAAGTTCTGGCTTCCTTCATGTGGTATTTGTGATCTGCTCCCCATTACCTCCCTCAGTGACATGACTTGTGTGACTGGCCCTGGTGACCTACCCTCCGTGACTTGGCCCTATGTCCTCACTCACTGCCCTGCCCTCTTTGTCCTCCCCCATCACCTCCCTCAGTGACCTACCCTAGTGACCTTCCCTCAGTCCCGCCATCAGTGACCAGCCCTCTGTGACCAGCCATCAGTAACCAGCCCTCAATCATCACCTGCCTTCAGTGACCTGCCCTGTGATGCCGGCCCTCTGTGACTGCCTCAGTCACATGCTCTCGTTGACCTCCCTCAGTGTCTTGCCCTGTATGCTCCCCCTCACATCTGTGACCTCCTTCACGACCTGCCCTCTGTCCTCTGTCTTTTGTGACCTGCCGTCTGTGACTTGCCCTCTGTGACCTCGCTCAGTGACTTGCTCTAGTGACCTTCACTCAGTACTTCCACCAGGACCAGCCCTCTGTGACCTACCCTCAGTGATGTGATCTGTGTGTCCTGTCCTCAGTTCTGCCATCTGTGACCCGACCTCTGTGATCTGCCCTAAGGCCTTGCTTCCTTCGCCTGGGATTTGTGATCTGCCCCATATTACCTCCTTCGGTGACATGCCTTGTATGACCTGCCTGTGTGGCCGGCCTTCAGTGACCTGCCTTCTGTGATCCACCCTATGGGACCTCACTTAGTGCCTGACCCTCTGTGACTTCTGGAACCTCCTTCAGAGACCGGCGCTAGTGAACTTCCCTCATCCTGCCATCAGTGCCGGCCCATGGGACCGGGCCTTGGCGACATGTGCCCTGCGACCACCCCTCAGGGACTTGTACTCTGCGACTGCCCTCTGTGAGCTGCTTCTGTGACGTAGCAACTGTGACCACCGCTCTGTGACTGCCACTGACCTTGCCCTCTGAGACCTGCTTCAGTGGACCCGCCCCGTGTCACTTCCCCTCAGGTAACCTGGCCTCGGACTTGTCCTCTGGGACCTACCTCCAGTCCTGCCCTCTGTGACTTGTCCCCCTGTGTCTTCCCTAGGTGACCTGGCTTCAGTGACCTACCTTCTCTGACCTGCTGTCTGAGACCAGCCCTCATTTCTGCCCTCTGCCACGTGCCCTCTGTGACCAGCGGACGCTAAGCTGCCCCATGACCCCTGCTCTCAGTGACATACCCATGTGACCTGCCCTCGGAGACCTTCTTTCTGCAAGCTTTCCTCAGGGACTACCCACGGTGAGCCACCCTGTGTGATCTGCCTCAGTGACATGCCCTCTGATAACTTCCCTCTGTGACTATCCTTAGGAACATGCTGTCTGAGTCCTCCCTCAGAGACTTGCCCCTGTGACTTGCCCTCGGTGACGTCACTCAGTGACTGGCCCTAGTGACCTTCCCTCAGTCCTGCCCACTGTTATAGGTCCTTTGTGACCTGCGCTGTGTGACCTAAGTGCCTGGCCCTCTGTGACTTCACTACTGTGTCCTGTCTCAGTGAGCTGCATTAGTGACCTTCCCTCAGTCCTGCCATCGGTGAGCAGCTCTGTGTGACCTGCCTCAGTCCCCTGCGTTCCGTGTCCTGCCGTCTCTTACCTGCCCCCTGGGACATGCCCAGTGAGACGTGCCCTTTGTAACCTGGCTCCAGTGACCTTCCCTAGTGACCTGCTGTCTGTGACCTGCCCTCTGAAAGCTTCATTCTGTGACTAGCCTCCCGTGACCTGCCCTCCTTGACCTGCATTTTATGACCTCCCTCAGTAACAGGCTACGACCGCTGTCTGTGACCTGCTCTCTGTGAACTGCCCTCTGGGACCATCCGTCTGTGCCCTGTACTCAGTGACTGTCCACTGTGACCAGGCATCTGTGACCTGCTCTAAGTTCTGGCTTCCTTCATGTGGTATTTGTGATCTGCTCCCCATTACCTCCCTCAGTGACATGACTTGTGTGACTGGCCCTGGTGACCTACCCTCCGTGACTTGGCCCTATGTCCTCACTCACTGCCCTGCCCTCTTTGTCCTCCCCCATCACCTCCCTCAGTGACCTACCGTAGTGACCTTCCCTCAGTCCCGCCATCAGTGACCAGCCCTCTGTGACCAGCCATCAGTAACCAGCCCTCAATCATCACCTGCCTTCAGTGACCTGCCCTGTGATGCCGGCCCTCTGTGACTGCCTCAGTCACATGCTCTCGTTGACCTCCCTCAGTGTCTTGCCCTGTATGCTCCCCCTCACATCTGTGACCTCCTTCACGACCTGCCCTCTGTCCTCTGTCTTTTGTGACCTGCCGTCTGTGACTTGCCCTCTGTGACCTCGCTCAGTGACTTGCTCTAGTGACCTTCACTCAGTACTTCCACCAGGACCAGCCCTCTGTGACCTACCCTCAGTGATGTGATCTGTGTGTCCTGTCCTCAGTTCTGCCATCTGTGACCCGACCTCTGTGATCTGCCCTAAGGCCTTGCTTCCTTCGCCTGGGATTTGTGATCTGCCCCATATTACCTCCTTCGGTGACATGCCTTGTATGACCTGCCTGTGTGGCCGGCCTTCAGTGACCTGCCTTCTGTGATCCACCCTATGGGACCTCACTTAGTGCCTGACCCTCTGTGACTTCTGGAACCTCCTTCAGAGACCGGCGCTAGTGAACTTCCCTCATCCTGCCATCAGTGCCGGCCCATGGGACCGGGCCTTGGCGACATGTGCCCTGCGACCACCCCTCAGGGACTTGTACTCTGCGACTGCCCTCTGTGAGCTGCTTCTGTGACGTAGCAACTGTGACCACCGCTCTGTGACTGCCACTGACCTTGCCCTCTGAGACCTGCTTCAGTGGACCCGCCCCGTGTCACTTCCCCTCAGGTAACCTGGCCTCGGACTTGTCCTCTGGGACCTACCTCCAGTCCTGCCCTCTGTGACTTGTCCCCCTGTGTCTTCCCTAGGTGACCTGGCTTCAGTGACCTACCTTCTCTGACCTGCTGTCTGAGACCAGCCCTCATTTCTGCCCTCTGCCACGTGCCCTCTGTGACCAGCGGACGCTAAGCTGCCCCATGACCCCTGCTCTCAGTGACATACCCATGTGACCTGCCCTCGGAGACCTTCTTTCTGCAAGCTTTCCTCAGGGACTACCCACGGTGAGCCACCCTGTGTGATCTGCCTCAGTGACATGCCCTCTGATAACTTCCCTCTGTGACTATCCTTAGGAACATGCTGTCTGAGTCCTCCCTCAGAGACTTGCCCCTGTGACTTGCCCTCGGTGACGTCACTCAGTGACTGGCCCTAGTGACCTTCCCTCAGTCCTGCCCACTGTTATAGGTCCTTTGTGACCTGCGCTGTGTGACCTAAGTGCCTGGCCCTCTGTGACTTCACTACTGTGTCCTGTCTCAGTGAGCTGCATTAGTGACCTTCCCTCAGTCCTGCCATCGGTGAGCAGCTCTGTGTGACCTGCCTCAGTCCCCTGCGTTCCGTGTCCTGCCGTCTCTTACCTGCCCCCTGGGACATGCCCAGTGAGACGTGCCCTCCGTGACCTGGCTCCAGTGACCTTCCCTAGTGACCTGCTGTCTGTGACCTGCCCTCTGAAAGCTTCATTCTTTGACTTGCCTCCCGTGACCTGCCCTCCTTGACCTGCATTCTATGACCTCCCTCAGTAACAGGCTACGACCGCTGTCTGTGACCTGCTCTCTGTGAACTGCCCTCTGGGACCGTCCGTCTGTGCCCTGTACTCAGTGACTGTCCACTGTGACCAGGCATCTGTGACCTGATCTAAGTTCTGGCTTCCTTCATGTGGTATTTGTGATCTGCTCCCCATTACCTCCCTCAGTGACATGACTTGTGTGACTGGCCCTGGTGACCTACCCTCCGTGACTTGGCCCTATGTCCTCACTCACTGCCCTGCCCTCTTTGTCCTCCCCCATCACCTCCCTCAGTGACCTACCCTAGTGACCTTCCCTCAGTCCCGCCATCAGTGACCAGCCCTCTGTGACCAGCCATCAGTAACCAGCCCTCAATCATCACCTGCCTTCAGTGACCTGCCCTGTGATGCCGGCCCTCTGTGACTGCCTCAGTCACATGCTCTCGTTGACCTCCCTCAGTGTCTTGCCCTGTATGCTCCCCCTCACATCTGTGACCTCCTTCACGACCTGCCCTCTGTCCTCTGTCTTTTGTGACCTGCCGTCTGTGACTTGCCCTCTGTGACCTCGCTCAGTGACTTGCTCTAGTGACCTTCACTCAGTACTTCCACCAGGACCAGCCCTCTGTGACCTACCCTCAGTGATGTGATCTGTGTGTCCTGTCCTCAGTTCTGCCATCTGTGACCCGACCTCTGTGATCTGCCCTAAGGCCTTGCTTCCTTCGCCTGGGATTTGTGATCTGCCCCATATTACCTCCTTCGGTGACATGCCTTGTATGACCTGCCTGTGTGGCCGGCCTTCAGTGACCTGCCTTCTGTGATCCACCCTATGGGACCTCACTTAGTGCCTGACCCTCTGTGACTTCTGGAACCTCCTTCAGAGACCGGCGCTAGTGAACTTCCCTCATCCTGCCATCAGTGCCGGCCCATGGGACCGGGCCTTGGCGACATGTGCCCTGCGACCACCCCTCAGGGACTTGTACTCTGCGACTGCCCTCTGTGAGCTGCTTCTGTGACGTAGCAACTGTGACCACCGCTCTGTGACTGCCACTGACCTTGCCCTCTGAGACCTGCTTCAGTGGACCCGCCCCGTGTCACTTCCCCTCAGGTAACCTGGCCTCGGACTTGTCCTCTGGGACCTACCTCCAGTCCTGCCCTCTGTGACTTGTCCCCCTGTGTCTTCCCTAGGTGACCTGGCTTCAGTGACCTACCTTCTCTGACCTGCTGTCTGAGACCAGCCCTCATTTCTGCCCTCTGCCACGTGCCCTCTGTGACCAGCGGACGCTAAGCTGCCCCATGACCCCTGCTCTCAGTGACATACCCATGTGACCTGCCCTCGGAGACCTTCTTTCTGCAAGCTTTCCTCAGGGACTACCCACGGTGAGCCACCCTGTGTGATCTGCCTCAGTGACATGCCCTCTGATAACTTCCCTCTATGACTATCCTTAGGAACATGCTGTCCGAGTCCTCCCTCAGAGACTTGCCCCTGTGACTTGCCCTCGGTGACGTCACTCAGTGACTGGCCCTAGTGACCTTCCCTCAGTCCTGCCCACTGTTATAGGTCCTTTGTGACCTGCGCTGTGTGACCTAAGTGCCTGGCCCTCTGTGACTTCACTACTGTGTCCTGTCTCAGTGAGCTGCATTAGTGACCTTCCCTCAGTCCTGCCATCGGTGAGCAGCTCTGTGTGACCTGCCTCAGTCCCCTGCGTTCCGTGTCCTGCCGTCTCTTACCTGCCCCCTGGGACATGCCCAGTGAGACGTGCCCTCCGTGACCTGGCTCCAGTGACCTTCCCTAGTGACCTGCTGTCTGTGACCTGCCCTCTGAAAGCTTCATTCTGTGACTAGCCTCCCGTGACCTGCCCTCCTTGACCTGCATTCTATGACCTCCCTCAGTAACAGGCTACGACCGCTGTCTGTGACCTGCTCTCTGTGAACTGCCCTCTGGGACCGTCCGTCTGTGCCCTGTACTCAGTGACTGTCCACTGTGACCAGGCATCTGTGACCTGCTCTAAGTTCTGGCTTCCTTCATGTGGTATTTGTGATCTGCTCCCCATTACCTCCCTCAGTGACATGACTTGTGTGACTGGCCCTGGTGACCTACCCTCCGTGACTTGGCCCTATGTCCTCACTCACTGCCCTGCCCTCTTTGTCCTCCCCCATCACCTCCCTCAGTGACCTACCCTAGTGACCTTCCCTCAGTCCCGCCATCACTGACCAGCCCTCTGCGACCAGCCATCAGTAACCAGCCCTCAATCATCACCTGCCTTCAGTGACCTGCCCTGTGATGCCGGCCCTCTGTGACTGCCTCAGTCACATGCTCTCGTTGACCTCCCTCAGTGTCTTGCCCTGTATGCTCCCCCTCACATCTGTGACCTCCTTCACGACCTGCCCTCTGTCCTCTGTCTTTTGTGACCTGCCGTCTGTGACTTGCCCTCTGTGACCTCGCTCAGTGACTTGCTCTAGTGACCTTCACTCAGTACTTCCACCAGGACCAGCCCTCTGTGACCTACCCTCAGTGATGTGATCTGTGTGTCCTGTCCTCAGTTCTGCCATCTGTGACCCGACCTCTGTGATCTGCCCTAAGGCCTTGCTTTCTTCGCCTGGGATTTGTGATCTGCCCCATATTACCTCCTTCGGTGACATGTCTTGTATGACCTGCCTGTGTGGCCGGCCTTCAGTGACCTGCCTTCTGTGATCCACCCTATGGGACCTCACTTAGTGCCTGACCCTCTGTGACTTCTGGAACCTCCTTCAGAGACCGGCGCTAGTGAACTTCCCTCATCCTGCCATCAGTGCCGGCCCTCTGGGACCGGGCCTTGGCGACATGTGCCCTGCGACCACCCCTCAGGGACTTGTACTCTGCGACTGCCCTCTGTGAGCTGCTTCTGTGACGTAGCAACTGTGACCACCGCTCTGTGACTGCCACTGACCTTGCCCTCTGAGACCTGCTTCAGTGGACCCGCCCCGTGTCACTTCCCCTCAGGTAACCTGGCCTCGGACTTGTCCTCTGGGACCTACCTCCAGTCCTGCCCTCTGTGACTTGTCCCCCTGTGTCTTCCCTAGGTGACCTGGCTTCAGTGACCTACCTTCTCTGACCTGCTGTCTGAGACCAGCCCTCATTTCTGCCCTCTGCCACGTGCCCTCTGTGACCAGCGGACGCTAAGCTGCCCCATGACCCCTGCTCTCAGTGACATACCCATGTGACCTGCCCTCAGAGACCGTCTTTCTGCAAGCTGTCCTCAGGGACTACCCACGGTGAGCCACCCTGTGTGATCTGCCTCAGTGACTTGCCCTCTGATAACTTCCCTCTGTGACTATCCTTAGGAACATGCTGTCTGAGTCCTCCCTCAGAGACTTGCCCCTGTGACTTGCCCTCTGTGACGTCACTCAGTGACTGGCCCTAGTGACCTTCCCTCAGTCCTGCCCACTGTTATAGGTCCTTTGTGACCTGCGCTGTGTGACCTAAGTGCCTGGCCCTCTGTGACTTCACTACTGTGTCCTGTCTCAGTGAGCTGCATTAGTGACCTTCCCTCAGTCCTGCCATCGGTGAGCAGCTCTGTGTGACCTGCCTCAGTCCCCTGCGTTCCGTGTCCTGCCGTCTCTTACCTGCCCCCTGGGACATGCCCAGTGAGACGTGCCCTCCGTGACCTGGCTCCAGTGACCTTCCCTAGTGACCTGCTGTCTGTGACCTGCCCTCTGAAAGCTTCATTCTTTGACTTGCCTCCCGTGACCTGCCCTCCTTGACCTGCATTCTATGACCTCCCTCAGTAACAGGCTACGACCGCTGTCTGTGACCTGCTCTCTGTGAACTGCCCTCTGGGACCGTCCGTCTGTGCCCTGTACTCAGTGACTGTCCACTGTGACCAGGCATCTGTGACCTGCTCTAAGTTCTGGCTTCCTTCATGTGGTATTTGTGATCTGCTCCCCATTACCTCCCTCAGTGACATGACTTGTGTGACTGGCCCTGGTGACCTACCCTCCGTGACTTGGCCCTATGTCCTCACTCACTGCCCTGCCCTCTTTGTCCTCCCCCATCACCTCCCTCAGTGACCTACCCTAGTGACCTTCCCTCAGTCCCGCCATCACTGACCAGCCCTCTGCGACCAGCCATCAGTAACCAGCCCTCAGTCATCACCTGCCTTCAGTGACCTGCCCTGTGATGCCGGCCCTCTGTGACTGCCTCAGTCACATGCTCTCGTTGACCTCCCTCAGTGTCTTGCCCTGTATGCTCCCCCTCACATCTGTGACCTCCTTCACGACCTGCCCTCTGTCCTCTGTCTTTTGTGACCTGCCGTCTGTGACTTGCCCTCTGTGACCTCGCTCAGTGACTTGCTCTAGTGACCTTCACTCAGTACTTCCACCAGGACCAGCCCTCTGTGACCTACCCTCAGTGATGTGATCTGTGTGTCCTGTCCTCAGTTCTGCCATCTGTGACCCGACCTCTGTGATCTGCCCTAAGGCCTTGCTTCCTTCGCCTGGGATTTGTGATCTGCCCCATATTACCTCCTTCGGTGACATGCCTTGTATGACCTGCCTGTGTGGCCGGCCTTCAGTGACCTGCCTTCTGTGATCCACCCTATGGGACCTCACTTAGTGCCTGACCCTCTGTGACTTCTGGAACCTCCTTCAGAGACCGGCGCTAGTGAACTTCCCTCATCCTGCCATCAGTGCCGGCCCATGGGACCGGGCCTTGGCGACATGTGCCCTGCGACCACCCCTCAGGGACTTGTACTCTGCGACTGCCCTCTGTGAGCTGCTTCTGTGACGTAGCAACTGTGACCACCGCTCTGTGACTGCCACTGACCTTGCCCTCTGAGACCTGCTTCAGTGGACCCGCCCCGTGTCACTTCCCCTCAGGTAACCTGGCCTCGGACTTGTCCTCTGGGACCTACCTCCAGTCCTGCCCTCTGTGACTTGTCCCCCTGTGTCTTCCCTAGGTGACCTGGCTTCAGTGACCTACCTTCTCTGACCTGCTGTCTGAGACCAGCCCTCATTTCTGCCCTCTGCCACGTGCCCTCTGTGACCAGCGGACGCTAAGCTGCCCCATGACCCCTGCTCTCAGTGACATACCCATGTGACCTGCCCTCGGAGACCTTCTTTCTGCAAGCTTTCCTCAGGGACTACCCACGGTGAGCCACCCTGTGTGATCTGCCTCAGTGACATGCCCTCTGATAACTTCCCTCTGTGACTATCCTTAGGAACATGCTGTCTGAGTCCTCCCTCAGAGACTTGCCCCTGTGACTTGCCCTCGGTGACGTCACTCAGTGACTGGCCCTAGTGACCTTCCCTCAGTCCTGCCCACTGTTATAGGTCCTTTGTGACCTGCGCTGTGTGACCTAAGTGCCTGGCCCTCTGTGACTTCACTACTGTGTCCTGTCTCAGTGAGCTGCATTAGTGACCTTCCCTCAGTCCTGCCATCGGTGAGCAGCTCTGTGTGACCTGCCTCAGTCCCCTGCGTTCCGTGTCCTGCCGTCTCTTACCTGCCCCCTGGGACATGCCCAGTGAGACGTGCCCTTTGTAACCTGGCTCCAGTGACCTTCCCTAGTGACCTGCTGTCTGTGACCTGCCCTCTGAAAGCTTCATTCTGTGACTAGCCTCCCGTGACCTGCCCTCCTTGACCTGCATTTTATGACCTCCCTCAGTAACAGGCTACGACCGCTGTCTGTGACCTGCTCTCTGTGAACTGCCCTCTGGGACCATCCGTCTGTGCCCTGTACTCAGTGACTGTCCACTGTGACCAGGCATCTGTGACCTGCTCTAAGTTCTGGCTTCCTTCATGTGGTATTTGTGATCTGCTCCCCATTACCTCGCTCAGTGACATGACTTGTGTGACTGGCCCTGGTGACCTACCCTCCGTGACTTGGCCCTATGTCCTCACTCACTGCCCTGCCCTCTTTGTCCTCCCCCATCACCTCCCTCAGTGACCTACCGTAGTGACCTTCCCTCAGTCCCGCCATCAGTGACCAGCCCTCTGTGACCAGCCATCAGTAACCAGCCCTCAATCATCACCTGCCTTCAGTGACCTGCCCTGTGATGCCGGCCCTCTGTGACTGCCTCAGTCACATGCTCTCGTTGACCTCCCTCAGTGTCTTGCCCTGTATGCTCCCCCTCACATCTGTGACCTCCTTCACGACCTGCCCTCTGTCCTCTGTCTTTTGTGACCTGCCGTCTGTGACTTGCCCTCTGTGACCTCGCTCAGTGACTTGCTCTAGTGACCTTCACTCAGTACTTCCACCAGGACCAGCCCTCTGTGACCTACCCTCAGTGATGTGATCTGTGTGTCCTGTCCTCAGTTCTGCCATCTGTGACCCGACCTCTGTGATCTGCCCTAAGGCCTTGCTTCCTTCGCCTGGGATTTGTGATCTGCCCCATATTACCTCCTTCGGTGACATCCCTTGTATGACCTGCCTGTGTGGCCGGCCTTCAGTGACCTGCCTTCTGTGATCCACCCTATGGGACCTCACTTAGTGCCTGACCCTCTGTGACTTCTGGAACCTCCTTCAGAGACCGGCGCTAGTGAACTTCCCTCATCCTGCCATCAGTGCCGGCCCATGGGACCGGGCCTTGGCGACATGTGCCCTGCGACCACCCCTCAGGGACTTGTACTCTGCGACTGCCCTCTGTGAGCTGCTTCTGTGACGTAGCAACTGTGACCACCGCTCTGTGACTGCCACTGACCTTGCCCTCTGAGACCTGCTTCAGTGGACCCGCCCCGTGTCACTTCCCCTCAGGTAACCTGGCCTCGGACTTGTCCTCTGGGACCTACCTCCAGTCCTGCCCTCTGTGACTTGTCCCCCTGTGTCTTCCCTAGGTGACCTGGCTTCAGTGACCTACCTTCTCTGACCTGCTGTCTGAGACCAGCCCTCATTTCTGCCCTCTGCCACGTGCCCTCTGTGACCAGCGGACGCTAAGCTGCCCCATGACCCCTGCTCTCAGTGACATACCCATGTGACCTGCCCTCGGAGACCTTCTTTCTGCAAGCTTTCCTCAGGGACTACCCACGGTGAGCCACCCTGTGTGATCTGCCTCAGTGACATGCCCTCTGATAACTTCCCTCTATGACTATCCTTAGGAACATGCTGTCTGAGTCCTCCCTCAGAGACTTGCCCCTGTGACTTGCCCTCGGTGACGTCACTCAGTGACTGGCCCTAGTGACCTTCCCTCAGTCCTGCCCACTGTTATAGGTCCTTTGTGACCTGCGCTGTGTGACCTAAGTGCCTGGCCCTCTGTGACTTCACTACTGTGTCCTGTCTCAGTGAGCTGCATTAGTGACCTTCCCTCAGTCCTGCCATCGGTGAGCAGCTCTGTGTGACCTGCCTCAGTCCCCTGCGTTCCGTGTCCTGCCGTCTCTTACCTGCCCCCTGGGACATGCCCAGTGAGACGTGCCCTCCGTGACCTGGCTCCAGTGACCTTCCCTAGTGACCTGCTGTCTGTGACCTGCCCTCTGAAAGCTTCATTCTTTGACTTGCCTCCTGTGACCTGCCCTCCTTGACCTGCATTCTATGACCTCCCTCAGTAACAGGCTACGACCGCTGTCTGTGACCTGCTCTCTGTGAACTGCCCTCTGGGACCGTCCGTCTGTGCCCTGTACTCAGTGACTGTCCACTGTGACCAGGCATCTGTGACCTGATCTAAGTTCTGGCTTCCTTCATGTGGTATTTGTGATCTGCTCCCCATTACCTCCCTCAGTGACATGACTTGTGTGACTGGCCCTGGTGACCTACCCTCCGTGACTTGGCCCTATGTCCTCACTCACTGCCCTGCCCTCTTTGTCCTCCCCCATCACCTCCCTCAGTGACCTACCCTAGTGACCTTCCCTCAGTCCCGCCATCACTGACCAGCCCTCTGCGACCAGCCATCAGTAACCAGCCCTCAGTCATCACCTGCCTTCAGTGACCTGCCCTGTGATGCCGGCCCTCTGTGACTGCCTCAGTCACATGCTCTCGTTGACCTCCCTCAGTGTCTTGCCCTGTATGCTCCCCCTCACATCTGTGACCTCCTTCACGACCTGCCCTCTGTCCTCTGTCTTTTGTGACCTGCCGTCTGTGACTTGCCCTCTGTGACCTCGCTCAGTGACTTGCTCTAGTGACCTTCACTCAGTACTTCCACCAGGACCAGCCCTCTGTGACCTACCCTCAGTGATGTGATCTGTGTGTCCTGTCCTCAGTTCTGCCATCTGTGACCCGACCTCTGTGATCTGCCCTAAGGCCTTGCTTCCTTTGCCTGGGATTTGTGATCTGCCCCATATTACCTCCTTCGGTGACATGCCTTGTATGACCTGCCTGTGTGGCCGGCCTTCAGTGACCTGCCTTCTGTGATCCACCCTATGGGACCTCACTTAGTGCCTGACCCTCTGTGACTTCTGGAACCTCCTTCAGAGACCGGCGCTAGTGAACTTCCCTCATCCTGCCATCAGTGCCGGCCCATGGGACCGGGCCTTGGCGACATGTGCCCTGCGACCACCCCTCAGGGACTTGTACTCTGCGACTGCCCTCTGTGAGCTGCTTCTGTGACGTAGCAACTGTGACCACCGCTCTGTGACTGCCACTGACCTTGCCCTCTGAGACCTGCTTCAGTGGACCCGCCCCGTGTCACTTCCCCTCAGGTAACCTGGCCTCGGACTTGTCCTCTGGGACCTACCTCCAGTCCTGCCCTCTGTGACTTGTCCCCCTGTGTCTTCCCTAGGTGACCTGGCTTCAGTGACCTACCTTCTCTGACCTGCTGTCTGAGACCAGCCCTCATTTCTGCCCTCTGCCACGTGCCCTCTGTGACCAGCGGACGCTAAGCTGCCCCATGACCCCTGCTCTCAGTGACATACCCATGTGACCTGCCCTCGGAGACCTTCTTTCTGCAAGCTTTCCTCAGGGACTACCCACGGTGAGCCACCCTGTGTGATCTGCCTCAGTGACATGCCCTCTGATAACTTCCCTCTGTGACTATCCTTAGGAACATGCTGTCTGAGTCCTCCCTCAGAGACTTGCCCCTGTGACTTGCCCTCGGTGACGTCACTCAGTGACTGGCCCTAGTGACCTTCCCTCAGTCCTGCCCACTGTTATAGGTCCTTTGTGACCTGCGCTGTGTGACCTAAGTGCCTGGCCCTCTGTGACTTCACTACTGTGTCCTGTCTCAGTGAGCTGCATTAGTGACCTTCCCTCAGTCCTGCCATCGGTGAGCAGCTCTGTGTGACCTGCCTCAGTCCCCTGCGTTCCGTGTCCTGCCGTCTCTTACCTGCCCCCTGAGACATGCCCAGTGAGACGTGCCCTTTGTAACCTGGCTCCAGTGACCTTCCCTAGTGACCTGCTGTCTGTGACCTGCCCTCTGAAAGCTTCATTCTGTGACTAGCCTCCCGTGACCGGCCCTCCTTGACCTGCATTTTATGACCTCCCTCAGTAACAGGCTACGACCGCTGTCTGTGACCTGCTCTCTGTGAACTGCCCTCTGGGACCATCCGTCTGTGCCCTGTACTCAGTGACTGTCCACTGTGACCAGGCATCTGTGACCTGCTCTAAGTTCTGGCTTCCTTCATGTGGTATTTGTGATCTGCTCCCCATTACCTCCCTCAGTGACATGACTTGTGTGACTGGCCCTGGTGACCTACCCTCCGTGACTTGGCCCTATGTCCTCACTCACTGCCCTGCCCTCTTTGTCCTCCCCCATCACCTCCCTCAGTGACCTACCCTAGTGACCTTCCCTCAGTCCCGCCATCAGTGACCAGCCCTCTGTGACCAGCCATCAGTAACCAGCCCTCAATCATCACCTGCCTTCAGTGACCTGCCCTGTGATGCCGGCCCTCTGTGACTGCCTCAGTCACATGCTCTCGTTGACCTCCCTCAGTGTCTTGCCCTGTATGCTCCCCCTCACATCTGTGACCTCCTTCACGACCTGCCCTCTGTCCTCTGTCTTTTGTGACCTGCCGTCTGTGACTTGCCCTCTGTGACCTCGCTCAGTGACTTGCTCTAGTGACCTTCACTCAGTACTTCCACCAGGACCAGCCCTCTGTGACCTACCCTCAGTGATGTGATCTGTGTGTCCTGTCCTCAGTTCTGCCATCTGTGACCCGACCTCTGTGATCTGCCCTAAGGCCTTGCTTCCTTCGCCTGGGATTTGTGATCTGCCCCATATTACCTCCTTCGGTGACATGCCTTGTATGACCTGCCTGTGTGGCCGGCCTTCAGTGACCTGCCTTCTGTGATCCACCCTATGGGACCTCACTTAGTGCCTGACCCTCTGTGACTTCTGGAACCTCCTTCAGAGACCGGCGCTAGTGAACTTCCCTCATCCTGCCATCAGTGCCGGCCCATGGGACCGGGCCTTGGCGACATGTGCCCTGCGACCACCCCTCAGGGACTTGTACTCTGCGACTGCCCTCTGTGAGCTGCTTCTGTGACGTAGCAACTGTGACCACCGCTCTGTGACTGCCACTGACCTTGCCCTCTGAGACCTGCTTCAGTGGACCCGCCCCGTGTCACTTCCCCTCAGGTAACCTGGCCTCGGACTTGTCCTCTGGGACCTACCTCCAGTCCTGCCCTCTGTGACTTGTCCCCCTGTGTCTTCCCTAGGTGACCTGGCTTCAGTGACCTACCTTCTCTGACCTGCTGTCTGAGACCAGCCCTCATTTCTGCCCTCTGCCACGTGCCCTCTGTGACCAGCGGACGCTAAGCTGCCCCATGACCCCTGCTCTCAGTGACATACCCATGTGACCTGCCCTCGGAGACCTTCTTTCTGCAAGCTTTCCTCAGGGACTACCCACGGTGAGCCACCCTGTGTGATCTGCCTCAGTGACATGCCCTCTGATAACTTCCCTCTGTGACTATCCTTAGGAACATGCTGTCTGAGTCCTCCCTCAGAGACTTGCCCCTGTGACTTGCCCTCGGTGACGTCACTCAGTGACTGGCCCTAGTGACCTTCCCTCAGTCCTGCCCACTGTTATAGGTCCTTTGTGACCTGCGCTGTGTGACCTAAGTGCCTGGCCCTCTGTGACTTCACTACTGTGTCCTGTCTCAGTGAGCTGCATTAGTGACCTTCCCTCAGTCCTGCCATCGGTGAGCAGCTCTGTGTGACCTGCCTCAGTCCCCTGCGTTCCGTGTCCTGCCGTCTCTTACCTGCCCCCTGGGACATGCCCAGTGAGACGTGCCCTTTGTAACCTGGCTCCAGTGACCTTCCCTAGTGACCTGCTGTCTGTGACCTGCCCTCTGAAAGCTTCATTCTGTGACTAGCCTCCCGTGACCGGCCCTCCTTGACCTGCATTTTATGACCTCCCTCAGTAACAGGCTACGACCGCTGTCTGTGACCTGCTCTCTGTGAACTGCCCTCTGGGACCATCCGTCTGTGCCCTGTACTCAGTGACTGTCCACTGTGACCAGGCATCTGTGACCTGCTCTAAGTTCTGGCTTCCTTCATGTGGTATTTGTGATCTGCTCCCCATTACCTCCCTCAGTGACATGACTTGTGTGACTGGCCCTGGTGACCTACCCTCCGTGACTTGGCCCTATGTCCTCACTCACTGCCCTGCCCTCTTTGTCCTCCCCCATCACCTCCCTCAGTGACCTACCCTAGTGACCTTCCCTCAGTCCCGCCATCAGTGACCAGCCCTCTGTGACCAGCCATCAGTAACCAGCCCTCAATCATCACCTGCCTTCAGTGACCTGCCCTGTGATGCCGGCCCTCTGTGACTGCCTCAGTCACATGCTCTCGTTGACCTCCCTCAGTGTCTTGCCCTGTATGCTCCCCCTCACATCTGTGACCTCCTTCACGACCTGCCCTCTGTCCTCTGTCTTTTGTGACCTGCCGTCTGTGACTTGCCCTCTGTGACCTCGCTCAGTGACTTGCTCTAGTGACCTTCACTCAGTACTTCCACCAGGACCAGCCCTCTGTGACCTACCCTCAGTGATGTGATCTGTGTGTCCTGTCCTCAGTTCTGCCATCTGTGACCCGACCTCTGTGATCTGCCCTAAGGCCTTGCTTCCTTCGCCTGGGATTTGTGATCTGCCCCATATTACCTCCTTCGGTGACATGCCTTGTATGACCTGCCTGTGTGGCCGGCCTTCAGTGACCTGCCTTCTGTGATCCACCCTATGGGACCTCACTTAGTGCCTGACCCTCTGTGACTTCTGGAACCTCCTTCAGAGACCGGCGCTAGTGAACTTCCCTCATCCTGCCATCAGTGCCGGCCCATGGGACCGGGCCTTGGCGACATGTGCCCTGCGACCACCCCTCAGGGACTTGTACTCTGCGACTGCCCTCTGTGAGCTGCTTCTGTGACGTAGCAACTGTGACCACCGCTCTGTGACTGCCACTGACCTTGCCCTCTGAGACCTGCTTCAGTGGACCCGCCCCGTGTCACTTCCCCTCAGGTAACCTGGCCTCGGACTTGTCCTCTGGGACCTACCTCCAGTCCTGCCCTCTGTGACTTGTCCCCCTGTGTCTTCCCTAGGTGACCTGGCTTCAGTGACCTACCTTCTCTGACCTGCTGTCTGAGACCAGCCCTCATTTCTGCCCTCTGCCACGTGCCCTCTGTGACCAGCGGACGCTAAGCTGCCCCATGACCCCTGCTCTCAGTGACATACCCATGTGACCTGCCCTCGGAGACCTTCTTTCTGCAAGCTTTCCTCAGGGACTACCCACGGTGAGCCACCCTGTGTGATCTGCCTCAGTGACATGCCCTCTGATAACTTCCCTCTGTGACTATCCTTAGGAACATGCTGTCTGAGTCCTCCCTCAGAGACTTGCCCCTGTGACTTGCCCTCGGTGACGTCACTCAGTGACTGGCCCTAGTGACCTTCCCTCAGTCCTGCCCACTGTTATAGGTCCTTTGTGACCTGCGCTGTGTGACCTAAGTGCCTGGCCCTCTGTGACTTCACTACTGTGTCCTGTCTCAGTGAGCTGCATTAGTGACCTTCCCTCAGTCCTGCCATCGGTGAGCAGCTCTGTGTGACCTGCCTCAGTCCCCTGCGTTCCGTGTCCTGCCGTCTCTTACCTGCCCCCTGGGACATGCCCAGTGAGACGTGCCCTTTGTAACCTGGCTCCAGTGACCTTCCCTAGTGACCTGCTGTCTGTGACCTGCCCTCTGAAAGCTTCATTCTGTGACTAGCCTCCCGTGACCTGCCCTCCTTGACCTGCATTTTATGACCTCCCTCAGTAACAGGCTACGACCGCTGTCTGTGACCTGCTCTCTGTGAACTGCCCTCTGGGACCATCCGTCTGTGCCCTGTACTCAGTGACTGTCCACTGTGACCAGGCATCTGTGACCTGCTCTAAGTTCTGGCTTCCTTCATGTGGTATTTGTGATCTGCTCCCCATTACCTCCCTCAGTGACATGACTTGTGTGACTGGCCCTGGTGACCTACCCTCCGTGACTTGGCCCTATGTCCTCACTCACTGCCCTGCCCTCTTTGTCCTCCCCCATCACCTCCCTCAGTGACCTACCGTAGTGACCTTCCCTCAGTCCCGCCATCAGTGACCAGCCCTCTGTGACCAGCCATCAGTAACCAGCCCTCAATCATCACCTGCCTTCAGTGACCTGCCCTGTGATGCCGGCCCTCTGTGACTGCCTCAGTCACATGCTCTCGTTGACCTCCCTCAGTGTCTTGCCCTGTATGCTCCCCCTCACATCTGTGACCTCCTTCACGACCTGCCCTCTGTCCTCTGTCTTTTGTGACCTGCCGTCTGTGACTTGCCCTCTGTGACCTCGCTCAGTGACTTGCTCTAGTGACCTTCACTCAGTACTTCCACCAGGACCAGCCCTCTGTGACCTACCCTCAGTGATGTGATCTGTGTGTCCTGTCCTCAGTTCTGCCATCTGTGACCCGACCTCTGTGATCTGCCCTAAGGCCTTGCTTCCTTCGCCTGGGATTTGTGATCTGCCCCATATTACCTCCTTCGGTGACATGCCTTGTATGACCTGCCTGTGTGGCCGGCCTTCAGTGACCTGCCTTCTGTGATCCACCCTATGGGACCTCACTTAGTGCCTGACCCTCTGTGACTTCTGGAACCTCCTTCAGAGACCGGCGCTAGTGAACTTCCCTCATCCTGCCATCAGTGCCGGCCCATGGGACCGGGCCTTGGCGACATGTGCCCTGCGACCACCCCTCAGGGACTTGTACTCTGCGACTGCCCTCTGTGAGCTGCTTCTGTGACGTAGCAACTGTGACCACCGCTCTGTGACTGCCACTGACCTTGCCCTCTGAGACCTGCTTCAGTGGACCCGCCCCGTGTCACTTCCCCTCAGGTAACCTGGCCTCGGACTTGTCCTCTGGGACCTACCTCCAGTCCTGCCCTCTGTGACTTGTCCCCCTGTGTCTTCCCTAGGTGACCTGGCTTCAGTGACCTACCTTCTCTGACCTGCTGTCTGAGACCAGCCCTCATTTCTGCCCTCTGCCACGTGCCCTCTGTGACCAGCGGACGCTAAGCTGCCCCATGACCCCTGCTCTCAGTGACATACCCATGTGACCTGCCCTCGGAGACCTTCTTTCTGCAAGCTTTCCTCAGGGACTACCCACGGTGAGCCACCCTGTGTGATCTGCCTCAGTGACATGCCCTCTGATAACTTCCCTCTGTGACTATCCTTAGGAACATGCTGTCTGAGTCCTCCCTCAGAGACTTGCCCCTGTGACTTGCCCTCGGTGACGTCACTCAGTGACTGGCCCTAGTGACCTTCCCTCAGTCCTGCCCACTGTTATAGGTCCTTTGTGACCTGCGCTGTGTGACCTAAGTGCCTGGCCCTCTGTGACTTCACTACTGTGTCCTGTCTCAGTGAGCTGCATTAGTGACCTTCCCTCAGTCCTGCCATCGGTGAGCAGCTCTGTGTGACCTGCCTCAGTCCCCTGCGTTCCGTGTCCTGCCGTCTCTTACCTGCCCCCTGGGACATGCCCAGTGAGACGTGCCCTCCGTGACCTGGCTCCAGTGACCTTCCCTAGTGACCTGCTGTCTGTGACCTGCCCTCTGAAAGCTTCATTCTTTGACTTGCCTCCCGTGACCTGCCCTCCTTGACCTGCATTCTATGACCTCCCTCAGTAACAGGCTACGACCGCTGTCTGTGACCTGCTCTCTGTGAACTGCCCTCTGGGACCGTCCGTCTGTGCCCTGTACTCAGTGACTGTCCACTGTGACCAGGCATCTGTGACCTGATCTAAGTTCTGGCTTCCTTCATGTGGTATTTGTGATCTGCTCCCCATTACCTCCCTCAGTGACATGACTTGTGTGACTGGCCCTGGTGACCTACCCTCCGTGACTTGGCCCTATGTCCTCACTCACTGCCCTGCCCTCTTTGTCCTCCCCCATCACCTCCCTCAGTGACCTACCCTAGTGACCTTCCCTCAGTCCCGCCATCACTGACCAGCCCTCTGCGACCAGCCATCAGTAACCAGCCCTCAGTCATCACCTGCCTTCAGTGACCTGCCCTGTGATGCCGGCCCTCTGTGACTGCCTCAGTCACATGCTCTCGTTGACCTCCCTCAGTGTCTTGCCCTGTATGCTCCCCCTCACATCTGTGACCTCCTTCACGACCTGCCCTCTGTCCTCTGTCTTTTGTGACCTGCCGTCTGTGACTTGCCCTCTGTGACCTCGCTCAGTGACTTGCTCTAGTGACCTTCACTCAGTACTTCCACCAGGACCAGCCCTCTGTGACCTACCCTCAGTGATGTGATCTGTGTGTCCTGTCCTCAGTTCTGCCATCTGTGACCCGACCTCTGTGATCTGCCCTAAGGCCTTGCTTCCTTCGCCTGGGATTTGTGATCTGCCCCATATTACCTCCTTCGGTGACATGCCTTGTATGACCTGCCTGTGTGGCCGGCCTTCAGTGACCTGCCTTCTGTGATCCACCCTATGGGACCTCACTTAGTGCCTGACCCTCTGTGACTTCTGGAACCTCCTTCAGAGACCGGCGCTAGTGAACTTCCCTCATCCTGCCATCAGTGCCGGCCCATGGGACCGGGCCTTGGCGACATGTGCCCTGCGACCACCCCTCAGGGACTTGTACTCTGCGACTGCCCTCTGTGAGCTGCTTCTGTGACGTAGCAACTGTGACCACCGCTCTGTGACTGCCACTGACCTTGCCCTCTGAGACCTGCTTCAGTGGACCCGCCCCGTGTCACTTCCCCTCAGGTAACCTGGCCTCGGACTTGTCCTCTGGGACCTACCTCCAGTCCTGCCCTCTGTGACTTGTCCCCCTGTGTCTTCCCTAGGTGACCTGGCTTCAGTGACCTACCTTCTCTGACCTGCTGTCTGAGACCAGCCCTCATTTCTGCCCTCTGCCACGTGCCCTCTGTGACCAGCGGACGCTAAGCTGCCCCATGACCCCTGCTCTCAGTGACATACCCATGTGACCTGCCCTCGGAGACCTTCTTTCTGCAAGCTTTCCTCAGGGACTACCCACGGTGAGCCACCCTGTGTGATCTGCCTCAGTGACATGCCCTCTGATAACTTCCCTCTGTGACTATCCTTAGGAACATGCTGTCTGAGTCCTCCCTCAGAGACTTGCCCCTGTGACTTGCCCTCGGTGACGTCACTCAGTGACTGGCCCTAGTGACCTTCCCTCAGTCCTGCCCACTGTTATAGGTCCTTTGTGACCTGCGCTGTGTGACCTAAGTGCCTGGCCCTCTGTGACTTCACTACTGTGTCCTGTCTCAGTGAGCTGCATTAGTGACCTTCCCTCAGTCCTGCCATCGGTGAGCAGCTCTGTGTGACCTGCCTCAGTCCCCTGCGTTCCGTGTCCTGCCGTCTCTTACCTGCCCCCTGAGACATGCCCAGTGAGACGTGCCCTTTGTAACCTGGCTCCAGTGACCTTCCCTAGTGACCTGCTGTCTGTGACCTGCCCTCTGAAAGCTTCATTCTGTGACTAGCCTCCCGTGACCGGCCCTCCTTGACCTGCATTTTATGACCTCCCTCAGTAACAGGCTACGACCGCTGTCTGTGACCTGCTCTCTGTGAACTGCCCTCTGGGACCATCCGTCTGTGCCCTGTACTCAGTGACTGTCCACTGTGACCAGGCATCTGTGACCTGCTCTAAGTTCTGGCTTCCTTCATGTGGTATTTGTGATCTGCTCCCCATTACCTCCCTCAGTGACATGACTTGTGTGACTGGCCCTGGTGACCTACCCTCCGTGACTTGGCCCTATGTCCTCACTCACTGCCCTGCCCTCTTTGTCCTCCCCCATCACCTCCCTCAGTGACCTACCCTAGTGACCTTCCCTCAGTCCCGCCATCAGTGACCAGCCCTCTGTGACCAGCCATCAGTAACCAGCCCTCAATCATCACCTGCCTTCAGTGACCTGCCCTGTGATGCCGGCCCTCTGTGACTGCCTCAGTCACATGCTCTCGTTGACCTCCCTCAGTGTCTTGCCCTGTATGCTCCCCCTCACATCTGTGACCTCCTTCACGACCTGCCCTCTGTCCTCTGTCTTTTGTGACCTGCCGTCTGTGACTTGCCCTCTGTGACCTCGCTCAGTGACTTGCTCTAGTGACCTTCACTCAGTACTTCCACCAGGACCAGCCCTCTGTGACCTACCCTCAGTGATGTGATCTGTGTGTCCTGTCCTCAGTTCTGCCATCTGTGACCCGACCTCTGTGATCTGCCCTAAGGCCTTGCTTCCTTCGCCTGGGATTTGTGATCTGCCCCATATTACCTCCTTCGGTGACATGCCTTGTATGACCTGCCTGTGTGGCCGGCCTTCAGTGACCTGCCTTCTGTGATCCACCCTATGGGACCTCACTTAGTGCCTGACCCTCTGTGACTTCTGGAACCTCCTTCAGAGACCGGCGCTAGTGAACTTCCCTCATCCTGCCATCAGTGCCGGCCCATGGGACCGGGCCTTGGCGACATGTGCCCTGCGACCACCCCTCAGGGACTTGTACTCTGCGACTGCCCTCTGTGAGCTGCTTCTGTGACGTAGCAACTGTGACCACCGCTCTGTGACTGCCACTGACCTTGCCCTCTGAGACCTGCTTCAGTGGACCCGCCCCGTGTCACTTCCCCTCAGGTAACCTGGCCTCGGACTTGTCCTCTGGGACCTACCTCCAGTCCTGCCCTCTGTGACTTGTCCCCCTGTGTCTTCCCTAGGTGACCTGGCTTCAGTGACCTACCTTCTCTGACCTGCTGTCTGAGACCAGCCCTCATTTCTGCCCTCTGCCACGTGCCCTCTGTGACCAGCGGACGCTAAGCTGCCCCATGACCCCTGCTCTCAGTGACATACCCATGTGACCTGCCCTCGGAGACCTTCTTTCTGCAAGCTTTCCTCAGGGACTACCCACGGTGAGCCACCCTGTGTGATCTGCCTCAGTGACATGCCCTCTGATAACTTCCCTCTATGACTATCCTTAGGAACATGCTGTCTGAGTCCTCCCTCAGAGACTTGCCCCTGTGACTTGCCCTCGGTGACGTCACTCAGTGACTGGCCCTAGTGACCTTCCCTCAGTCCTGCCCACTGTTATAGGTCCTTTGTGACCTGCGCTGTGTGACCTAAGTGCCTGGCCCTCTGTGACTTCACTACTGTGTCCTGTCTCAGTGAGCTGCATTAGTGACCTTCCCTCAGTCCTGCCATCGGTGAGCAGCTCTGTGTGACCTGCCTCAGTCCCCTGCGTTCCGTGTCCTGCCGTCTCTTACCTGCCCCCTGGGACATGCCCAGTGAGACGTGCCCTCCGTGACCTGGCTCCAGTGACCTTCCCTAGTGACCTGCTGTCTGTGACCTGCCCTCTGAAAGCTTCATTCTGTGACTAGCCTCCCGTGACCTGCCCTCCTTGACCTGCATTTTATGACCTCCCTCAGTAAAAGGCTACGACCGCTGTCTGTGACCTGCTCTCTGTGAACTGCCCTCTGGGACCGTCCGTCTGTGCCCTGTACTCAGTGACTGTCCACTGTGACCAGGCATCTGTGACCTGATCTAAGTTCTGGCTTCCTTCATGTGGTATTTGTGATCTGCTCCCCATTACCTCCCTCAGTGACATGACTTGTGTGACTGGCCCTGGTGACCTACCCTCCGTGACTTGGCCCTATGTCCTCACTCACTGCCCTGCCCTCTTTGTCCTCCCCCATCACCTCCCTCAGTGACCTACCCTAGTGACCTTCCCTCAGTCCCGCCATCACTGACCAGCCCTCTGCGACCAGCCATCAGTAACCAGCCCTCAATCATCACCTGCCTTCAGTGACCTGCCCTGTGATGCCGGCCCTCTGTGACTGCCTCAGTCACATGCTTTCGTTGACCTCCCTCAGTGTCTTGCCCTGTATGCTCCCCCTCACATCTGTGACCTCCTTCACGACCTGCCCTCTGTCCTCTGTCTTTTGTGACCTGCCGTCTGTGACTTGCCCTCTGTGACCTCGCTCAGTGACTTGCTCTAGTGACCTTCACTCAGTACTTCCACCAGGACCAGCCCTCTGTGACCTACCCTCAGTGATGTGATCTGTGTGTCCTGTCCTCAGTTCTGCCATCTGTGACCCGACCTCTGTGATCTGCCCTAAGGCCTTGCTTTCTTCGCCTGGGATTTGTGATCTGCCCCATATTACCTCCTTCGGTGACATGCCTTGTATGACCTGCCTGTGTGGCCGGCCTTCAGTGACCTGCCTTCTGTGATCCACCCTATGGGACCTCACTTAGTGCCTGACCCTCTGTGACTTCTGGAACCTCCTTCAGAGACCGGCGCTAGTGAACTTCCCTCATCCTGCCATCAGTGCCGGCCCTCTGGGACCGGGCCTTGGCGACATGTGCCCTGCGACCACCCCTCAGGGACTTGTACTCTGCGACTGCCCTCTGTGAGCTGCTTCTGTGACGTAGCAACTGTGACCACCGCTCTGTGACTGCCACTGACCTTGCCCTCTGAGACCTGCTTCAGTGGACCCGCCCCGTGTCACTTCCCCTCAGGTAACCTGGCCTCGGACTTGTCCTCTGGGACCTACCTCCAGTCCTGCCCTCTGTGACTTGTCCCCCTGTGTCTTCCCTAGGTGACCTGGCTTCAGTGACCTACCTTCTCTGACCTGCTGTCTGAGACCAGCCCTCATTTCTGCCCTCTGCCACGTGCCCTCTGTGACCAGCGGACGCTAAGCTGCCCCATGACCCCTGCTCTCAGTGACATACCCATGTGACCTGCCCTCAGAGACCGTCTTTCTGCAAGCTGTCCTCAGGGACTACCCACGGTGAGCCACCCTGTGTGATCTGCCTCAGTGACTTGCCCTCTGATAACTTCCCTCTGTGACTATCCTTAGGAACATGCTGTCTGAGTCCTCCCTCAGAGACTTGCCCCTGTGACTTGCCCTCTGTGACGTCACTCAGTGACTGGCCCTAGTGACCTTCCCTCAGTCCTGCCCACTGTTATAGGTCCTTTGTGACCTGCGCTGTGTGACCTAAGTGCCTGGCCCTCTGTGACTTCACTACTGTGTCCTGTCTCAGTGAGCTGCATTAGTGACCTTCCCTCAGTCCTGCCATCGGTGAGCAGCTCTGTGTGACCTGCCTCAGTCCCCTGCGTTCCGTGTCCTGCCGTCTCTTACCTGCCCCCTGGGACATGCCCAGTGAGACGTGCCCTCCGTGACCTGGCTCCAGTGACCTTCCCTAGTGACCTGCTGTCTGTGACCTGCCCTCTGAAAGCTTCATTCTTTGACTTGCCTCCTGTGACCTGCCCTCCTTGACCTGCATTCTATGACCTCCCTCAGTAACAGGCTACGACCGCTGTCTGTGACCTGCTCTCTGTGAACTGCCCTCTGGGACCGTCCGTCTGTGCCCTGTACTCAGTGACTGTCCACTGTGACCAGGCATCTGTGACCTGCTCTAAGTTCTGGCTTCCTTCATGTGGTATTTGTGATCTGCTCCCCATTACCTCCCTCAGTGACATGACTTGTGTGACTGGCCCTGTTGACCTACCCTCCGTGACTTGGCCCTATGTCCTCACTCACTGCCCTGCCCTCTTTGTCCTCCCCCATCACCTCCCTCAGTGACCTACCCTAGTGACCTTCCCTCAGTCCCGCCATCACTGACCAGCCCTCTGCGACCAGCCATCAGTAACCAGCCCTCAGTCATCACCTGCCTTCAGTGACCTGCCCTGTGATGCCGGCCCTCTGTGACTGCCTCAGTCACATGCTCTCGTTGACCTCCCTCAGTGTCTTGCCCTGTATGCTCCCCCTCACATCTGTGACCTCCTTCACGACCTGCCCTCTGTCCTCTGTCTTTTGTGACCTGCCGTCTGTGACTTGCCCTCTGTGACCTCGCTCAGTGACTTGCTCTAGTGACCTTCACTCAGTACTTCCACCAGGACCAGCCCTCTGTGACCTACCCTCAGTGATGTGATCTGTGTGTCCTGTCCTCAGTTCTGCCATCTGTGACCCGACCTCTGTGATCTGCCCTAAGGCCTTGCTTCCTTCGCCTGGGATTTGTGATCTGCCCCATATTACCTCCTTCGGTGACATGCCTTGTATGACCTGCCTGTGTGGCCGGCCTTCAGTGACCTGCCTTCTGTGATCCACCCTATGGGACCTCACTTAGTGCCTGACCCTCTGTGACTTCTGGAACCTCCTTCAGAGACCGGCGCTAGTGAACTTCCCTCATCCTGCCATCAGTGCCGGCCCATGGGACCGGGCCTTGGCGACATGTGCCCTGCGACCACCCCTCAGGGACTTGTACTCTGCGACTGCCCTCTGTGAGCTGCTTCTGTGACGTAGCAACTGTGACCACCGCTCTGTGACTGCCACTGACCTTGCCCTCTGAGACCTGCTTCAGTGGACCCGCCCCGTGTCACTTCCCCTCAGGTAACCTGGCCTCGGACTTGTCCTCTGGGACCTACCTCCAGTCCTGCCCTCTGTGACTTGTCCCCCTGTGTCTTCCCTAGGTGACCTGGCTTCAGTGACCTACCTTCTCTGACCTGCTGTCTGAGACCAGCCCTCATTTCTGCCCTCTGCCACGTGCCCTCTGTGACCAGCGGACGCTAAGCTGCCCCATGACCCCTGCTCTCAGTGACATACCCATGTGACCTGCCCTCGGAGACCTTCTTTCTGCAAGCTTTCCTCAGGGACTACCCACGGTGAGCCACCCTGTGTGATCTGCCTCAGTGACATGCCCTCTGATAACTTCCCTCTGTGACTATCCTTAGGAACATGCTGTCTGAGTCCTCCCTCAGAGACTTGCCCCTGTGACTTGCCCTCGGTGACGTCACTCAGTGACTGGCCCTAGTGACCTTCCCTCAGTCCTGCCCACTGTTATAGGTCCTTTGTGACTTGCGCTGTGTGACCTAAGTGCCTGGCCCTCTGTGACTTCACTACTGTGTCCTGTCTCAGTGAGCTGCATTAGTGACCTTCCCTCAGTCCTGCCATCGGTGAGCAGCTCTGTGTGACCTGCCTCAGTCCCCTGCGTTCCGTGTCCTGCCGTCTCTTACCTGCCCCCTGGGACATGCCCAGTGAGACGTGCCCTTTGTAACCTGGCTCCAGTGACCTTCCCTAGTGACCTGCTGTCTGTGACCTGCCCTCTGAAAGCTTCATTCTGTGACTAGCCTCCCGTGACCTGCCCTCCTTGACCTGCATTTTATGACCTCCCTCAGTAACAGGCTACGACCGCTGTCTGTGACCTGCTCTCTGTGAACTGCCCTCTGGGACCGTCCGTCTGTGCCCTGTACTCAGTGACTGTCCACTGTGACCAGGCATCTGTGACCTGCTCTAAGTTCTGGCTTCCTTCATGTGGTATTTGTGATCTGCTCCCCATTACCTCCCTCAGTGACATGACTTGTGTGACTGGCCCTGGTGACCTACCCTCCGTGACTTGGCCCTATGTCCTCACTCACTGCCCTGCCCTCTTTGTCCTCCCCCATCACCTCCCTCAGTGACCTACCCTAGTGACCTTCCCTCAGTCCCGCCATCACTGACCAGCCCTCTGCGACCAGCCATCAGTAACCAGCCCTCAGTCATCACCTGCCTTCAGTGACCTGCCCTGTGATGCCGGCCCTCTGTGACTGCCTCAGTCACATGCTCTCGTTGACCTCCCTCAGTGTCTTGCCCTGTATGCTCCCCCTCACATCTGTGACCTCCTTCACGACCTGCCCTCTGTCCTCTGTCTTTTGTGACCTGCCGTCTGTGACTTGCCCTCTGTGACCTCGCTCAGTGACTTGCTCTAGTGACCTTCACTCAGTACTTCCACCAGGACCAGCCCTCTGTGACCTACCCTCAGTGATGTGATCTGTGTGTCCTGTCCTCAGTTCTGCCATCTGTGACCCGACCTCTGTGATCTGCCCTAAGGCCTTGCTTCCTTCGCCTGGGATTTGTGATCTGCCCCATATTACCTCCTTCGGTGACATGCCTTGTATGACCTGCCTGTGTGGCCGGCCTTCAGTGACCTGCCTTCTGTGATCCACCCTATGGGACCTCACTTAGTGCCTGACCCTCTGTGACTTCTGGAACCTCCTTCAGAGACCGGCGCTAGTGAACTTCCCTCATCCTGCCATCAGTGCCGGCCCATGGGACCGGGCCTTGGCGACATGTGCCCTGCGACCACCCCTCAGGGACTTGTACTCTGCGACTGCCCTCTGTGAGCTGCTTCTGTGACGTAGCAACTGTGACCACCGCTCTGTGACTGCCACTGACCTTGCCCTCTGAGACCTGCTTCAGTGGACCCGCCCCGTGTCACTTCCCCTCAGGTAACCTGGCCTCGGACTTGTCCTCTGGGACCTACCTCCAGTCCTGCCCTCTGTGACTTGTCCCCCTGTGTCTTCCCTAGGTGACCTGGCTTCAGTGACCTACCTTCTCTGACCTGCTGTCTGAGACCAGCCCTCATTTCTGCCCTCTGCCACGTGCCCTCTGTGACCAGCGGACGCTAAGCTGCCCCATGACCCCTGCTCTCAGTGACATACCCATGTGACCTGCCCTCGGAGACCTTCTTTCTGCAAGCTTTCCTCAGGGACTACCCACGGTGAGCCACCCTGTGTGATCTGCCTCAGTGACATGCCCTCTGATAACTTCCCTCTGTGACTATCCTTAGGAACATGCTGTCTGAGTCCTCCCTCAGAGACTTGCCCCTGTGACTTGCCCTCGGTGACGTCACTCAGTGACTGGCCCTAGTGACCTTCCCTCAGTCCTGCCCACTGTTATAGGTCCTTTGTGACCTGCGCTGTGTGACCTAAGTGCCTGGCCCTCTGTGACTTCACTACTGTGTCCTGTCTCAGTGAGCTGCATTAGTGACCTTCCCTCAGTCCTGCCATCGGTGAGCAGCTCTGTGTGACCTGCCTCAGTCCCCTGCGTTCCGTGTCCTGCCGTCTCTTACCTGCCCCCTGAGACATGCCCAGTGAGACGTGCCCTTTGTAACCTGGCTCCAGTGACCTTCCCTAGTGACCTGCTGTCTGTGACCTGCCCTCTGAAAGCTTCATTCTGTGACTAGCCTCCCGTGACCGGCCCTCCTTGACCTGCATTTTATGACCTCCCTCAGTAACAGGCTACGACCGCTGTCTGTGACCTGCTCTCTGTGAACTGCCCTCTGGGACCATCCGTCTGTGCCCTGTACTCAGTGACTGTCCACTGTGACCAGGCATCTGTGACCTGCTCTAAGTTCTGGCTTCCTTCATGTGGTATTTGTGATCTGCTCCCCATTACCTCCCTCAGTGACATGACTTGTGTGACTGGCCCTGGTGACCTACCCTCCGTGACTTGGCCCTATGTCCTCACTCACTGCCCTGCCCTCTTTGTCCTCCCCCATCACCTCCCTCAGTGACCTACCCTAGTGACCTTCCCTCAGTCCCGCCATCAGTGACCAGCCCTCTGTGACCAGCCATCAGTAACCAGCCCTCAATCATCACCTGCCTTCAGTGACCTGCCCTGTGATGCCGGCCCTCTGTGACTGCCTCAGTCACATGCTCTCGTTGACCTCCCTCAGTGTCTTGCCCTGTATGCTCCCCCTCACATCTGTGACCTCCTTCACGACCTGCCCTCTGTCCTCTGTCTTTTGTGACCTGCCGTCTGTGACTTGCCCTCTGTGACCTCGCTCAGTGACTTGCTCTAGTGACCTTCACTCAGTACTTCCACCAGGACCAGCCCTCTGTGACCTACCCTCAGTGATGTGATCTGTGTGTCCTGTCCTCAGTTCTGCCATCTGTGACCCGACCTCTGTGATCTGCCCTAAGGCCTTGCTTCCTTCGCCTGGGATTTGTGATCTGCCCCATATTACCTCCTTCGGTGACATGCCTTGTATGACCTGCCTGTGTGGCCGGCCTTCAGTGACCTGCCTTCTGTGATCCACCCTATGGGACCTCACTTAGTGCCTGACCCTCTGTGACTTCTGGAACCTCCTTCAGAGACCGGCGCTAGTGAACTTCCCTCATCCTGCCATCAGTGCCGGCCCATGGGACCGGGCCTTGGCGACATGTGCCCTGCGACCACCCCTCAGGGACTTGTACTCTGCGACTGCCCTCTGTGAGCTGCTTCTGTGACGTAGCAACTGTGACCACCGCTCTGTGACTGCCACTGACCTTGCCCTCTGAGACCTGCTTCAGTGGACCCGCCCCGTGTCACTTCCCCTCAGGTAACCTGGCCTCGGACTTGTCCTCTGGGACCTACCTCCAGTCCTGCCCTCTGTGACTTGTCCCCCTGTGTCTTCCCTAGGTGACCTGGCTTCAGTGACCTACCTTCTCTGACCTGCTGTCTGAGACCAGCCCTCATTTCTGCCCTCTGCCACGTGCCCTCTGTGACCAGCGGACGCTAAGCTGCCCCATGACCCCTGCTCTCAGTGACATACCCATGTGACCTGCCCTCGGAGACCTTCTTTCTGCAAGCTTTCCTCAGGGACTACCCACGGTGAGCCACCCTGTGTGATCTGCCTCAGTGACATGCCCTCTGATAACTTCCCTCTATGACTATCCTTAGGAACATGCTGTCTGAGTCCTCCCTCAGAGACTTGCCCCTGTGACTTGCCCTCGGTGACGTCACTCAGTGACTGGCCCTAGTGACCTTCCCTCAGTCCTGCCCACTGTTATAGGTCCTTTGTGACCTGCGCTGTGTGACCTAAGTGCCTGGCCCTCTGTGACTTCACTACTGTGTCCTGTCTCAGTGAGCTGCATTAGTGACCTTCCCTCAGTCCTGCCATCGGTGAGCAGCTCTGTGTGACCTGCCTCAGTCCCCTGCGTTCCGTGTCCTGCCGTCTCTTACCTGCCCCCTGGGACATGCCCAGTGAGACGTGCCCTCCGTGACCTGGCTCCAGTGACCTTCCCTAGTGACCTGCTGTCTGTGACCTGCCCTCTGAAAGCTTCATTCTGTGACTAGCCTCCCGTGACCTGCCCTCCTTGACCTGCATTTTATGACCTCCCTCAGTAAAAGGCTACGACCGCTGTCTGTGACCTGCTCTCTGTGAACTGCCCTCTGGGACCGTCCGTCTGTGCCCTGTACTCAGTGACTGTCCACTGTGACCAGGCATCTGTGACCTGATCTAAGTTCTGGCTTCCTTCATGTGGTATTTGTGATCTGCTCCCCATTACCTCCCTCAGTGACATGACTTGTGTGACTGGCCCTGGTGACCTACCCTCCGTGACTTGGCCCTATGTCCTCACTCACTGCCCTGCCCTCTTTGTCCTCCCCCATCACCTCCCTCAGTGACCTACCCTAGTGACCTTCCCTCAGTCCCGCCATCACTGACCAGCCCTCTGCGACCAGCCATCAGTAACCAGCCCTCAATCATCACCTGCCTTCAGTGACCTGCCCTGTGATGCCGGCCCTCTGTGACTGCCTCAGTCACATGCTTTCGTTGACCTCCCTCAGTGTCTTGCCCTGTATGCTCCCCCTCACATCTGTGACCTCCTTCACGACCTGCCCTCTGTCCTCTGTCTTTTGTGACCTGCCGTCTGTGACTTGCCCTCTGTGACCTCGCTCAGTGACTTGCTCTAGTGACCTTCACTCAGTACTTCCACCAGGACCAGCCCTCTGTGACCTACCCTCAGTGATGTGATCTGTGTGTCCTGTCCTCAGTTCTGCCATCTGTGACCCGACCTCTGTGATCTGCCCTAAGGCCTTGCTTTCTTCGCCTGGGATTTGTGATCTGCCCCATATTACCTCCTTCGGTGACATGCCTTGTATGACCTGCCTGTGTGGCCGGCCTTCAGTGACCTGCCTTCTGTGATCCACCCTATGGGACCTCACTTAGTGCCTGACCCTCTGTGACTTCTGGAACCTCCTTCAGAGACCGGCGCTAGTGAACTTCCCTCATCCTGCCATCAGTGCCGGCCCTCTGGGACCGGGCCTTGGCGACATGTGCCCTGCGACCACCCCTCAGGGACTTGTACTCTGCGACTGCCCTCTGTGAGCTGCTTCTGTGACGTAGCAACTGTGACCACCGCTCTGTGACTGCCACTGACCTTGCCCTCTGAGACCTGCTTCAGTGGACCCGCCCCGTGTCACTTCCCCTCAGGTAACCTGGCCTCGGACTTGTCCTCTGGGACCTACCTCCAGTCCTGCCCTCTGTGACTTGTCCCCCTGTGTCTTCCCTAGGTGACCTGGCTTCAGTGACCTACCTTCTCTGACCTGCTGTCTGAGACCAGCCCTCATTTCTGCCCTCTGCCACGTGCCCTCTGTGACCAGCGGACGCTAAGCTGCCCCATGACCCCTGCTCTCAGTGACATACCCATGTGACCTGCCCTCAGAGACCGTCTTTCTGCAAGCTGTCCTCAGGGACTACCCACGGTGAGCCACCCTGTGTGATCTGCCTCAGTGACTTGCCCTCTGATAACTTCCCTCTGTGACTATCCTTAGGAACATGCTGTCTGAGTCCTCCCTCAGAGACTTGCCCCTGTGACTTGCCCTCTGTGACGTCACTCAGTGACTGGCCCTAGTGACCTTCCCTCAGTCCTGCCCACTGTTATAGGTCCTTTGTGACCTGCGCTGTGTGACCTAAGTGCCTGGCCCTCTGTGACTTCACTACTGTGTCCTGTCTCAGTGAGCTGCATTAGTGACCTTCCCTCAGTCCTGCCATCGGTGAGCAGCTCTGTGTGACCTGCCTCAGTCCCCTGCGTTCCGTGTCCTGCCGTCTCTTACCTGCCCCCTGGGACATGCCCAGTGAGACGTGCCCTCCGTGACCTGGCTCCAGTGACCTTCCCTAGTGACCTGCTGTCTGTGACCTGCCCTCTGAAAGCTTCATTCTTTGACTTGCCTCCTGTGACCTGCCCTCCTTGACCTGCATTCTATGACCTCCCTCAGTAACAGGCTACGACCGCTGTCTGTGACCTGCTCTCTGTGAACTGCCCTCTGGGACCGTCCGTCTGTGCCCTGTACTCAGTGACTGTCCACTGTGACCAGGCATCTGTGACCTGCTCTAAGTTCTGGCTTCCTTCATGTGGTATTTGTGATCTGCTCCCCATTACCTCCCTCAGTGACATGACTTGTGTGACTGGCCCTGTTGACCTACCCTCCGTGACTTGGCCCTATGTCCTCACTCACTGCCCTGCCCTCTTTGTCCTCCCCCATCACCTCCCTCAGTGACCTACCCTAGTGACCTTCCCTCAGTCCCGCCATCACTGACCAGCCCTCTGCGACCAGCCATCAGTAACCAGCCCTCAGTCATCACCTGCCTTCAGTGACCTGCCCTGTGATGCCGGCCCTCTGTGACTGCCTCAGTCACATGCTCTCGTTGACCTCCCTCAGTGTCTTGCCCTGTATGCTCCCCCTCACATCTGTGACCTCCTTCACGACCTGCCCTCTGTCCTCTGTCTTTTGTGACCTGCCGTCTGTGACTTGCCCTCTGTGACCTCGCTCAGTGACTTGCTCTAGTGACCTTCACTCAGTACTTCCACCAGGACCAGCCCTCTGTGACCTACCCTCAGTGATGTGATCTGTGTGTCCTGTCCTCAGTTCTGCCATCTGTGACCCGACCTCTGTGATCTGCCCTAAGGCCTTGCTTCCTTCGCCTGGGATTTGTGATCTGCCCCATATTACCTCCTTCGGTGACATGCCTTGTATGACCTGCCTGTGTGGCCGGCCTTCAGTGACCTGCCTTCTGTGATCCACCCTATGGGACCTCACTTAGTGCCTGACCCTCTGTGACTTCTGGAACCTCCTTCAGAGACCGGCGCTAGTGAACTTCCCTCATCCTGCCATCAGTGCCGGCCCATGGGACCGGGCCTTGGCGACATGTGCCCTGCGACCACCCCTCAGGGACTTGTACTCTGCGACTGCCCTCTGTGAGCTGCTTCTGTGACGTAGCAACTGTGACCACCGCTCTGTGACTGCCACTGACCTTGCCCTCTGAGACCTGCTTCAGTGGACCCGCCCCGTGTCACTTCCCCTCAGGTAACCTGGCCTCGGACTTGTCCTCTGGGACCTACCTCCAGTCCTGCCCTCTGTGACTTGTCCCCCTGTGTCTTCCCTAGGTGACCTGGCTTCAGTGACCTACCTTCTCTGACCTGCTGTCTGAGACCAGCCCTCATTTCTGCCCTCTGCCACGTGCCCTCTGTGACCAGCGGACGCTAAGCTGCCCCATGACCCCTGCTCTCAGTGACATACCCATGTGACCTGCCCTCGGAGACCTTCTTTCTGCAAGCTTTCCTCAGGGACTACCCACGGTGAGCCACCCTGTGTGATCTGCCTCAGTGACATGCCCTCTGATAACTTCCCTCTGTGACTATCCTTAGGAACATGCTGTCTGAGTCCTCCCTCAGAGACTTGCCCCTGTGACTTGCCCTCGGTGACGTCACTCAGTGACTGGCCCTAGTGACCTTCCCTCAGTCCTGCCCACTGTTATAGGTCCTTTGTGACTTGCGCTGTGTGACCTAAGTGCCTGGCCCTCTGTGACTTCACTACTGTGTCCTGTCTCAGTGAGCTGCATTAGTGACCTTCCCTCAGTCCTGCCATCGGTGAGCAGCTCTGTGTGACCTGCCTCAGTCCCCTGCGTTCCGTGTCCTGCCGTCTCTTACCTGCCCCCTGGGACATGCCCAGTGAGACGTGCCCTTTGTAACCTGGCTCCAGTGACCTTCCCTAGTGACCTGCTGTCTGTGACCTGCCCTCTGAAAGCTTCATTCTGTGACTAGCCTCCCGTGACCTGCCCTCCTTGACCTGCATTTTATGACCTCCCTCAGTAACAGGCTACGACCGCTGTCTGTGACCTGCTCTCTGTGAACTGCCCTCTGGGACCATCCGTCTGTGCCCTGTACTCAGTGACTGTCCACTGTGACCAGGCATCTGTGACCTGCTCTAAGTTCTGGCTTCCTTCATGTGGTATTTGTGATCTGCTCCCCATTACCTCCCTCAGTGACATGACTTGTGTGACTGGCCCTGGTGACCTACCCTCCGTGACTTGGCCCTATGTCCTCACTCACTGCCCTGCCCTCTTTGTCCTCCCCCATCACCTCCCTCAGTGACCTACCCTAGTGACCTTCCCTCAGTCCCGCCATCACTGACCAGCCCTCTGCGACCAGCCATCAGTAACCAGCCCTCAGTCATCACCTGCCTTCAGTGACCTGCCCTGTGATGCCGGCCCTCTGTGACTGCCTCAGTCACATGCTCTCGTTGACCTCCCTCAGTGTCTTGCCCTGTATGCTCCCCCTCACATCTGTGACCTCCTTCACGACCTGCCCTCTGTCCTCTGTCTTTTGTGACCTGCCGTCTGTGACTTGCCCTCTGTGACCTCGCTCAGTGACTTGCTCTAGTGACCTTCACTCAGTACTTCAACCAGGACCAGCCCTCTGTGACCTACCCTCAGTGATGTGATCTGTGTGTCCTGTCCTCAGTTCTGCCATCTGTGACCCGACCTCTGTGATCTGCCCTAAGGCCTTGCTTCCTTCGCCTGGGATTTGTGATCTGCCCCATATTACCTCCTTCGGTGACATGCCTTGTATGACCTGCCTGTGTGGCCGGCCTTCAGTGACCTGCCTTCTGTGATCCACCCTATGGGACCTCACTTAGTGCCTGACCCTCTGTGACTTCTGGAACCTCCTTCAGAGACCGGCGCTAGTGAACTTCCCTCATCCTGCCATCAGTGCCGGCCCATGGGACCGGGCCTTGGCGACATGTGCCCTGCGACCACCCCTCAGGGACTTGTACTCTGCGACTGCCCTCTGTGAGCTGCTTCTGTGACGTAGCAACTGTGACCACCGCTCTGTGACTGCCACTGACCTTGCCCTCTGAGACCTGCTTCAGTGGACCCGCCCCGTGTCACTTCCCCTCAGGTAACCTGGCCTCGGACTTGTCCTCTGGGACCTACCTCCAGTCCTGCCCTCTGTGACTTGTCCCCCTGTGTCTTCCCTAGGTGACCTGGCTTCAGTGACCTACCTTCTCTGACCTGCTGTCTGAGACCAGCCCTCATTTCTGCCCTCTGCCACGTGCCCTCTGTGACCAGCGGACGCTAAGCTGCCCCATGACCCCTGCTCTCAGTGACATACCCATGTGACCTGCCCTCGGAGACCTTCTTTCTGCAAGCTTTCCTCAGGGACTACCCACGGTGAGCCACCCTGTGTGATCTGCCTCAGTGACATGCCCTCTGATAACTTCCCTCTATGACTATCCTTAGGAACATGCTGTCTGAGTCCTCCCTCAGAGACTTGCCCCTGTGACTTGCCCTCGGTGACGTCACTCAGTGACTGGCCCTAGTGACCTTCCCTCAGTCCTGCCCACTGTTATAGGTCCTTTGTGACCTGCGCTGTGTGACCTAAGTGCCTGGCCCTCTGTGACTTCACTACTGTGTCCTGTCTCAGTGAGCTGCATTAGTGACCTTCCCTCAGTCCTGCCATCGGTGAGCAGCTCTGTGTGACCTGCCTCAGTCCCCTGCGTTCCGTGTCCTGCCGTCTCTTACCTGCCCCCTGGGACATGCCCAGTGAGACGTGCCCTCCGTGACCTGGCTCCAGTGACCTTCCCTAGTGACCTGCTGTCTGTGACCTGCCCTCTGAAAGCTTCATTCTGTGACTAGCCTCCCGTGACCTGCCCTCCTTGACCTGCATTTTATGACCTCCCTCAGTAAAAGGCTACGACCGCTGTCTGTGACCTGCTCTCTGTGAACTGCCCTCTGGGACCGTCCGTCTGTGCCCTGTACTCAGTGACTGTCCACTGTGACCAAGCATCTGTGACCTGATCTAAGTTCTGGCTTCCTTCATGTGGTATTTGTGATCTGCTCCCCATTACCTCCCTCAGTGACATGACTTGTGTGACTGGCCCTGGTGACCTACCCTCCGTGACTTGGCCCTATGTCCTCACTCACTGCCCTGCCCTCTTTGTCCTCCCCCATCACCTCCCTCAGTGACCTACCCTAGTGACCTTCCCTCAGTCCCGCCATCACTGACCAGCCCTCTGCGACCAGCCATCAGTAACCAGCCCTCAATCATCACCTGCCTTCAGTGACCTGCCCTGTGATGCCGGCCCTCTGTGACTGCCTCAGTCACATGCTTTCGTTGACCTCCCTCAGTGTCTTGCCCTGTATGCTCCCCCTCACATCTGTGACCTCCTTCACGACCTGCCCTCTGTCCTCTGTCTTTTGTGACCTGCCGTCTGTGACTTGCCCTCTGTGACCTCGCTCAGTGACTTGCTCTAGTGACCTTCACTCAGTACTTCCACCAGGACCAGCCCTCTGTGACCTACCCTCAGTGATGTGATCTGTGTGTCCTGTCCTCAGTTCTGCCATCTGTGACCCGACCTCTGTGATCTGCCCTAAGGCCTTGCTTTCTTCGCCTGGGATTTGTGATCTGCCCCATATTACCTCCTTCGGTGACATGCCTTGTATGACCTGCCTGTGTGGCCGGCCTTCAGTGACCTGCCTTCTGTGATCCACCCTATGGGACCTCACTTAGTGCCTGACCCTCTGTGACTTCTGGAACCTCCTTCAGAGACCGGCGCTAGTGAACTTCCCTCATCCTGCCATCAGTGCCGGCCCTCTGGGACCGGGCCTTGGCGACATGTGCCCTGCGACCACCCCTCAGGGACTTGTACTCTGCGACTGCCCTCTGTGAGCTGCTTCTGTGACGTAGCAACTGTGACCACCGCTCTGTGACTGCCACTGACCTTGCCCTCTGAGACCTGCTTAAGTGCACCCGCCCCCTGTCACTTCCCCTCAGGTAACCTGGCCTCGGACTTGTCCTCTGGGACCTACCTCCAGTCCTGCCCTCTGTGACTTGTCCCCCTGTGTCTTCCCTAGGTGACCTGGCTTCAGTGACCTACCTTCTCTGACCTGCTGTCTGAGACCAGCCCTCATTTCTGCCCTCTGCCACGTGCCCTCTGTGACCAGCGGACGCTAAGCTGCCCCATGACCCCTGCTCTCAGTGACATACCCATGTGACCTGCCCTCAGAGACCGTCTTTCTGCAAGCTGTCCTCAGGGACTACCCACGGTGAGCCACCCTGTGTGATCTGCCTCAGTGACTTGCCCTCTGATAACTTCCCTCTGTGACTATCCTTAGGAACATGCTGTCTGAGTCCTCCCTCAGAGACTTGCCCCTGTGACTTGCCCTCTGTGACGTCACTCAGTGACTGGCCCTAGTGACCTTCCCTCAGTCCTGCCCACTGTTATAGGTCCTTTGTGACCTGCGCTGTGTGACCTAAGTGCCTGGCCCTCTGTGACTTCACTACTGTGTCCTGTCTCAGTGAGCTGCATTAGTGACCTTCCCTCAGTCCTGCCATCGGTGAGCAGCTCTGTGTGACCTGCCTCAGTCCCCTGCGTTCCGTGTCCTGCCGTCTCTTACCTGCCCCCTGGGACATGCCCAGTGAGACGTGCCCTCCGTGACCTGGCTCCAGTGACCTTCCCTAGTGACCTGCTGTCTGTGACCTGCCCTCTGAAAGCTTCATTCTTTGACTTGCCTCCTGTGACCTGCCCTCCTTGACCTGCATTCTATGACCTCCCTCAGTAACAGGCTACGACCGCTGTCTGTGACCTGCTCTCTGTGAACTGCCCTCTGGGACCGTCCGTCTGTGCCCTGTACTCAGTGACTGTCCACTGTGACCAGGCATCTGTGACCTGCTCTAAGTTCTGGCTTCCTTCATGTGGTATTTGTGATCTGCTCCCCATTACCTCCCTCAGTGACATGACTTGTGTGACTGGCCCTGGTGACCTACCCTCCGTGACTTGGCCCTATGTCCTCACTCACTGCCCTGCCCTCTTTGTCCTCCCCCATCACCTCCCTCAGTGACCTACCCTAGTGACCTTCCCTCAGTCCCGCCATCACTGACCAGCCCTCTGCGACCAGCCATCAGTAACCAGCCCTCAGTCATCACCTGCCTTCAGTGACCTGCCCTGTGATGCCGGCCCTCTGTGACTGCCTCAGTCACATGCTCTCGTTGACCTCCCTCAGTGTCTTGCCCTGTATGCTCCCCCTCACATCTGTGACCTCCTTCACGACCTGCCCTCTGTCCTCTGTCTTTTGTGACCTGCCGTCTGTGACTTGCCCTCTGTGACCTCGCTCAGTGACTTGCTCTAGTGACCTTCACTCAGTACTTCCACCAGGACCAGCCCTCTGTGACCTACCCTCAGTGATGTGATCTGTGTGTCCTGTCCTCAGTTCTGCCATCTGTGACCCGACCTCTGTGATCTGCCCTAAGGCCTTGCTTCCTTCGCCTGGGATTTGTGATCTGCCCCATATTACCTCCTTCGGTGACATGCCTTGTATGACCTGCCTGTGTGGCCGGCCTTCAGTGACCTGCCTTCTGTGATCCACCCTATGGGACCTCACTTAGTGCCTGACCCTCTGTGACTTCTGGAACCTCCTTCAGAGACCGGCGCTAGTGAACTTCCCTCATCCTGCCATCAGTGCCGGCCCATGGGACCGGGCCTTGGCGACATGTGCCCTGCGACCACCCCTCAGGGACTTGTACTCTGCGACTGCCCTCTGTGAGCTGCTTCTGTGACGTAGCAACTGTGACCACCGCTCTGTGACTGCCACTGACCTTGCCCTCTGAGACCTGCTTCAGTGGACCCGCCCCGTGTCACTTCCCCTCAGGTAACCTGGCCTCGGACTTGTCCTCTGGGACCTACCTCCAGTCCTGCCCTCTGTGACTTGTCCCCCTGTGTCTTCCCTAGGTGACCTGGCTTCAGTGACCTACCTTCTCTGACCTGCTGTCTGAGACCAGCCCTCATTTCTGCCCTCTGCCACGTGCCCTCTGTGACCAGCGGACGCTAAGCTGCCCCATGACCCCTGCTCTCAGTGACATACCCATGTGACCTGCCCTCGGAGACCTTCTTTCTGCAAGCTTTCCTCAGGGACTACCCACGGTGAGCCACCCTGTGTGATCTGCCTCAGTGACATGCCCTCTGATAACTTCCCTCTGTGACTATCCTTAGGAACATGCTGTCTGAGTCCTCCCTCAGAGACTTGCCCCTGTGACTTGCCCTCGGTGACGTCACTCAGTGACTGGCCCTAGTGACCTTCCCTCAGTCCTGCCCACTGTTATAGGTCCTTTGTGACCTGCGCTGTGTGACCTAAGTGCCTGGCCCTCTGTGACTTCACTACTGTGTCCTGTCTCAGTGAGCTGCATTAGTGACCTTCCCTCAGTCCTGCCATCGGTGAGCAGCTCTGTGTGACCTGCCTCAGTCCCCTGCGTTCCGTGTCCTGCCGTCTCTTACCTGCCCCCTGGGACATGCCCAGTGAGACGTGCCCTCCGTGACCTGGCTCCAGTGACCTTCCCTAGTGACCTGCTGTCTGTGACCTGCCCTCTGAAATCTTCATTCTTTGACTAGCCTCCCGTGACCTGCCCTCCTTGACCTTCATTCTATGACCTCCCTCAGTAACGGGCTACGACCGCTGTCTGTGACCTTCTCTCCGTGAACTGCCCTCTGGGACCATCCGTCTGTGCCCTGTACTCAGTGACTGTCCACTGTGACCAGGCATCTGTGACCTGCTCTAAGTTCTGGCTTCCTTCATGTGGTATTTGTGATCTGCTCCCCATTACCTCCCTCAGTGACATGACTTGTGTGACTGGCCCTGTTGACCTACCCTCCGTGACTTGGCCCTATGTCCTCACTCACTGCCCTGCCCTCTTTGTCCTCCCCCATCACCTCCCTCAGTGACCTACCCTAGTGACCTTCCCTCAGTCCCGCCATCACTGACCAGCCCTCTGCGACCAGCCATCAGTAACCAGCCCTCAATCATCACCTGCCTTCAGTGACCTGCCCTGTGATGCCGGCCCTCTGTGACTGCCTTAGTCACATGCTCTCGTTGACCTCCCTCAGTGTCTTGCCCTGTATGCTCCCCCTCACATCTGTGACCTCCTTCACGACCTGCCCTCTGTCCTCTGTCTTTTGTGACCTGCCGTCTATGACTTGCCCTCTGTGACCTCGCTCAGTGACTTGCTCTAGTGACCTTCACTCAGTACTTCCACCAGGACCAGCCCTCTGTGACCTACCCTCAGTGATGTGATCTGTGTGTCCTGTCCTCAGTTCTGCCATCTGTGACCCGACCTCTGTGATCTGCCCTAAGGCCTTGCTTCCTTCGCCTGGGATTTGTGATCTGCCCCATATTATCTCCTTCGTTGACATGCCTTGTATGACCTGCCTGTGTGGCCGGCCTTCAGTGACCTGCCTTCTGTGATCCACCCTATGGGACCTCACTTAGTGCCTGACCCTCTGTGACTTCTGGAACCTCCTTCAAAGACCGGCGCTAGTGAACTTCCCTCATCCTGCCATCAGTGCCGGCCCTCTGGGACCGGGCCTTGGCGACATGTGCCCTGCGACCACCCCTCAGGGACTTGTACTCTGCGACTGCCCTCTGTGAGCTGCTTCTGTGACGTAGCAACTGTGACCACCGCTCTGTGACTGCCACTGACCTTGCCCTCTGAGACCTGCTTCAGTGGACCCGCCCCCTGTCACTTCCCATCAGGTAACCTGGCCTCGGACTTGTCCTCTGGGACCTACCTCCAGTCCTGCCCTCTGTGACTTGTCCCCCTGTGTCTTCCCTAGGTGACCTGGCTTCAGTGACCTACCTTCTCTGACCTGCTGTCTGAGACCAGCCCTCATTTCTGCCCTCTGCCACGTGCCCTCTGTGACCAGCTGACGCTAAGCTGCCCCATGACCCCTGCTCTCAGTGACATACCCATGTGACCTGCCCTCGGAGACCTTCTTTCTGCAAGCTGTCCTCAGGGACTACCCACGGTGAGCCACCCTGTGTGATCTGCCTCAGTGACTTGCCCTCTGATAACTTCCCTCTGTGACTATCCTTAGGAACATGCTGTCTGAGTCCTCCCTCAGAGACTTGCCCCTGTGACTTGCCCTCTGTGACGTCACTCAGTGACTGGCCCTAGTGACCTTCCCTCAGTCCTGCCCACTGTTATAGGTCCTTTGTGACTTGCGCTGTGTGACCTAAGTGCCTGCCCCTCTGTGACTTCACTACTGTGTCCTGTCTCAGTGAGCTGCATTAGTGACCTTCCCTCAGTCCTGCCATCGGTGAGCAGCTCTGTGTGACCTGCCTCAGTCCCCTGCGTTCCGTGTCCTGCCGTCTCTTACCTGCCCCCTGGGACATGCCCAGTGAGACGTGCCCTCCGTGACCTGGCTCCAGTGACCTTCCCTAGTGACCTGCTGTCTGTGACCTGCCCTCTGAAAGCTTCATTCTGTGACTAGCCTCCCGTGACCTGCCCTCCTTGACCTGCATTCTATGACCTCCCTCAGTAACAGGCTACGACCGCTGTCTGTGACCTGCTCTCTGTGAACTGCCCTCTGGGACCATCCGTCTGTGCCCTGTACTCAGTGACTGTCCACTGTGACCAGGCATCTGTGACCTGCTCTAAGTTCTGGCTTCCTTCATGTGGTATTTGTGATCTGCTCCCCATTACCTCGCTCAGTGACATGACTTGTGTGACTGGCCCTGGTGACCTACCCTCCGTGACTTGGCCCTATGTCCTCACTCACTGCCCTGCCCTCTTTGTCCTCCCCCATCACCTCCCTCAGTGACCTACCCTAGTGACCTTCCCTCAGTCCCGCCATCACTGACCAGCCCTCTGCGACCAGCCATCAGTAACCAGCCCTCAATCATCACCTGCCTTCAGTGACCTGCCCTGTGATGCCGGCCCTCTGTGACTGCCTCAGTCACATGCTCTCGTTGACCTCCCTCAGTGTCTTGCCCTGTATGCTCCCCCTCACATCTGTGACCTCCTTCACGACCTGCCCTCTGTCCTCTGTCTTTTGTGACCTGCCGTCTATGACTTGCCCTCTGTGACCTCGCTCAGTGACTTGCTCTAGTGACCTTCACTCAGTACTTCCACCAGGACCAGCCCTCTGTGACCTACCCTCAGTGATGTGATCTGTGTGTCCTGTCCTCAGTTCTGCCATCTGTGACCCGACCTCTGTGATCTGCCCTAAGGCCTTGCTTCCTTCGCCTGGGATTTGTGATCTGCCCCATATTATCTCCTTCGTTGACATGCCTTGTATGACCTGCCTGTGTGGCCGGCCTTCAGTGACCTGCCTTCTGTGATCCACCCTATGGGACCTCACTTAGTGCCTGACCCTCTGTGACTTCTGGAACCTCCTTCAAAGACCGGCGCTAGTGAACTTCCCTCATCCTGCCATCAGTGCCGGCCCTCTGGGACCGGGCCTTGGCGACATGTGCCCTGCGACCACCCCTCAGGGACTTGTACTCTGCGACTGCCCTCTGTGAGCTGCTTCTGTGACGTAGCAACTGTGACCACCGCTCTGTGACTGCCACTGACCTTGCCCTCTGAGACCTGCTTCAGTGGACCCGCCCCCTGTCACTTCCCATCAGGTAACCTGGCCTCGGACTTGTCCTCTGGGACCTACCTCCAGTCCTGCCCTCTGTGACTTGTCCCCCTGTGTCTTCCCTAGGTGACCTGGCTTCAGTGACCTACCTTCTCTGACCTGCTGTCTGAGACCAGCCCTCATTTCTGCCCTCTGCCACGTGCCCTCTGTGACCAGCTGACGCTAAGCTGCCCCATGACCCCTGCTCTCAGTGACATACCCATGTGACCTGCCCTCGGAGACCTTCTTTCTGCAAGCTGTCCTCAGGGACTACCCACGGTGAGCCACCCTGTGTGATCTGCCTCAGTGACTTGCCCTCTGATAACTTCCCTCTGTGACTATCCTTAGGAACATGCTGTCTGAGTCCTCCCTCAGAGACTTGCCCCTGTGACTTGCCCTCTGTGACGTCACTCAGTGACTGGCCCTAGTGACCTTCCCTCAGTCCTGCCCACTGTTATAGGTCCTTTGTGACTTGCGCTGTGTGACCTAAGTGCCTGCCCCTCTGTGACTTCACTACTGTGTCCTGTCTCAGTGAGCTGCATTAGTGACCTTCCCTCAGTCCTGCCATCGGTGAGCAGCTCTGTGTGACCTGCCTCAGTCCCCTGCGTTCCGTGTCCTGCCGTCTCTTACCTGCCCCCTGGGACATGCCCAGTGAGACGTGCCCTCCGTGACCTGGCTCCAGTGACCTTCCCTAGTGACCTGCTGTCTGTGACCTGCCCTCTGAAAGCTTCATTCTGTGACTAGCCTCCCGTGACCTGCCCTCCTTGACCTGCATTCTATGACCTCCCTCAGTAACAGGCTACGACCGCTGTCTGTGACCTGCTCTCTGTGAACTGCCCTCTGGGACCATCCGTCTGTGCCCTGTACTCAGTGACTGTCCACTGTGACCAGGCATCTGTGACCTGCTCTAAGTTCTGGCTTCCTTCATGTGGTATTTGTGATCTGCTCCCCATTACCTCGCTCAGTGACATGACTTGTGTGACTGGCCCTGGTGACCTACCCTCCGTGACTTGGCCCTATGTCCTCACTCACTGCCCTGCCCTCTTTGTCCTCCCCCATCACCTCCCTCAGTGACCTACCCTAGTGACCTTCCCTCAGTCCCGCCATCAGTGACCAGCCCTCTGCGAACAGCCATCAGTAACCAGCCCTCAATCATCACCTGCCTTCAGTGACCTGCCCTGTGATGCCGGCCCTCTGTGACTGCCTCAGTCACATGCTCTCGTTGACCTCCCTCAGTGTCTTGCCCTGTATGCTCCCCCTCACATCTGTGACCTCCTTCACGACCTGCCCTCTGTCCTCTGTCTTTTGTGACCTGCCGTCTATGACTTGCCCTCTGTGACCTCGCTCAGTGACTTGCTCTAGTGACCTTCACTCAGTACTTCCACCAGGACCAGCCCTCTGTGACCTACCCTCAGTGATGTGATCTGTGTGTCCTGTCCTCAGTTCTGCCATCTGTGACCCGACCTCTGTGATCTGCCCTAAGGCCTTGCTTCCTTCGCCTGGGATTTGTGATCTGCCCCATATTACCTCCTTCGGTGACATGCCTTGTATGACCTGCCTGTGTGGCCGGCCTTCAGTGACCTGCCTTCTGTGATCCACCCTATGGGACCTCACTTAGTGCCTGACCCTCTGTGACTTCTGGAACCTCCTTCAGAGACCGGCGCTAGTGAACTTCCCTCATCCTGCCATCAGTGCCGGCCCTCTGGGACCGGGCCTTGGCGACATGTGCCCTGCGACCACCCCTCAGGGACTTGTACTCTGCGACTGCCCTCTGTGAGCTGCTTCTGTGACGTAGCAACTGTGACCACCGCTCTGTGACTGCCACTGACCTTGCCCTCTGAGACCTGCTTCAGTGGACCCGCCCCGTTTCACTTCCCCTCAGGTAACCTGGCCTCGGACTTGTCCTCTGGGACCTACCTCCAGTCCTGCCCTCTGTGACTTGTCCCCCTGTGTCTTCCCTAGGTGACCTGGCTTCAGTGACCTACCTTCTCTGACCTGCTGTCTGAGACCAGCCCTCATTTCTGCCCTCTGCCACGTGCCCCCTGTGACCAGCGGACGCTAAGCTGCCCCATGACCCCTGCACTCAGTGACATACCCATGTGACCTGCCCTCGGAGACCTTCTTTCTGCAAGCTTTCCTCAGGGACTACCCACGGTGAGCCACCCTGTGTGATCTGCCTCAGTGACATGCCCTCTGATAACTTCCCTCTGTGACTATCCTTAGGAACATGCTGTCTGAGTCCTCCCTCAGAGACTTGCCCCTGTGACTTGCCCTCGGTGACGTCACTCAGTGACTGGCCCTAGTGACCTTCCCTCAGTCCTGCCCACTGTTATAGGTCCTTTGTGACCTGCTCTGTGTGACCTAAGTGCCTGGCCCTCTGTGACTTCACTACTGTGTCCTGTCTCAGTGAGCTGCATTAGTGACCTTCCCTCAGTCCTGCCATCGGTGAGCAGCTCTGTGTGACCTGCCTCAGTCCCCTGCGTTCCGTGTCCTGCCGTCTCTTACCTGCCCCCTGGGACATGCCCAGTGAGACGTGCCCTCCGTGACCTGGCTCCAGTGACCTTCCCTAGTGACCTGCTGTCTGTGACCTGCCCTCTGAAAGCTTCATTCTGTGACTAGCCTCCCGTGACCTGCCCTCCTTGACCTGCATTTTATGACCTCCCTCAGTAAAAGGCTACGACCGCTGTCTGTGACCTGCTCTCTGTGAACTGCCCTCTGGGACCGTCCGTCTGTGCCCTGTACTCAGTGACTGTCCACTGTGACCAGGCATCTGTGACCTGCTCTAAGTTCTGGCTTCCTTCATGTGGTATTTGTGATCTGCTCCCCATTACCTCCCTCAGTGACATGACTTGTGTGACTGGCCCTGGTGACCTACCCTCCGTGACTTGGCCCTATGTCCTCACTCACTGCCCTGCCCTCTTTGTCCTCCCCCATCACCTCCCTCAGTGACCTACCCTAGTGACCTTCCCTCAGTCCCGCCATCAGTGACCAGCCCTCTGCGAACAGCCATCAGTAACCAGCCCTCAATCATCACCTGCCTTCAGTGACCTGCCCTGTGATGCCAGCCCTCTGTGATTGCCTCAGTCACATGCTCTCGTTGACCTCCCTCAGTGTCTTGCCCTGTATGCTCCCCCTCACATCTGTGACCTCCTTCACGACCTGCCCTCTGTCCTCTGTCTTTTGTGACCTGCCGTCTGTGACTTGCCCTCTGTGACCTCGCTCAGTGACTTGCTCTAGTGACCTTCACTCAGTACTTCCACCAGGACCAGCCCTCTGTGACCTACCCTCAGTGATGTGATCTGTGTGTCCTGTCCTCAGTTCTGCCATCTGTGACCCGACCTCTGTGATCTGCCCTAAGGCCTTGCTTCCTTCGCCTGGGATTTGTGATCTGCCCCATATTACCTCCTTCGGTGACATGCCTTGTATGACCTGCCTGTGTGGCCGGCCTTCAGTGACCTGCCTTCTGTGATCCACCCTATGGGACCTCACTTAGTGCCTGACCCTCTGTGACTTCTGGAACCTCCTTCAGAGACCGGCGCTAGTGAACTTCCCTCATCCTGCCATCAGTGCCGGCCCTCTGGGACCGGGCCTTGGCGACATGTGCCCTGCGACCACCCCTCAGGGACTTGTACTCTGCGACTGCCCTCTGTGAGCTGCTTCTGTGACGTAGCAACTGTGACCACCGCTCTGTGACTGCCACTGACCTTGCCCTCTGAGACCTGCTTCAGTGGACCCGCCCCGTTTCACTTCCCCTCAGGTAACCTGGCCTCGGACTTGTCCTCTGGGACCTACCTCCAGTCCTGCCCTCTGTGACTTGTCCCCCTGTGTCTTCCCTAGGTGACCTGGCTTCAGTGACCTACCTTCTCTGACCTGCTGTCTGAGACCAGCCCTCATTTCTGCCCTCTGCCACGTGCCCTCTGTGACCAGCGGACGCTAAGCTGCCCCATGACCCCTGCTCTCAGTGACATACCCATGTGACCTGCCCTCGGAGACCTTCTTTCTGCAAGCTTTCCTCAGGGACTACCCACGGTGAGCCACCCTGTGTGATCTGCCTCAGTGACATGCCCTCTGATAACTTCCCTCTGTGACTATCCTTAGGAACATGCTGTCTGAGTCCTCCCTCAGAGACTTGCCCCTGTGACTTGCCCTCGGTGACGTCACTCAGTGACTGGCCCTAGTGACCTTCCCTCAGTCCTGCCCACTGTTATAGGTCCTTTGTGACTTGCGCTGTGTGACCTAAGTGCCTGGCCCTCTGTGACTTCACTACTGTGTCCTGTCTCAGTGAGCTGCATTAGTGACCTTCCCTCAGTCCTGCCATCGGTGAGCAGCTCTGTGTGACCTGCCTCAGTCCCCTGCGTTCCGTGTCCTGCCGTCTCTTACCTGCCCCCTGGGACATGCCCAGTGAGACGTGCCCTCCGTGACCTGGCTCCAGTGACCTTCCCTAGTGACCTGCTGTCTGTGACCTGCCCTCTGAAAGCTTCATTCTGTGACTAGCCTCCCGTGACCTGCCCTCCTTGACCTGCATTCTATGACCTCCCTCAGTAACAGGCTACGACCGCTGTCTGTGACCTGCTCTCTGTGAACTGCCCTCTGGGACCGTCCGTCTGTGCCCTGTACTCAGTGACTGTCCACTGTGACCAGGCATCTGTGACCTGCTCTAAGTTCTGGCTTCCTTCATGTGGTATTTGTGATCTGCTCCCCATTACCTCCCTCAGTGACATGACTTGTGTGACTGGCCCTGGTGACCTACCCTCCGTGACTTGGCCCTATGTCCTCACTCACTGCCCTGCCCTCTTTGTCCTCCCCCATCACCTCCCTCAGTGACCTACCCTAGTGACCTTCCCTCAGTCCCGCCATCAGTGACCAGCCCTCTGCGAACAGCCATCAGTAACCAGCCCTCAATCATCACCTGCCTTCAGTGACCTGCCCTGTGATGCCAGCCCTCTGTGATTGCCTCAGTCACATGCTCTCGTTGACCTCCCTCAGTGTCTTGCCCTGTATGCTCCCCCTCACATCTGTGACCTCCTTCACGACCTGCCCTCTGTCCTCTGTCTTTTGTGACCTGCCGTCTGTGACTTGCCCTCTGTGACCTCGCTCAGTGACTTGCTCTAGTGACCTTCACTCAGTACTTCCACCAGGACCAGCCCTCTGTGACCTACCCTCAGTGATGTGATCTGTGTGTCCTGTCCTCAGTTCTGCCATCTGTGACCCGACCTCTGTGATCTGCGCTAAGGCCTTGCTTTCTTCGCCTGGGATTTGTGATCTGCCCCATATTACCTCCTTCGGTGACATGCCTTGTATGACCTGCCTGTGTGGCCGGCCTTCAGTGACCTGCCTTCTGTGATCCACCCTATGGGACCTCACTTAGTGCCTGACCCTCTGTGACTTCTGGAACCTCCTTCAGAGACCGGCGCTAGTGAACTTCCCTCATCCTGCCATCAGTGCCGGCCCATGGGACCGGGCCTTGGCGACATGTGCCCTGCGACCACCCCTCAGGGACTTGTACTCTGCGACTGCCCTCTGTGAGCTGCTTCTGTGACGTAGCAACTGTGACCACCGCTCTGTGACTGCCACTGACCTTGCCCTCCGAGACCTGCTTCAGTGGACCCGCCCCGTGTCACTTCCCCTCAGGTAACCTGGCCTCGGACTTGTCCTCTGGGACCTACCTCCAGTCCTGCCCTCTGTGACTTGTCCCCCTGTGTCTTCCCTAGGTGACCTGGCTTCAGTGACCTACCTTCTCTGACCTACTGTCTGAGACCAGCCCTCATTTCTGCCCTCTGCCACGTGCCCTCTGTGACCAGCGGACGCTAAGCTGCCCCATGACCCCTGCTCTCAGTGACATACCCATGTGACCTGCCCTCGGAGACCTTCTTTCTGCAAGCTTTCCTCAGGGACTACCCACGGTGAGCCACCCTGTGTGATCTGCCTCAGTGACTTGCCCTCTGATAACTTCCCTCTGTGACTATCCTTAGGAACATGCTGTCTGAGTCCTCCCTCAGAGACTTGCCCCTGTGACTTGCCCTCTGTGACGTCACTCAGTGACTGGCCCTAGTGACCTTCCCTCAGTCCTGCCCACTGTTATAGGTCCTTTGTGACCTGCGCTGTGTGACCTAAGTGCCTGGCCCTCTGTGACTTCACTACTGTGTCCTGTCTCAGTGAGCTGCATTAGTGACCTTCCCTCAGTCCTGCCATCGGTGAGCAGCTCTGTGTGACCTGCCTCAGTCCCCTGCGTTCCGTGTCCTGCCGTCTCTTACCTGCCCCCTGGGACATGCCCAGTGAGACGTGCCCTCCGTGACCTGGCTCCAGTGACCTTCCCTAGTGACCTGCTGTCTGTGACCTGCCCTCTGAAAGCTTCATTCTTTGACTTGCCCCCTGTGACCTGCCCTCCTTGACCTTCATTCTATGACCTCCCTCAGTAACAGGCTACGACCGCTGTCTGTGACCTGCTCTCTGTGAACTGCCCTCTGGGACCATCCGTCTGTGCCATGTACTCAGTGACTGTCCACTGTGACCAGGCATCTGTGACCTGCTCTAAGTTCTGGCTTCCTTCATGTGGTATTTGTGATCTGCTCCCCATTACCTCCCTCAGTGACATGACTTGTGTGACTGGCCCTGGTGACCTACCCTCCGTGACTTGGCCCTATGTCCTCACTCACTGCCCTGCCCTCTTTGTCCTCCCCCATCACCTCCCTCAGTGACCTACCCTAGTGACCTTCCCTCAGTCCCGCCATCAGTGACCAGCCCTCTGTGACCAGCCATCAGTAACCAGCCCTCAGTCATCACCTGCCTTCAGTGACCTGCCCTGTGATGCCGGCCCTCTGTGACTGCCTCAGTCACATGCTCTCGTTGACCTCCCTCAGTGTCTTGCCCTGTATGCTCCCCCTCACATCTGTGACCTCCTTCACGACCTGCCCTCTGTCCTCTGTCTTTTGTGACCTGCCGTCTGTGACTTGCCCTCTGTGACCTCGCTCAGTGACTTGCTCTAGTGACCTTCACTCAGTACTTCCACCAGGACCAGCCCTCTGTGACCTACCCTCAGTGATGTGATCTGTGTGTCCTGTCCTCAGTTCTGCCATCTGTGACCCGACCTCTGTGATCTGCCCTAAGGCCTTGCTTCCTTCGCCTGGGATTTGTGATCTGCCCCATATTACCTCCTTCGGTGACATGCCTTGTATGACCTGCCTGTGTGGCCGGCCTTCAGTGACCTGCCTTCTGTGATCCACCCTATGGGACCTCACTTAGTGCCTGACCCTCTGTGACTTCTGGAACCTCCTTCAGAGACCGGCGCTAGTGAACTTCCCTCATCCTGCCATCAGTGCCGGCCCATGGGACCGGGCCTTGGCGACATGTGCCCTGCGACCACCCCTCAGGGACTTGTACTCTGCGACTGCCCTCTGTGAGCTGCTTCTGTGACGTAGCAACTGTGACCACCGCTCTGTGACTGCCACTGACCTTGCCCTCTGAGACCTGCTTCAGTGGACCCGCCCCGTGTCACTTCCCCTCAGGTAACCTGGCCTCGGACTTGTCCTCTGGGACCTACCTCCAGTCCTGCCCTCTGTGACTTGTCCCCCTGTGTCTTCCCTAGGTGACCTGGCTTCAGTGACCTACCTTCTCTGACCTGCTGTCTGAGACCAGCCCTCATTTCTGCCCTCTGCCACGTGCCCTCTGTGACCAGCGGACGCTAAGCTGCCCCATGACCCCTGCTCTCAGTGACATACCCATGTGACCTGCCCTCGGAGACCTTCTTTCTGCAAGCTTTCCTCAGGGACTACCCACGGTGAGCCACCCTGTGTGATCTGCCTCAGTGACATGCCCTCTGATAACTTCCCTCTATGACTATCCTTAGGAACATGCTGTCCGAGTCCTCCCTCAGAGACTTGCCCCTGTGACTTGCCCTCGGTGACGTCACTCAGTGACTGGCCCTAGTGACCTTCCCTCAGTCCTGCCCACTGTTATAGGTCCTTTGTGACCTGCGCTGTATGACCTAAGTGCCTGGCCCTCTGTGACTTCACTACTGTGTCCTGTCTCAGTGAGCTGCATTAGTGACCTTCCCTCAGTCCTGCCATCGGTGAGCAGCTCTGTGTGACCTGCCTCAGTCCCCTGCGTTCCGTGTCCTGCCGTCTCTTACCTGCCCCCTGGGACATGCCCAGTGAGACGTGCCCTCCGTGACCTGGCTCCAGTGACCTTCCCTAGTGACCTGCTGTCTGTGACCTGCCCTCTGAAAGCTTCATTCTGTGACTAGCCTCCCGTGACCGGCCCTCCTTGACCTGCATTTTATGACCTCCCTCAGTAACAGGCTACGACCGCTGTCTGTGACCTGCTCTCTGTGAACTGCCCTCTGGGACCATCCGTCTGTGCCCTGTACTCAGTGACTGTCCACTGTGACCAGGCATCTGTGACCTGCTCTAAGTTCTGGCTTCCTTCATGTGGTATTTGTGATCTGCTCCCCATTACCTCCCTCAGTGACATGACTTGTGTGACTGGCCCTGGTGACCTACCCTCCGTGACTTGGCCCTATGTCCTCACTCACTGCCCTGCCCTCTTTGTCCTCCCCCATCACCTCCCTCAGTGACCTACCCTAGTGACCTTCCCTCAGTCCCGCCATCAGTGACCAGCCCTCTGTGACCAGCCATCAGTAACCAGCCCTCAATCATCACCTGCCTTCAGTGACCTGCCCTGTGATGCCGGCCCTCTGTGACTGCCTCAGTCACATGCTCTCGTTGACCTCCCTCAGTGTCTTGCCCTGTATGCTCCCCCTCACATCTGTGACCTCCTTCACGACCTGCCCTCTGTCCTCTGTCTTTTGTGACCTGCCGTCTGTGACTTGCCCTCTGTGACCTCGCTCAGTGACTTGCTCTAGTGACCTTCACTCAGTACTTCCACCAGGACCAGCCCTCTGTGACCTACCCTCAGTGATGTGATCTGTGTGTCCTGTCCTCAGTTCTGCCATCTGTGACCCGACCTCTGTGATCTGCCCTAAGGCCTTGCTTCCTTCGCCTGGGATTTGTGATCTGCCCCATATTACCTCCTTCGGTGACATGCCTTGTATGACCTGCCTGTGTGGCCGGCCTTCAGTGACCTGCCTTCTGTGATCCACCCTATGGGACCTCACTTAGTGCCTGACCCTCTGTGACTTCTGGAACCTCCTTCAGAGACCGGCGCTAGTGAACTTCCCTCATCCTGCCATCAGTGCCGGCCCATGGGACCGGGCCTTGGCGACATGTGCCCTGCGACCACCCCTCAGGGACTTGTACTCTGCGACTGCCCTCTGTGAGCTGCTTCTGTGACGTAGCAACTGTGACCACCGCTCTGTGACTGCCACTGACCTTGCCCTCTGAGACCTGCTTCAGTGGACCCACCCCGTGTCACTTCCCCTCAGGTAACCTGGCCTCGGACTTGTCCTCTGGGACCTACCTCCAGTCCTGCCCTCTGTGACTTGTCCCCCTGTGTCTTCCCTAGGTGACCTGGCTTCAGTGACCTACCTTCTCTGACCTGCTGTCTGAGACCAGCCCTCATTTCTGCCCTCTGCCACGTGCCCTCTGTGACCAGCGGACGCTAAGCTGCCCCATGACCCCTGCTCTCAGTGACATACCCATGTGACCTGCCCTCGGAGACCTTCTTTCTGCAAGCTTTCCTCAGGGACTACCCACGGTGAGCCACCCTGTGTGATCTGCCTCAGTGACATGCCCTCTGATAACTTCCCTCTATGACTATCCTTAGGAACATGCTGTCTGAGTCCTCCCTCAGAGACTTGCCCCTGTGACTTGCCCTCGGTGACGTCACTCAGTGACTGGCCCTAGTGACCTTCCCTCAGTCCTGCCCACTGTTATAGGTCCTTTGTGACCTGCGCTGTGTGACCTAAGTGCCTGGCCCTCTGTGACTTCACTACTGTGTCCTGTCTCAGTGAGCTTCATTAGTGACCTTCCCTCAGTCCTGCCATCGGTGAGCAGCTCTGTGTGACCTGCCTCAGTCCCCTGCGTTCCGTGTCCTGCCGTCTCTTACCTGCCCCCTGGGACATGCCCAGTGAGACGTGCCCTCCGTGACCTGGCTCCAGTGACCTTCCCTAGTGACCTGCTGTCTGTGACCTGCCCTCTGAAAGCTTCATTCTGTGACTAGCCTCCCGTGACCTGCCCTCCTTGACCTGCATTTTATGACCTCCCTCAGTAAAAGGCTACGACCGCTGTCTGTGACCTGCTCTCTGTGAACTGCCCTCTGGGACCGTCCGTCTGTGCCCTGTACTCAGTGACTGTCCACTGTGACCAAGCATCTGTGACCTGCTCTAAGTTCCGGCTTCCTTCATGTGGTATTTGTGATCTGCTCCCCATTACCTCCCTCAGTGACATGACTTGTGTGACTGGCCCTGGTGACCTACCCTCCGTGACTTGGCCCTATGTCCTCACTCACTGCCCTGCCCTCTTTGTCCTCCCCCATCACCTCCCTCAGTGACCTACCCTAGTGACCTTCCCTCAGTCCCGCCATCACTGACCAGCCCTCTGCGACCAGCCATCAGTAACCAGCCCTCAATCATCACCTGCCTTCAGTGACCTGCCCTGTGATGCCGGCCCTCTGTGACTGCCTCAGTCACATGCTTTCGTTGACCTCCCTCAGTGTCTTGCCCTGTATGCTCCCCCTCACATCTGTGACCTCCTTCACGACCTGCCCTCTGTCCTCTGTCTTTTGTGACCTGCCGTCTGTGACTTGCCCTCTGTGACCTCGCTCAGTGACTTGCTCTAGTGACCTTCACTCAGTACTTCCACCAGGACCAGCCCTCTGTGACCTACCCTCAGTGATGTGATCTGTGTGTCCTGTCCTCAGTTCTGCCATCTGTGACCCGACCTCTGTGATCTTCCCTAAGGCCTTGCTTTCTTCGCCTGGGATTTGTGATCTGCCCCATATTACCTCCTTCGGTGACATGCCTTGTATGACCTGCCTGTGTGGCCGGCCTTCAGTGACCTGCCTTCTGTGATCCACCCTATGGGACCTCACTTAGTGCCTGACCCTCTGTGACTTCTGGAACCTCCTTCAGAGACCGGCGCTAGTGAACTTCCCTCATCCTGCCATCAGTGCCGGCCCATGGGACCGGGCCTTGGCGACATGTGCCCTGCGACCACCCCTCAGGGACTTGTACTCTGCGACTGCCCTCTGTGAGCTGCTTCTGTGACGTAGCAACTGTGACCACCGCTCTGTGACTGCCACTGACCTTGCCCTCTGAGACCTGCTTCAGTGGACCCGCCCCGTGTCACTTCCCTTCAGGTAACCTGGCCTCGGACTTGTCCTCTGGGACCTACCTCCAGTCCTGCCCTCTGTGACTTGTCCCCCTGTGTCTTCCCTAGGTGACCTGGCTTCAGTGACCTACCTTCTCTGACCTGCTGTCTGAGACCAGCCCTCATTTCTGCCCTCTGCCACGTGCCCTCTGTGACCAGCGGACGCTAAGCTGCCCCATGACCCCTGCTCTCAGTGACATACCCATGTGACCTGCCCTCAGAGACCGTCATTCTGCAAGCTGTCCTCAGGGACTACCCACGGTGAGCCACCCTGTGTGATCTGCCTCAGTGACTTGCCCTCTGATAACTTCCCTCTGTGACTATCCTTAGGAACATGCTGTCTGAGTCCTCCCTCAGAGACTTGCCCCTGTGACTTGCCCTCTGTGACGTCACTCAGTGACTGGCCCTAGTGACCTTCCCTCAGTCCTGCCCACTGTTATAGGTCCTTTGTGACCTGCGCTGTGTGACCTAAGTGCCTGGCCCTCTGTGACTTCACTACTGTGTCCTGTCTCAGTGAGCTGCATTAGTGACCTTCCCTCAGTCCTGCCATCGGTGAGCAGCTCTGTGTGACCTGCCTCAGTCCCCTGCGTTCCGTGTCCTGCCGTCTCTTACCTGCCCCCTGGGACATGCCCAGTGAGACGTGCCCTCCGTGACCTGGCTCCAGTGACCTTCCCTAGTGACCTGCTGTCTGTGACCTGCCCTCTGAAAGCTTCATTCTTTGACTTGCCTCCTGTGACCTGCCCTCCTTGACCTGCATTCTATGACCTCCCTCAGTAACAGGCTACGACCGCTGTCTGTGACCTGCTCTCTGTGAACTGCCCTCTGGGACCGTCCGTCTGTGCCCTGTACTCAGTGACTGTCCACTGTGACCAGGCATCTGTGACCTGCTCTAAGTTCTGGCTTCCTTCATGTGGTATTTGTGATCTGCTCCCCATTACCTCCCTCAGTGACATGACTTGTGTGACTGGCCCTGGTGACCTACCCTCCGTGACTTGGCCCTATGTCCTCACTCACTGCCCTGCCCTCTTTGTCCTCCCCCATCACCTCCCTCAGTGACCTACCCTAGTGACCTTCCCTCAGTCCCGCCATCACTGACCAGCCCTCTGCGACCAGCCATCAGTAACCAGCCCTCAATCATCACCTGCCTTCAGTGACCTGCCCTGTGATGCCGGCCCTCTGTGACTGCCTCAGTCACATGCTCTCGTTGACCTCCCTCAGTGTCTTGCCCTGTATGCTCCCCCTCACATCTGTGACCTCCTTCACGACCTGCCCTCTGTCCTCTGTCTTTTGTGACCTGCCGTCTGTGACTTGCCCTCTGTGACCTCGCTCAGTGACTTGCTCTAGTGACCTTCACTCAGTACTTCCACCAGGACCAGCCCTCTGTGACCTACCCTCAGTGATGTGATCTGTGTGTCCTGTCCTCAGTTCTGCCATCTGTGACCCGACCTCTGTGATCTGCCCTAAGGCCTTGCTTCCTTCGCCTGGGATTTGTGATCTGCCCCATATTACCTCCTTCGGTGACATGCCTTGTATGACCTGCCTGTGTGGCCGGCCTTCAGTGACCTGCCTTCTGTGATCCACCCTATGGGACCTCACTTAGTGCCTGACCCTCTGTGACTTCTGGAACCTCCTTCAGAGACCGGCGCTAGTGAACTTCCCTCATCCTGCCATCAGTGCCGGCCCATGGGACCGGGCCTTGGCGACATGTGCCCTGCGACCACCCCTCAGGGACTTGTACTCTGCGACTGCCCTCTGTGAGCTGCTTCTGTGACGTAGCAACTGTGACCACCGCTCTGTGACTGCCACTGACCTTGCCCTCTGAGACCTGCTTCAGTGGACCCGCCCCGTGTCACTTCCCCTCAGGTAACCTGGCCTCGGACTTGTCCTCTGGGACCTACCTCCAGTCCTGCCCTCTGTGACTTGTCCCCCTGTGTCTTCCCTAGGTGACCTGGCTTCAGTGACCTACCTTCTCTGACCTGCTGTCTGAGACCAGCCCTCATTTCTGCCCTCTGCCACGTGCCCTCTGTGACCAGCGGACGCTAAGCTGCCCCATGACCCCTGCTCTCAGTGACATACCCATGTGACCTGCCCTCGGAGACCTTCTTTCTGCAAGCTTTCCTCAGGGACTACCCACGGTGAGCCACCCTGTGTGATCTGCCTCAGTGACATGCCCTCTGATAACTTCCCTCTGTGACTATCCTTAGGAACATGCTGTCTGAGTCCTCCCTCAGAGACTTGCCCCTGTGACTTGCCCTCGGTGACGTCACTCAGTGACTGGCCCTAGTGACCTTCCCTCAGTCCTGCCCACTGTTATAGGTCCTTTGTGACCTGCGCTGTGTGACCTAAGTGCCTGGCCCTCTGTGACTTCACTACTGTGTCCTGTCTCAGTGAGCTGCATTAGTGACCTTCCCTCAGTCCTGCCATCGGTGAGCAGCTCTGTGTGACCTGCCTCAGTCCCCTGCGTTCCGTGTCCTGCCGTCTCTTACCTGCCCCCTGGGACATGCCCAGTGAGACGTGCCCTCCGTGACCTGGCTCCAGTGACCTTCCCTAGTGACCTGCTGTCTGTGACCTGCCCTCTGAAATCTTCATTCTTTGACTAGCCTCCCGTGACCTGCCCTCCTTGACCTTCATTCTATGACCTCCCTCAGTAACGGGCTACGACCGCTGTCTGTGACCTGCTCTCCGTGAACTGCCCTCTGGGACCATCCGTCTGTGCCCTGTACTCAGTGACTGTCCACTGTGACCAGGCATCTGTGACCTGCTCTAAGTTCTGGCTTCCTTCATGTGGTATTTGTGATCTGCTCCCCATTACCTCCCTCAGTGACATGACTTGTGTGACTGGCCCTGTTGACCTACCCTCCGTGACTTGGCCCTATGTCCTCACTCACTGCCCTGCCCTCTTTGTCCTCCCCCATCACCTCCCTCAGTGACCTACCCTAGTGACCTTCCCTCAGTCCCGCCATCACTGACCAGCCCTCTGCGACCAGCCATCAGTAACCAGCCCTCAATCATCACCTGCCTTCAGTGACCTGCCCTGTGATGCCGGCCCTCTGTGACTGCCTTAGTCACATGCTCTCGTTGACCTCCCTCAGTGTCTTGCCCTGTATGCTCCCCCTCACATCTGTGACCTCCTTCACGACCTGCCCTCTGTCCTCTGTCTTTTGTGACCTGCCGTCTATGACTTGCCCTCTGTGACCTCGCTCAGTGACTTGCTCTAGTGACCTTCACTCAGTACTTCCACCAGGACCAGCCCTCTGTGACCTACCCTCAGTGATGTGATCTGTGTGTCCTGTCCTCAGTTCTGCCATCTGTGACCCGACCTCTGTGATCTGCCCTAAGGCCTTGCTTCCTTCGCCTGGGATTTGTGATCTGCCCCATATTATCTCCTTCGTTGACATGCCTTGTATGACCTGCCTGTGTGGCCGGCCTTCAGTGACCTGCCTTCTGTGATCCACCCTATGGGACCTCACTTAGTGCCTGACCCTCTGTGACTTCTGGAACCTCCTTCAAAGACCGGCGCTAGTGAACTTCCCTCATCCTGCCATCAGTGCCGGCCCTCTGGGACCGGGCCTTGGCAACATGTGCCCTGCGACCACCCCTCAGGGACTTGTACTCTGCGACTGCCCTCTGTGAGCTGCTTCTGTGACGTAGCAACTGTGACCACCGCTCTGTGACTGCCACTGACCTTGCCCTCTGAGACCTGCTTCAGTGGACCCGCCCCCTGTCACTTCCCATCAGGTAACCTGGCCTCGGACTTGTCCTCTGGGACCTACCTCCAGTCCTGCACTCTGTGACTTGTCCCCCTGTGTCTTCCCTAGGTGACCTGGCTTCAGTGACCTACCTTCTCTGACCTGCTGTCTGAGACCAGCCCTCATTTCTGCCCTCTGCCACGTGCCCTCTGTGACCAGCGGACGCTAAGCTGCCCCATGACCCCTGCTCTCAGTGACATACCCATGTGACCTGCCCTCGGAGACCTTCTTTCTGCAAGCTGTCCTCAGGGACTACCCACGGTGAGCCACCCTGTGTGATCTGACTCAGTGACTTGCCCTCTGATAACTTCCCTCTGTGACTATCCTTAGGAACATGCTGTCTGAGTCCTCCCTCAGAGACTTGCCCCTGTGACTTGCCCTCTGTGACGTCACTCAGTGACTGGCCCTAGTGACCTTCCCTCAGTCCTGCCCACTGTTATAGGTCCTTTGTGACTTGCGCTGTGTGACGTAAGTGCCTGCCCCTCTGTGACTTCACTACTGTGTCCTGTCTCAGTGAGCTGCATTAGTGACCTTCCCTCAGTCCTGCCATCGGTGAGCAGCTCTGTGTGACCTGCCTCAGTCCCCTGCGTTCCGTGTCCTGCCGTCTCTTACCTGCCCCCTGGGACATGCCCAGTGAGACGTGCCCTCCGTGACCTGGCTCCAGTGACCTTCCCTAGTGACCTGCTGTCTGTGACCTGCCCTCTGAAAGCTTCATTCTGTGACTAGCCTCCCGTGACCTGCCCTCCTTGACCTGCATTCTATGACCTCCCTCAGTAACAGGCTACGACCGCTGTCTGTGACCTGCTCTCTGTGAACTGCCCTCTGGGACCATCCGTCTGTGCCCTGTACTCAGTGACTGTCCACTGTGACCAGGCATCTGTGACCTGCTCTAAGTTCTGGCTTCCTTCATGTGGTATTTGTGATCTGCTCCCCATTACCTCCCTCAGTGACATGACTTGTGTGACTGGCCCTGGTGACCTACCCTCCGTGACTTGGCCCTATGTCCTCACTCACTGCCCTGCCCTCTTTGTCCTCCCCCATCACCTCCCTCAGTGACCTACCCTAGTGACCTTCCCTCAGTCCCGCCATCACTGACCAGCCCTCTGCGACCAGCCATCAGTAACCAGCCCTCAATCATCACCTGCCTTCAGTGACCTGCCCTGTGATGCCGGCCCTCTGTGACTGCCTCAGTCACATGCTCTCGTTGACCTCCCTCAGTGTCTTGCCCTGTATGCTCCCCCTCACATCTGTGACCTCCTTCACGACCTGCCCTCTGTCCTCTGTCTTTTGTGACCTGCCGTCTGTGACTTGCCCTCTGTGACCTCGCTCAGTGACTTGCTCTAGTGACCTTCACTCAGTACTTCCACCAGGACCAGCCCTCTGTGACCTACCCTCAGTGATGTGATCTGTGTGTCCTGTCCTCAGTTCTGCCATCTGTGACCCGACCTCTGTGATCTGCCCTAAGGCCTTGCTTCCTTCGCCTGGGATTTGTGATCTGCCCCATATTACCTCCTTCGGTGACATGCCTTGTATGACCTGCCTGTGTGGCCGGCCTTCAGTGACCTGCCTTCTGTGATCCACCCTATGGGACCTCACTTAGTGCCTGACCCTCTGTGACTTCTGGAACCTCCTTCAGAGACCGGCGCTAGTGAACTTCCCTCATCCTGCCATCAGTGCCGGCCCATGGGACCGGGCCTTGGCGACATGTGCCCTGCGACCACCCCTCAGGGACTTGTACTCTGCGACTGCCCTCTGTGAGCTGCTTCTGTGACGTAGCAACTGTGACCACCGCTCTGTGACTGCCACTGACCTTGCCCTCTGAGACCTGCTTCAGTGGACCCGCCCCGTGTCACTTCCCCTCAGGTAACCTGGCCTCGGACTTGTCCTCTGGGACCTACCTCCAGTCCTGCCCTCTGTGACTTGTCCCCCTGTGTCTTCCCTAGGTGACCTGGCTTCAGTGACCTACCTTCTCTGACCTGCTGTCTGAGACCAGCCCTCATTTCTGCCCTCTGCCACGTGCCCTCTGTGACCAGCGGACGCTAAGCTGCCCCATGACCCCTGCTCTCAGTGACATACCCATGTGACCTGCCCTCGGAGACCTTCTTTCTGCAAGCTTTCCTCAGGGACTACCCACGGTGAGCCACCCTGTGTGATCTGCCTCAGTGACATGCCCTCTGATAACTTCCCTCTGTGACTATCCTTAGGAACATGCTGTCTGAGTCCTCCCTCAGAGACTTGCCCCTGTGACTTGCCCTCGGTGACGTCACTCAGTGACTGGCCCTAGTGACCTTCCCTCAGTCCTGCCCACTGTTATAGGTCCTTTGTGACCTGCGCTGTGTGACCTAAGTGCCTGGCCCTCTGTGACTTCACTACTGTGTCCTGTCTCAGTGAGCTGCATTAGTGACCTTCCCTCAGTCCTGCCATCGGTGAGCAGCTCTGTGTGACCTGCCTCAGTCCCCTGCGTTCCGTGTCCTGCCGTCTCTTACCTGCCCCCTGGGACATGCCCAGTGAGACGTGCCCTCCGTGACCTGGCTCCAGTGACCTTCCCTAGTGACCTGCTGTCTGTGACCTGCCCTCTGAAATCTTCATTCTTTGACTAGCCTCCCGTGACCTGCCCTCCTTGACCTTCATTCTATGACCTCCCTCAGTAACGGGCTACGACCGCTGTCTGTGACCTGCTCTCCGTGAACTGCCCTCTGGGACCATCCGTCTGTGCCCTGTACTCAGTGACTGTCCACTGTGACCAGGCATCTGTGACCTGCTCTAAGTTCTGGCTTCCTTCATGTGGTATTTGTGATCTGCTCCCCATTACCTCCCTCAGTGACATGACTTGTGTGACTGGCCCTGTTGACCTACCCTCCGTGACTTGGCCCTATGTCCTCACTCACTGCCCTGCCCTCTTTGTCCTCCCCCATCACCTCCCTCAGTGACCTACCCTAGTGACCTTCCCTCAGTCCCGCCATCACTGACCAGCCCTCTGCGACCAGCCATCAGTAACCAGCCCTCAATCATCACCTGCCTTCAGTGACCTGCCCTGTGATGCCGGCCCTCTGTGACTGCCTTAGTCACATGCTCTCGTTGACCTCCCTCAGTGTCTTGCCCTGTATGCTCCCCCTCACATCTGTGACCTCCTTCACGACCTGCCCTCTGTCCTCTGTCTTTTGTGACCTGCCGTCTATGACTTGCCCTCTGTGACCTCGCTCAGTGACTTGCTCTAGTGACCTTCACTCAGTACTTCCACCAGGACCAGCCCTCTGTGACCTACCCTCAGTGATGTGATCTGTGTGTCCTGTCCTCAGTTCTGCCATCTGTGACCCGACCTCTGTGATCTGCCCTAAGGCCTTGCTTCCTTCGCCTGGGATTTGTGATCTGCCCCATATTATCTCCTTCGTTGACATGCCTTGTATGACCTGCCTGTGTGGCCGGCCTTCAGTGACCTGCCTTCTGTGATCCACCCTATGGGACCTCACTTAGTGCCTGACCCTCTGTGACTTCTGGAACCTCCTTCAAAGACCGGCGCTAGTGAACTTCCCTCATCCTGCCATCAGTGCCGGCCCTCTGGGACCGGGCCTTGGCAACATGTGCCCTGCGACCACCCCTCAGGGACTTGTACTCTGCGACTGCCCTCTGTGAGCTGCTTCTGTGACGTAGCAACTGTGACCACCGCTCTGTGACTGCCACTGACCTTGCCCTCTGAGACCTGCTTCAGTGGACCCGCCCCCTGTCACTTCCCATCAGGTAACCTGGCCTCGGACTTGTCCTCTGGGACCTACCTCCAGTCCTGCACTCTGTGACTTGTCCCCCTGTGTCTTCCCTAGGTGACCTGGCTTCAGTGACCTACCTTCTCTGACCTGCTGTCTGAGACCAGCCCTCATTTCTGCCCTCTGCCACGTGCCCTCTGTGACCAGCGGACGCTAAGCTGCCCCATGACCCCTGCTCTCAGTGACATACCCATGTGACCTGCCCTCGGAGACCTTCTTTCTGCAAGCTGTCCTCAGGGACTACCCACGGTGAGCCACCCTGTGTGATCTGACTCAGTGACTTGCCCTCTGATAACTTCCCTCTGTGACTATCCTTAGGAACATGCTGTCTGAGTCCTCCCTCAGAGACTTGCCCCTGTGACTTGCCCTCTGTGACGTCACTCAGTGACTGGCCCTAGTGACCTTCCCTCAGTCCTGCCCACTGTTATAGGTCCTTTGTGACTTGCGCTGTGTGACGTAAGTGCCTGCCCCTCTGTGACTTCACTACTGTGTCCTGTCTCAGTGAGCTGCATTAGTGACCTTCCCTCAGTCCTGCCATCGGTGAGCAGCTCTGTGTGACCTGCCTCAGTCCCCTGCGTTCCGTGTCCTGCCGTCTCTTACCTGCCCCCTGGGACATGCCCAGTGAGACGTGCCCTCCGTGACCTGGCTCCAGTGACCTTCCCTAGTGACCTGCTGTCTGTGACCTGCCCTCTGAAAGCTTCATTCTGTGACTAGCCTCCCGTGACCTGCCCTCCTTGACCTGCATTCTATGACCTCCCTCAGTAACAGGCTACGACCGCTGTCTGTGACCTGCTCTCTGTGAACTGCCCTCTGGGACCATCCGTCTGTGCCCTGTACTCAGTGACTGTCCACTGTGACCAGGCATCTGTGACCTGCTCTAAGTTCTGGCTTCCTTCATGTGGTATTTGTGATCTGCTCCCCATTACCTCCCTCAGTGACATGACTTGTGTGACTGGCCCTGGTGACCTACCCTCCGTGACTTGGCCCTATGTCCTCACTCACTGCCCTGCCCTCTTTGTCCTCCCCCATCACCTCCCTCAGTGACCTACCCTAGTGACCTTCCCTCAGTCCCGCCATCACTGACCAGCCCTCTGCGACCAGCCATCAGTAACCAGCCCTCAATCATCACCTGCCTTCAGTGACCTGCCCTGTGATGCCGGCCCTCTGTGACTGCCTCAGTCACATGCTCTCGTTGACCTCCCTCAGTGTCTTGCCCTGTATGCTCCCCCTCACATCTGTGACCTCCTTCACGACCTGCCCTCTGTCCTCTGTCTTTTGTGACCTGCCGTCTGTGACTTGCCCTCTGTGACCTCGCTCAGTGACTTGCTCTAGTGACCTTCACTCAGTACTTCCACCAGGACCAGCCCTCTGTGACCTACCCTCAGTGATGTGATCTGTGTGTCCTGTCCTCAGTTCTGCCATCTGTGACCCGACCTCTGTGATCTGCCCTAAGGCCTTGCTTCCTTCGCCTGGGATTTGTGATCTGCCCCATATTACCTCCTTCGGTGACATGCCTTGTATGACCTGCCTGTGTGGCCGGCCTTCAGTGACCTGCCTTCTGTGATCCACCCTATGGGACCTCACTTAGTGCCTGACCCTCTGTGACTTCTGGAACCTCCTTCAGAGACCGGCGCTAGTGAACTTCCCTCATCCTGCCATCAGTGCCGGCCCATGGGACCGGGCCTTGGCGACATGTGCCCTGCGACCACCCCTCAGGGACTTGTACTCTGCGACTGCCCTCTGTGAGCTGCTTCTGTGACGTAGCAACTGTGACCACCGCTCTGTGACTGCCACTGACCTTGCCCTCTGAGACCTGCTTCAGTGGACCCGCCCCGTGTCACTTCCCCTCAGGTAACCTGGCCTCGGACTTGTCCTCTGGGACCTACCTCCAGTCCTGCCCTCTGTGACTTGTCCCCCTGTGTCTTCCCTAGGTGACCTGGCTTCAGTGACCTACCTTCTCTGACCTGCTGTCTGAGACCAGCCCTCATTTCTGCCCTCTGCCACGTGCCCTCTGTGACCAGCGGACGCTAAGCTGCCCCATGACCCCTGCTCTCAGTGACATACCCATGTGACCTGCCCTCGGAGACCTTCTTTCTGCAAGCTTTCCTCAGGGACTACCCACGGTGAGCCACCCTGTGTGATCTGCCTCAGTGACATGCCCTCTGATAACTTCCCTCTGTGACTATCCTTAGGAACATGCTGTCTGAGTCCTCCCTCAGAGACTTGCCCCTGTGACTTGCCCTCGGTGACGTCACTCAGTGACTGGCCCTAGTGACCTTCCCTCAGTCCTGCCCACTGTTATAGGTCCTTTGTGACCTGCGCTGTGTGACCTAAGTGCCTGGCCCTCTGTGACTTCACTACTGTGTCCTGTCTCAGTGAGCTGCATTAGTGACCTTCCCTCAGTCCTGCCATCGGTGAGCAGCTCTGTGTGACCTGCCTCAGTCCCCTGCGTTCCGTGTCCTGCCGTCTCTTACCTGCCCCCTGGGACATGCCCAGTGAGACGTGCCCTCCGTGACCTGGCTCCAGTGACCTTCCCTAGTGACCTGCTGTCTGTGACCTGCCCTCTGAAATCTTCATTCTTTGACTAGCCTCCCGTGACCTGCCCTCCTTGACCTTCATTCTATGACCTCCCTCAGTAACGGGCTACGACCGCTGTCTGTGACCTGCTCTCCGTGAACTGCCCTCTGGGACCATCCGTCTGTGCCCTGTACTCAGTGACTGTCCACTGTGACCAGGCATCTGTGACCTGCTCTAAGTTCTGGCTTCCTTCATGTGGTATTTGTGATCTGCTCCCCATTACCTCCCTCAGTGACATGACTTGTGTGACTGGCCCTGTTGACCTACCCTCCGTGACTTGGCCCTATGTCCTCACTCACTGCCCTGCCCTCTTTGTCCTCCCCCATCACCTCCCTCAGTGACCTACCCTAGTGACCTTCCCTCAGTCCCGCCATCACTGACCAGCCCTCTGCGACCAGCCATCAGTAACCAGCCCTCAATCATCACCTGCCTTCAGTGACCTGCCCTGTGATGCCGGCCCTCTGTGACTGCCTTAGTCACATGCTCTCGTTGACCTCCCTCAGTGTCTTGCCCTGTATGCTCCCCCTCACATCTGTGACCTCCTTCACGACCTGCCCTCTGTCCTCTGTCTTTTGTGACCTGCCGTCTATGACTTGCCCTCTGTGACCTCGCTCAGTGACTTGCTCTAGTGACCTTCACTCAGTACTTCCACCAGGACCAGCCCTCTGTGACCTACCCTCAGTGATGTGATCTGTGTGTCCTGTCCTCAGTTCTGCCATCTGTGACCCGACCTCTGTGATCTGCCCTAAGGCCTTGCTTCCTTCGCCTGGGATTTGTGATCTGCCCCATATTATCTCCTTCGTTGACATGCCTTGTATGACCTGCCTGTGTGGCCGGCCTTCAGTGACCTGCCTTCTGTGATCCACCCTATGGGACCTCACTTAGTGCCTGACCCTCTGTGACTTCTGGAACCTCCTTCAAAGACCGGCGCTAGTGAACTTCCCTCATCCTGCCATCAGTGCCGGCCCTCTGGGACCGGGCCTTGGCAACATGTGCCCTGCGACCACCCCTCAGGGACTTGTACTCTGCGACTGCCCTCTGTGAGCTGCTTCTGTGACGTAGCAACTGTGACCACCGCTCTGTGACTGCCACTGACCTTGCCCTCTGAGACCTGCTTCAGTGGACCCGCCCCCTGTCACTTCCCATCAGGTAACCTGGCCTCGGACTTGTCCTCTGGGACCTACCTCCAGTCCTGCACTCTGTGACTTGTCCCCCTGTGTCTTCCCTAGGTGACCTGGCTTCAGTGACCTACCTTCTCTGACCTGCTGTCTGAGACCAGCCCTCATTTCTGCCCTCTGCCACGTGCCCTCTGTGACCAGCGGACGCTAAGCTGCCCCATGACCCCTGCTCTCAGTGACATACCCATGTGACCTGCCCTCGGAGACCTTCTTTCTGCAAGCTGTCCTCAGGGACTACCCACGGTGAGCCACCCTGTGTGATCTGACTCAGTGACTTGCCCTCTGATAACTTCCCTCTGTGACTATCCTTAGGAACATGCTGTCTGAGTCCTCCCTCAGAGACTTGCCCCTGTGACTTGCCCTCTGTGACGTCACTCAGTGACTGGCCCTAGTGACCTTCCCTCAGTCCTGCCCACTGTTATAGGTCCTTTGTGACTTGCGCTGTGTGACGTAAGTGCCTGCCCCTCTGTGACTTCACTACTGTGTCCTGTCTCAGTGAGCTGCATTAGTGACCTTCCCTCAGTCCTGCCATCGGTGAGCAGCTCTGTGTGACCTGCCTCAGTCCCCTGCGTTCCGTGTCCTGCCGTCTCTTACCTGCCCCCTGGGACATGCCCAGTGAGACGTGCCCTCCGTGACCTGGCTCCAGTGACCTTCCCTAGTGACCTGCTGTCTGTGACCTGCCCTCTGAAAGCTTCATTCTGTGACTAGCCTCCCGTGACCTGCCCTCCTTGACCTGCATTCTATGACCTCCCTCAGTAACAGGCTACGACCGCTGTCTGTGACCTGCTCTCTGTGAACTGCCCTCTGGGACCATCCGTCTGTGCCCTGTACTCAGTGACTGTCCACTGTGACCAGGCATCTGTGACCTGCTCTAAGTTCTGGCTTCCTTCATGTGGTATTTGTGATCTGCTCCCCATTACCTCCCTCAGTGACATGACTTGTGTGACTGGCCCTGGTGACCTACCCTCCGTGACTTGGCCCTATGTCCTCACTCACTGCCCTGCCCTCTTTGTCCTCCCCCATCACCTCCCTCAGTGACCTACCCTAGTGACCTTCCCTCAGTCCCGCCATCACTGACCAGCCCTCTGCGACCAGCCATCAGTAACCAGCCCTCAATCATCACCTGCCTTCAGTGACCTGCCCTGTGATGCCGGCCCTCTGTGACTGCCTCAGTCACATGCTCTCGTTGACCTCCCTCAGTGTCTTGCCCTGTATGCTCCCCCTCACATCTGTGACCTCCTTCACGACCTGCCCTCTGTCCTCTGTCTTTTGTGACCTGCCGTCTGTGACTTGCCCTCTGTGACCTCGCTCAGTGACTTGCTCTAGTGACCTTCACTCAGTACTTCCACCAGGACCAGCCCTCTGTGACCTACCCTCAGTGATGTGATCTGTGTGTCCTGTCCTCAGTTCTGCCATCTGTGACCCGACCTCTGTGATCTGCCCTAAGGCCTTGCTTCCTTCGCCTGGGATTTGTGATCTGCCCCATATTACCTCCTTCGGTGACATGCCTTGTATGACCTGCCTGTGTGGCCGGCCTTCAGTGACCTGCCTTCTGTGATCCACCCTATGGGACCTCACTTAGTGCCTGACCCTCTGTGACTTCTGGAACCTCCTTCAGAGACCGGCGCTAGTGAACTTCCCTCATCCTGCCATCAGTGCCGGCCCATGGGACCGGGCCTTGGCGACATGTGCCCTGCGACCACCCCTCAGGGACTTGTACTCTGCGACTGCCCTCTGTGAGCTGCTTCTGTGACGTAGCAACTGTGACCACCGCTCTGTGACTGCCACTGACCTTGCCCTCTGAGACCTGCTTCAGTGGACCCGCCACGTGTCACTTCCCCTCAGGTAACCTGGCCTCGGACTTGTCCTCTGGGACCTACCTCCAGTCCTGCCCTCTGTGACTTGTCCCCCTGTGTCTTCCCTAGGTGACCTGGCTTCAGTGACCTACCTTCTCTGACCTGCTGTCTGAGACCAGCCCTCATTTCTGCCCTCTGCCACGTGCCCTCTGTGACCAGCGGACGCTAAGCTGCCCCATGACCCCTGCTCTCAGTGACATACCCATGTGACCTGCCCTCGGAGACCTTCTTTCTGCAAGCTTTCCTCAGGGACTACCCACGGTGAGCACCCTGTGTGATCTGCCTCAGTGACATGCCCTCTGATAACTTCCCTCTGTGACTATCCTTAGGAACATGCTGTCTGAGTCCTCCCTCAGAGACTTGCCCCTGTGACTTGCCCTCGGTGACGTCACTCAGTGACTGGCCCTAGTGACCTTCCCTCAGTCCTGCCCACTGTTATAGGTCCTTTGTGACCTGCGCTGTGTGACCTAAGTGCCTGGCCCTCTGTGACTTCACTACTGTGTCCTGTCTCAGTGAGCTGCATTAGTGACCTTCCCTCAGTCCTGCCATCGGTGAGCAGCTCTGTGTGACCTGCCTCAGTCCCCTGCGTTCCGTGTCCTGCCGTCTCTTACCTGCCCCCTGGGACATGCCCAGTGAGACGTGCCCTCCGTGACCTGGCTCCAGTGACCTTCCCTAGTGACCTGCTGTCTGTGACCTGCCCTCTGAAATCTTCATTCTTTGACTAGCCTCCCGTGACCTGCCCTCCTTGACCTTCATTCTATGACCTCCCTCAGTAACGGGCTACGACCGCTGTCTGTGACCTGCTCTCCGTGAACTGCCCTCTGGGACCATCCGTCTGTGCCCTGTACTCAGTGACTGTCCACTGTGACCAGGCATCTGTGACCTGCTCTAAGTTCTGGCTTCCTTCATGTGGTATTTGTGATCTGCTCCCCATTACCTCCCTCAGTGACATGACTTGTGTGACTGGCCCTGTTGACCTACCCTCCGTGACTTGGCCCTATGTCCTCACTCACTGCCCTGCCCTCTTTGTCCTCCCCCATCACCTCCCTCAGTGACCTACCCTAGTGACCTTCCCTCAGTCCCGCCATCACTGACCAGCCCTCTGCGACCAGCCATCAGTAACCAGCCCTCAATCATCACCTGCCTTCAGTGACCTGCCCTGTGATGCCGGCCCTCTGTGACTGCCTTAGTCACATGCTCTCGTTGACCTCCCTCAGTGTCTTGCCCTGTATGCTCCCCCTCACATCTGTGACCTCCTTCACGACCTGCCCTCTGTCCTCTGTCTTTTGTGACCTGCCGTCTATGACTTGCCCTCTGTGACCTCGCTCAGTGACTTGCTCTAGTGACCTTCACTCAGTACTTCCACCAGGACCAGCCCTCTGTGACCTACCCTCAGTGATGTGATCTGTGTGTCCTGTCCTCAGTTCTGCCATCTGTGACCCGACCTCTGTGATCTGCCCTAAGGCCTTGCTTCCTTCGCCTGGGATTTGTGATCTGCCCCATATTATCTCCTTCGTTGACATGCCTTGTATGACCTGCCTGTGTGGCCGGCCTTCAGTGACCTGCCTTCTGTGATCCACCCTATGGGACCTCACTTAGTGCCTGACCCTCTGTGACTTCTGGAACCTCCTTCAAAGACCGGCGCTAGTGAACTTCCCTCATCCTGCCATCAGTGCCGGCCCTCTGGGACCGGGCCTTGGCGACATGTGCCCTGCGACCACCCCTCAGGGACTTGTACTCTGCGACTGCCCTCTGTGAGCTGCTTCTGTGACGTAGCAACTGTGACCACCGCTCTGTGACTGCCACTGACCTTGCCCTCTGAGACCTGCTTCAGTGGACCCGCCCCCTGTCACTTCCCATCAGGTAACCTGGCCTCGGACTTGTCCTCTGGGACCTACCTCCAGTCCTGCACTCTGTGACTTGTCCCCCTGTGTCTTCCCTAGGTGACCTGGCTTCAGTGACCTACCTTCTCTGACCTGCTGTCTGAGACCAGCCCTCATTTCTGCCCTCTGCCACATGCCCTCTGTGACCAGCGGACGCTAAGCTGCCCCATGACCCCTGCTCTCAGTGACATACCCATGTGACCTGCCCTCGGAGACCTTCTTTCTGCAAGCTGTCCTCAGGGACTACCCACGGTGAGCCACCCTGTGTGATCTGACTCAGTGACTTGCCCTCTGATAACTTCCCTCTGTGACTATCCTTAGGAACATGCTGTCTGAGTCCTCCCTCAGAGACTTGCCCCTGTGACTTGCCCTCTGTGACGTCACTCAGTGACTGGCCCTAGTGACCTTCCCTCAGTCCTGCCCACTGTTATAGGTCCTTTGTGACTTGCGCTGTGTGACCTAAGTGCCTGGCCCTCTGTGACTTCACTACTGTGTCCTGTCTCAGTGAGCTGCATTAGTGACCTTCCCTCAGTCCTGCCATCGGTGAGCAGCTCTGTGTGACCTGCCTCAGTCCCCTGCGTTCCGTGTCCTGCCGTCTCTTACCTGCCCCCTGGGACATGCCCAGTGAGACGTGCCCTCCGTGACCTGGCTCCAGTGACCTTCCCTAGTGACCTGCTGTCTGTGACCTGCCCTCTGAAAGCTTCATTCTGTGACTAGCCTCCCGTGACCTGCCCTCCTTGACCTGCATTCTATGACCTCCCTCAGTAACAGGCTACGACCGCTGTCTGTGACCTGCTCTCTGTGAACTGCCCTCTGGGACCATCCGTCTGTGCCCTGTACTCAGTGACTGTCCACTGTGACCAGGCATCTGTGACCTGCTCTAAGTTCTGGCTTCCTTCATGTGGTATTTGTGATCTGCTCCCCATTACCTCCCTCAGTGACATGACTTGTGTGACTGGCCCTGGTGACCTACCCTCCGTGACTTGGCCCTATGTCCTCACTCACTGCCCTGCCCTCTTTGTCCTCCCCCATCACCTCCCTCAGTGACCTACCCTAGTGACCTTCCCTCAGTCCCGCCATCACTGACCAGCCCTCTGTGACCAGCCATCAGTAACCAGCCCTCAATCATCACCTGCCTTCAGTGACCTGCCCTGTGATGCCGGCCCTCTGTGACTGCCTCAGTCACATGCTCTCGTTGACCTCCCTCAGTGTCTTGCCCTGTATGCTCCCCCTCACATCTGTGACCTCCTTCACGACCTGCCCTCTGTCCTCTGTCTTTTGTGACCTGCCGTCTGTGACTTGCCCTCTGTGACCTCGCTCAGTGACTTGCTCTAGTGACCTTCACTCAGTACTTCCACCAGGACCAGCCCTCTGTGACCTACCCTCAGTGATGTGATCTGTGTGTCCTGTCCTCAGTTCTGCCATCTGTGACCCGACCTCTGTGATCTGCCCTAAGGCCTTGCTTCCTTCGCCTGGGATTTGTGATCTGCCCCATATTACCTCCTTCGGTGACATGCCTTGTATGACCTGCCTGTGTGGCCGGCCTTCAGTGACCTGCCTTCTGTGATCCACCCTATGGGACCTCACTTAGTGCCTGACCCTCTGTGACTTCTGGAACCTCCTTCAGAGACCGGCGCTAGTGAACTTCCCTCATCCTGCCATCAGTGCCGGCCCATGGGACCGGGCCTTGGCGACATGTGCCCTGCGACCACCCCTCAGGGACTTGTACTCTGCGACTGCCCTCTGTGAGCTGCTTCTGTGACGTAGCAACTGTGACCACCGCTCTGTGACTGCCACTGACCTTGCCCTCTGAGACCTGCTTCAGTGGACCCGCCCCGTTTCACTTCCCCTCAGGTAACCTGGCCTCGGACTTGTCCTCTGGGACCTACCTCCAGTCCTGCCCTCTGTGACTTGTCCCCCTGTGTCTTCCCTAGGTGACCTGGCTTCAGTGACCTACCTTCTCTGACCTGCTGTCTGAGACCAGCCCTCATTTCTGCCCTCTGCCACGTGCCCTCTGTGACCAGCGGACGCTAAGCTGCCCCATGACCCCTGCACTCAGTGACATACCCATGTGACCTGCCCTCGGAGACCTTCTTTCTGCAAGCTTTCCTCAGGGACTACCCACGGTGAGCCACCCTGTGTGATCTGCCTCAGTGACATGCCCTCTGATAACTTCCCTCTGTGACTATCCTTAGGAACATGCTGTCTGAGTCCTCCCTCAGAGACTTGCCCCTGTGACTTGCCCTCGGTGACGTCACTCAGTGACTGGCCCTAGTGACCTTCCCTCAGTCCTGCCCACTGTTATAGGTCCTTTGTGACCTGCTCTGTGTGACCTAAGTGCCTGGCCCTCTGTGACTTCACTACTGTGTCCTGTCTCAGTGAGCTGCATTAGTGACCTTCCCTCAGTCCTGCCATCGGTGAGCAGCTCTGTGTGACCTGCCTCAGTCCCCTGCGTTCCGTGTCCTGCCGTCTCTTACCTGCCCCCTGGGACATGCCCAGTGAGACGTGCCCTCCGTGACCTGGCTCCAGTGACCTTCCCTAGTGACCTGCTGTCTGTGACCTGCCCTCTGAAAGCTTCATTCTGTGACTAGCCTCCCGTGACCTGCCCTCCTTGACCTGCATTTTATGACCTCCCTCAGTAAAAGGCTACGACCGCTGTCTGTGACCTGCTCTCTGTGAACTGCCCTCTGGGACCGTCCGTCTGTGCCCTGTACTCAGTGACTGTCCACTGTGACCAGGCATCTGTGACCTGCTCTAAGTTCTGGCTTCCTTCATGTGGTATTTGTGATCTGCTCCCCATTACCTCCCTCAGTGACATGACTTGTGTGACTGGCCCTGGTGACCTACCCTCCGTGACTTGGCCCTATGTCCTCACTCACTGCCCTGCCCTCTTTGTCCTCCCCCATCACCTCCCTCAGTGACCTACCCTAGTGACCTTCCCTCAGTCCCGCCATCAGTGACCAGCCCTCTGCGAACAGCCATCAGTAACCAGCCCTCAATCATCACCTGCCTTCAGTGACCTGCCCTGTGATGCCAGCCCTCTGTGATTGCCTCAGTCACATGCTCTCGTTGACCTCCCTCAGTGTCTTGCCCTGTATGCTCCCCCTCACATCTGTGACCTCCTTCACGACCAGCCCTCTGTCCTCTGTCTTTTGTGACCTGCCGTCTGTGACTTGCCCTCTGTGACCTCGCTCAGTGACTTGCTCTAGTGACCTTCACTCAGTACTTCCACCAGGACCAGCCCTCTGTGACCTACCCTCAGTGATGTGATCTGTGTGTCCTGTCCTCAGTTCTGCCATCTGTGACCCGACCTCTGTGATCTGCCCTAAGGCCTTGCTTCCTTCGCCTGGGATTTGTGATCTGCCCCATATTACCTCCTTCGGTGACATGCCTTGTATGACCTGCCTGTGTGGCCGGCCTTCAGTGACCTGCCTTCTGTGATCCACCCTATGGGACCTCACTTAGTGCCTGACCCTCTGTGACTTCTGGAACCTCCTTCAGAGACCGGCGCTAGTGAACTTCCCTCATCCTGCCATCAGTGCCGGCCCTCTGGGACCGGGCCTTGGCGACATGTGCCCTGCGACCACCCCTCAGGGACTTGTACTCTGCGACTGCCCTCTGTGAGCTGCTTCTGTGACGTAGCAACTGTGACCACCGCTCTGTGACTGCCACTGACCTTGCCCTCTGAGACCTGCTTCAGTGGACCCGCCCCGTTTCACTTCCCCTCAGGTAACCTGGCCTCGGACTTGTCCTCTGGGACCTACCTCCAGTCCTGCCCTCTGTGACTTGTCCCCCTGTGTCTTCCCTAGGTGACCTGGCTTCAGTGACCTACCTTCTCTGACCTGCTGTCTGAGACCAGCCCTCATTTCTGCCCTCTGCCACGTGCCCTCTGTGACCAGCGGACGCTAAGCTGCCCCATGACCCCTGCTCTCAGTGACATACCCATGTGACCTGCCCTCGGAGACCTTCTTTCTGCAAGCTTTCCTCAGGGACTACCCACGGTGAGCCACCCTGTGTGATCTGCCTCAGTGACATGCCCTCTGATAACTTCCCTCTGTGACTATCCTTAGGAACATGCTGTCTGAGTCCTCCCTCAGAGACTTGCCCCTGTGACTTGCCCTCAGTGACGTCACTCAGTGACTGGCCCTAGTGACCTTCCCTCAGTCCTGCCCACTGTTATAGGTCCTTTGTGACTTGCGCTGTGTGACCTAAGTGCCTGGCCCTCTGTGACTTCACTACTGTGTCCTGTCTCAGTGAGCTGCATTAGTGACCTTCCCTCAGTCCTGCCATCGGTGAGCAGCTCTGTGTGACCTGCCTCAGTCCCCTGCGTTCCGTGTCCTGCCGTCTCTTACCTGCCCCCTGGGACATGCCCAGTGAGACGTGCCCTCCGTGACCTGGCTCCAGTGACCTTCCCTAGTGACCTGCTGTCTGTGACCTGCCCTCTGAAAGCTTCATTCTGTGACTAGCCTCCCGTGACCTGCCCTCCTTGACCTGCATTCTATGACCTCCCTCAGTAACAGGCTACGACCGCTGTCTGTGACCTGCTCTCTGTGAACTGCCCTCTGGGACCATCCGTCTGTGCCCTGTACTCAGTGACTGTCCACTGTGACCAGGCATCTGTGACCTGCTCTAAGTTCTGGCTTCCTTCATGTGGTATTTGTGATCTGCTCCCCATTACCTCCCTCAGTGACATGACTTGTGTGACTGGCCCTGGTGACCTACCCTCCGTGACTTGGCCCTATGTCCTCACTCACTGCCCTGCCCTCTTTGTCCTCCCCCATCACCTCCCTCAGTGACCTACCCTAGTGACCTTCCCTCAGTCCCGCCATCACTGACCAGCCCTCTGTGACCAGCCATCAGTAACCAGCCCTCAATCATCACCTGCCTTCAGTGACCTGCCCTGTGATGCCGGCCCTCTGTGACTGCCTCAGTCACATGCTCTCGTTGACCTCCTTCAGTGTCTTGCCCTGTATGCTCCCCCTCACATCTGTGACCTCCTTCACGACCTGCCCTCTGTCCTCTGTCTTTTGTGACCTGCCGTCTGTGACTTGCCCTCTGTGACCTCGCTCAGTGACTTGCTCTAGTGACCTTCACTCAGTACTTCCACCAGGACCAGCCCTCTGTGACCTACCCTCAGTGATGTGATCTGTGTGTCCTGTCCTCAGTTCTGCCATCTGTGACCCGACCTCTGTGATCTGCCCTAAGGCCTTGCTTCCTTCGCCTGGGATTTGTGATCTGCCCCATATTACCTCCTTCGGTGACATGCCTTGTATGACCTGCCTGTGTGGCCGGCCTTCAGTGACCTGCCTTCTGTGATCCACCCTATGGGACCTCACTTAGTGCCTGACCCTCTGTGACTTCTGGAACCTCCTTCAGAGACCGGCGCTAGTGAACTTCCCTCATCCTGCCATCAGTGCCGGCCCATGGGACCGGGCCTTGGCGACATGTGCCCTGCGACCACCCCTCAGGGACTTGTACTCTGCGACTGCCCTCTGTGAGCTGCTTCTGTGACGTAGCAACTGTGACCACCGCTCTGTGACTGCCACTGACCTTGCCCTCTGAGACCTGCTTCAGTGGACCCGCCCCGTTTCACTTCCCCTCAGGTAACCTGGCCTCGGACTTGTCCTCTGGGACCTACCTCCAGTCCTGCCCTCTGTGACTTGTCCCCCTGTGTCTTCCCTAGGTGACCTGGCTTCAGTGACCTACCTTCTCTGACCTGCTGTCTGAGACCAGCCCTCATTTCTGCCCTCTGCCACGTGCCCTCTGTGACCAGCGGACGCTAAGCTGCCCCATGACCCCTGCACTCAGTGACATACCCATGTGACCTGCCCTCGGAGACCTTCTTTCTGCAAGCTTTCCTCAGGGACTACCCACGGTGAGCCACCCTGTGTGATCTGCCTCAGTGACATGCCCTCTGATAACTTCCCTCTGTGACTATCCTTAGGAACATGCTGTCTGAGTCCTCCCTCAGAGACTTGCCCCTGTGACTTGCCCTCGGTGACGTCACTCAGTGACTGGCCCTAGTGACCTTCCCTCAGTCCTGCCCACTGTTATAGGTCCTTTGTGACCTGCTCTGTGTGACCTAAGTGCCTGGCCCTCTGTGACTTCACTACTGTGTCCTGTCTCAGTGAGCTGCATTAGTGACCTTCCCTCAGTCCTGCCATCGGTGAGCAGCTCTGTGTGACCTGCCTCAGTCCCCTGCGTTCCGTGTCCTGCCGTCTCTTACCTGCCCCCTGGGACATGCCCAGTGAGACGTGCCCTCCGTGACCTGGCTCCAGTGACCTTCCCTAGTGACCTGCTGTCTGTGACCTGCCCTCTGAAAGCTTCATTCTGTGACTAGCCTCCCGTGACCTGCCCTCCTTGACCTGCATTTTATGACCTCCCTCAGTAAAAGGCTACGACCGCTGTCTGTGACCTGCTCTCTGTGAACTGCCCTCTGGGACCGTCCGTCTGTGCCCTGTACTCAGTGACTGTCCACTGTGACCAGGCATCTGTGACCTGCTCTAAGTTCTGGCTTCCTTCATGTGGTATTTGTGATCTGCTCCCCATTACCTCCCTCAGTGACATGACTTGTGTGACTGGCCCTGGTGACCTACCCTCCGTGACTTGGCCCTATGTCCTCACTCACTGCCCTGCCCTCTTTGTCCTCCCCCATCACCTCCCTCAGTGACCTACCCTAGTGACCTTCCCTCAGTCCCGCCATCAGTGACCAGCCCTCTGCGAACAGCCATCAGTAACCAGCCCTCAATCATCACCTGCCTTCAGTGACCTGCCCTGTGATGCCAGCCCTCTGTGATTGCCTCAGTCACATGCTCTCGTTGACCTCCCTCAGTGTCTTGCCCTGTATGCTCCCCCTCACATCTGTGACCTCCTTCACGACCTGCCCTCTGTCCTCTGTCTTTTGTGACCTGCCGTCTGTGACTTGCCCTCTGTGACCTCGCTCAGTGACTTGCTCTAGTGACCTTCACTCAGTACTTCCACCAGGACCAGCCCTCTGTGACCTACCCTCAGTGATGTGATCTGTGTGTCCTGTCCTCAGTTCTGCCATCTGTGACCCGACCTCTGTGATCTGCCCTAAGGCCTTGCTTCCTTCGCCTGGGATTTGTGATCTGCCCCATATTACCTCCTTCGGTGACATGCCTTGTATGACCTGCCTGTGTGGCCGGCCTTCAGTGACCTGCCTTCTGTGATCCACCCTATGGGACCTCACTTAGTGCCTGACCCTCTGTGACTTCTGGAACCTCCTTCAGAGACCGGCGCTAGTGAACTTCCCTCATCCTGCCATCAGTGCCGGCCCTCTGGGACCGGGCCTTGGCGACATGTGCCCTGCGACCACCCCTCAGGGACTTGTACTCTGCGACTGCCCTCTGTGAGCTGCTTCTGTGACGTAGCAACTGTGACCACCGCTCTGTGACTGCCACTGACCTTGCCCTCTGAGACCTGCTTCAGTGGACCCGCCCCGTTTCACTTCCCCTCAGGTAACCTGGCCTCGGACTTGTCCTCTGGGACCTACCTCCAGTCCTGCCCTCTGTGACTTGTCCCCCTGTGTCTTCCCTAGGTGACCTGGCTTCAGTGACCTACCTTCTCTGACCTGCTGTCTGAGACCAGCCCTCATTTCTGCCCTCTGCCACGTGCCCTCTGTGACCAGCGGACGCTAAGCTGCCCCATGACCCCTGCTCTCAGTGACATACCCATGTGACCTGCCCTCGGAGACCTTCTTTCTGCAAGCTTTCCTCAGGGACTACCCACGGTGAGCCACCCTGTGTGATCTGCCTCAGTGACATGCCCTCTGATAACTTCCCTCTGTGACTATCCTTAGGAACATGCTGTCTGAGTCCTCCCTCAGAGACTTGCCCCTGTGACTTGCCCTCGGTGACGTCACTCAGTGACTGGCCCTAGTGACCTTCCCTCAGTCCTGCCCACTGTTATAGGTCCTTTGTGACTTGCGCTGTGTGACCTAAGTGCCTGGCCCTCTGTGACTTCACTACTGTGTCCTGTCTCAGTGAGCTGCATTAGTGACCTTCCCTCAGTCCTGCCATCGGTGAGCAGCTCTGTGTGACCTGCCTCAGTCCCCTGCGTTCCGTGTCCTGCCGTCTCTTACCTGCCCCCTG